>NC_091504.1:8988628-9308826 GCF_947461875.1 Haliaeetus albicilla | reverse complement strand
CGTTATGGCCCTTAAACCCTTTGGGGGCTCTGGCACAAGTCTGGGATTTGCCCTGTCTCTTACCCAGCAGATCTATGGATTTGCGACACAACTTGAAAGTAAAGGCTCATTTTTTTTCTGATATTTTTGCATAAAATTAAATAAGGACAAAAGCATTCCCTGTGATTCTATTCATGGCACCCAGTGCTGTGACTGCAGCGCAGCTTCCCCATTGCAAAATGCATCCTGTGCCACCAAGGGATGCAAGTTCAGGATCTTGGGCTGCAAACAGGCAGGGTTTGGGTTTATTTTAACTGCTCCCCACGCAGGAGAGGAGCCAGCCATTGGGGAAGGCTCAGGTGCTCCACATTCCCAAAACCAGGCTGGAGCATTGACTTGTGAAACAGGCAGCCGGTCCCAGAGATTCAGCTTGAAGAAGATCCCATCGGGCTCTCAAGTGCTCTTGTGTCTCTGCCTCCAGCTTTGCTCCCTGCACAGCACCGGCAGAAACGCGGGGATTCGCTCGGCAGGGTGCAGCCCCTTGCTGCAGTGAGCTTGTCGCCCTTGCGCCGTCTCTCGTTGCAGTGGCGGATGCTGCCACCCCAGCGTCTTTGAAACCGTGCAAAACGTGCCCAGCTTCCTGCCAGAAATCATGTAAATCGTCCAGGCTTTCAAGCTTCAGGCATCCCCTACGCACCCCGCTCCAGGATTGCTGCGAGAAATTTGTGTTAGCACCCGACACCCCGACGTTGTCACGTGTGCCAGGCTGGCGTCTGAGTGGGGCACCCATGGGTGCTCTGCCGGACCCCACAGCTCTCCCGCACCACCAACAGCCCCTGGGTGTGAGAATGGAGGGAGCCTGACCCGAGCGCCGGCATGAAGCTCCGTGGTGACCCTGACAGCAAACCCATCCTCTGCACATAGCCTGGCTTTAAAAACCCCTCACCTAGAGATGCCCAAGTGCGGGACAGGTCCTTCAGCACGGCACCACGTGGTCACGTCCCTTCTGGGGACTTGCCCAAAGCTTTTCTACAGCGAACCCCCTTGGGTGAAGCTCCTGGCTCCGGCTCTGCCCTCCCAGCCCCGACCTCTTGCCCATCAAGGGGCTGCTGGCCTGGAGCCTCTTGCCAGCGTTTCTCCCCTTTTGACACATTAGGAAAGTTTCCACGCTTTTTTTTTTTTTTTTTTTCCCTTTTAGCAAATCACTCCTAAGATCGTGTCATCCTGCTGCGTGTTTTACCGGTTTGTTTCCAGTCTCCCAGCTTGGACACAGCCTTTGAAAAATGACATTTCACCTCCAACACGCACCCCTGGCATTAAAGCCTGGTCCCTCTGCAGGCAGAGCCGGGCTCTCCCCAAAGGCTCCTGCTCACAGGCGCCTCGTGCCAAGCCTAACGTGGTCGCTTGTCTTAAAGCGTTGAGTACAAAGCATATGCAGGACAGATGGATATAAGGTTTATAAGATAATTAAGCATGTTAATGAAGTTCATTTGCATCTAGCTCTTAAATTCCCATAAACTCCGCAAAGCTGTGAAATGAGAATTGCCACTCAACACCACAAAGCAACAAAAATGTAGTTACCAAAAGCAAAACACTGATTAACAAGTGAGAACAAAAGCCGGCTGCGGCCCGGCCGAGTGAAGCCTGGGCAAGTCCCCGCTCCCCCAAGCGCTGTGGCAGATCCGCGCCGCACGGTGCCACCAACGGGTCCTTCAGTGGCAATGGTTGAACTGAACACAAACTGCTTACAGGCTTTGGCTGGACTGAAACATTATGAAACCGGTGAGAGCAGGGGGAAAACAATATTGCTTCAAAGAAAGATTTGGCCCCAGAGGTGGAGGAAAAGCTTTTTGAGCGGTGTGAAAATGAAAGCCAGTCGCGGGTGTGGGGAGCCAGGCTTCAGCACCCTCACTGCCCCGTCCACGGTCTGCACCCAAAGCAGGTCCAGGAACGGCGTCGGCAGGGTCCTGCGCTGAAGCCTCAGCGATGGCGCAGCAGAGCGAGGCGGGTGGGCGTCCCCTCGAGCAGAGATGGTGTCCAGCTCGGGCTGGGATGCCAGGTTGTGGGGCTGGGACCCAGAGGGAGCTGGAGCAGCCAGAGCTTGGGGATCCCCAGGGAACCCCCCCAAGGAAAGCAGGTCAGGAGCTGGCAGATCTGCTCCACACCCACCTTCCATGGCACTGGAGCCGGAGGGCACCCGCGTCTCCCTGCGCGCTGCCAAGCCCAGGCCGGAGTCGCCCTCAGGTTCTCCTCTCCCATAGAAAAGTTGAAAAATCACCTCTGGTAACCAGGGGAAGGCACAAGCCGGGCACATTTTCCAGCCACCCATGCAACCCACGGCTCTTGGAGACGGCTCTGGGTACTACAGCAGGGTGCCGGCTCCGCAGAAGCAGCTGACCCCGAGAGCAGCACAGCCAGGGCAGCGTGCACCAACCCAGGACCCCCCCACCCCACTAATAACTCATGGGGGAAGTTAATACTTACCTTCCAGGCACCCAGGACAATCTTGAAATGCAAAGAAGGACGAAACCAGCAGCTCCCACAGAGCTCCCTGCTGCTGCAGCGTGACTGAGGTGTGGGATCCCCAGCAGTGCCTGCAGGTGGGAGAGATGCCACGGCCTCCGGGTCGGCCCCGTTGTCCTCCATCGGCTGAGGACACCAAGTCACCCTGAGGCTGCCTACGGACAAAGGCAGCCTGGTCTTTTGGGAACCACTGTGAAACACGTCCCTGGAAGATCTTTGGGGTTTTCTTATACCCACAGTCCCCATGTAAAGTAAACAAACATGGGGGCATCTTCCAATATACCCAACATCGGTGTACAATGAATTCTTGACCATGAACCAAAGCACAGAAAGAGAAGAAACTTGAACATGGGGTTACGTGGGGAGAAGACAACGCAGAACTGAAAAGGAAAACAGGAGACTGGCTTTATTTGAAATGCCTGGATAAGATTTATTAAAAAATATCTCTTGGCAGTTGACAATCACCATGATCTACAATAGGAACCCGACTGGGTAACATTGGAACAGTTTTCGCCTACAACAGAAGGCGAACACCCAGGAACACTCGAGCATGGCTTACACACACCTACTGACATTAAAAACCCTGGGACAGCCTCAAGAACATGGTGCAAGCACTGGCTGCAGAGCCAACCGCGCCACATGTGTATTAAATGTGCTCTGATACTTACCTTGTCTTTGGAAAAAAAACAACCTCTATTTAAAGTATGAGGGAAAACAGTAAATGAGCACCCTCAGAGGAACCGGACTCCACCTCTCTGTGATTCCAGGAGGACAAAGCTCTTGCTCTGCTGTGACCTGCAGGGAGTGGGGAAAAGGGAAACAGGAGTTGCCTGGACTCAGGTCTCTGGCTGGACCCGTCCAAAAGCTTACGGCTGCACGGCCCCGTCGTCAGCACGGGCGAAGAGGAGAAGGGTTTGGTGCTGTGGGACGCGCTGGCGGCAGGTCTCTGGTCATCAGCGGGCAGGAGGGAGGAGCAGAGTGCCTGGGCACGGATCCAGAGGAAACCTTCAAATCTTCCAGGTCAAAACCTTACTTCGCAAGGGCTCAGGCCTTCATTAGGGTTTTTCTTCCCCCCAGTGAAACCCAATGAACATACAGTGGGATGGTTAAAAGAGACCCTGGGGGAAGCAGGGTCTGTGTGAGAGACAGACAGACAGACATGGGTTTTGCTGCTGAGCTGCCTGCAGCAGTCCAACACCTTCAGCTCTTTTGGCCGGACAGGTTCAGGTTTATGAAAGCATTATGGCTCCTCTTCTCAGACAGCCACTCCTGGTCAGCCATTTCTTTTTCTGTGGACGCTTACTCCAGAATAACAATGCCTCACTCCACTTTCCAAGTGGATTAAGAGAATCTGAATAAGGCACTGGTATTCCAGAATAAACCATTAATGCTCTCTGCTAAACAACCAAAAAAACTTATTCAAAATTCATCCCCTATTTCAGCCAAAGCAAGCTCCCCATGTGGAAAAGCTCTCTGCCAAGACTTGCCACCACAGCCAGCAGTGACAATACCATGGGCTGCAGAGGTGCTGCCGGCCAGGCTGCCACGCAGCCCCTTCCCAACACTTTAGAGCAGGATTAAAATGAGGAAAAATTAGGAAGGGGTAGTCTTCTCAGCTGGCATTGGGAACATGAAGGTCATTTACTGCCAGCCGACACATCAAAGTGCAGTGGGTCTGTGACAAATCCCTTTCGCATTTAAAATGCCTTCTAAATATGCACCTAATCAAAAATTAACTCGGTGGTTTCGTGATTTATCAAAGAAACATTGTAAAAAGCCAGATCCAAAACAAAGGGCTGAAAAAGCTTCTGTTCCCAACTATTATTCTTCGAAACAATGTGCAAACGGCACAGGGTTGTGTCTGAAGTTGTGCTGGAGCAAAAATAAAAAAGCAAACCAATTTTAAGTTGACATAGTGTATTGTGAATTACTTTCTCAGCTTTTCTACATCTAAGATAGCGTGAAATGATCTGCCATACAGTAAAACAGTTTAATATACAATTGATTACAGAGCCGTAGTAACGAGTCAGAGATAATACGCGTTTTATCTATATACATATATAGCTTAATATTTCACAGATACAATTTTTTTCCATTTCGGTTTTGTCAATGAAGCATAGGCAGAATATTTACAGTGAAGCCGCTGTGAGGAAGCCCTGTCCCCAGCAAAGCCCCCAGCAGAAGCTGCCAGCTTCCCCCAGCGGTGTGTGTAAACAGACCAGTTCTCTCTCTTTTTGCAAGAAGGGAGGGGAGAAGGTCACGGGAACACAGGCTTTGCTGGGGTGGGGAGAGAAAGAAAACAGAGACATCATGAAGAAACAATTTCCAGCTAACCTGGAGACCTTAAAATGTTTTAATTTGCCTTTTTTGCCTCTCTTCTTTCTTGTTAACTGGAAACTCTTCTCAATGTTTCAATTAATAATTCAATAACGTTTCAATCATGTTCTCAATTAACGCTTTCTATACCATCTCCACGTGTGCTTATGCAAGGACAGGCAGTGCTGAAGTCTCAGGTAATACTGTTGAGGCAGCTTTTAAAGCAAGCAGGGGATGGTCGGGAGTCCGCACCGGCCCCCGGGCCCGCACCGCTGCCCAGCTGACAGCTACTGGTAAAACCAAAGCCAACCCTGATTTGAGTCCCTCACTTTGTAAATCATTTCTCACAGGCTGTTTATAATCGGGTATCGCAGCTCTTGATGCACAATGATTGCTTATATAGGGTCATCTGTAGGTGTAATACTGTATAAACTGAGGTCGGACAGGCACAACCCCAATCCACTGCGCAGCCCAGCTGTGCTCGGACAGCAGTGCCTCCATTTCTAGTGCACGTTTTTAGTAACCAGCTGAAATTTGCTCACATGAAAACATGAAATGAAACCAATAGGCCAGGAGGGAAGGCGTATTTACAAAGGCATCCGACAGCCGTCAGGCTGACCATGACCAGCTCAACTGAGGAGGGCAGCGG
This sequence comes from Haliaeetus albicilla, assembly GCF_947461875.1. NCBI lineage: Eukaryota > Metazoa > Chordata > Aves > Accipitriformes > Accipitridae > Haliaeetus > Haliaeetus albicilla. The sequence goes on along the minus strand of NC_091504.1, from coordinate 9,303,359 downwards.
GACACTGCCCCCAGAGCAAACCTCCCCAAATCTCCGCCACCTCGCCAGCCCACGGCTGCCGAAGCTCGCTGCTGCCTGGGCACTGCTGCGGGACTGGTGCGGCAGCTCCTCAGCTCCAGCACTCTGCCGGGCTCAGCTCCGGAGGCACGTCCAGCTTCTTCCCGACTCGCCTGGCTTTCCCATCATCTACATCCCTGCCTTCTCCATCTCAATGCCGCAGGACTGTAAGAGCCTGGGGGTGGGAAAGGAAGAATCCAGCCCCTCCGCAAGCAAATACAATGTTTTATGCTGAATTAAAAACTTTGTTTCATGGAAAGGAGGAGCTTTTCTGAGCAATGCAATATATAAAGCCATCACACTAGCCCTGGGGGAGCGAGGTAACTTTCCTGAGAGCACAAGTGGGGAGCCTGTCTACCTGTTCCTGGGTAATTCGGTGAGGGTGGCCAAGGTCCTTATCATCTTTGGATACTGCTGCCTCCTCCTCGCAAAAAGGAGACACCTACCATTGAGCAGAAAAAATTCCCAATATTCAGCACAAACTTGAAACTGTGTTTTGTCTCTCAGCAGATGTTTGGAATTCTTAAGGCTCTTGGCTTTGAAGAGTTTATTACTTTGGAAGTTTAAAGCTGTACTCGCAGTAGGGTATAACAACTCTCTGTCTCGGCGCGCATCTCTCTCTCTCTCTCTCTCTCTCTCAACATGGTCTCTGAAAACTAGAAGAAATTAAACTGGGGAGAGGGTTACTCTGGCAACTGTGGATTCCTGAACTACATGAAGAGAAATGTCTGATGGTGCCGGTGGGACCATGCTGGTACCAGCACTGTGGCCAAATCCTGGTTCAGGCAGTGATGTAGGGCAGACCATTGCAATACTGCAAACCCCCTCTCTTTGGACAATTTCTAGGGCGACAGCTAATATTAGAAATAAATCACAAATGAAGCTCTGGTCTCATATGAATAAAGGCAAAGTTTCAAAGATGCTAAAGAGGCATTTTCCCTCTGGGCATACCCGCAGAAGTACCACGTGCTGCATTTTTCCCTGCCCTGAGCTTAAATCTTTCAACAATGAATCGATACAAACCGTCTTTCAATTGCAAACTAGTATTTAACCAATGCATTAAGTTAGAAACAAGTGAAGACATGAGTGACTAAGGGAGAAAAGAAGGAAAAACTCAAGAAAGTCACTTTCTTTTGACTCATCCAAAGGAAGATTTGAGAATCGACACTCGAAATGGGGATGTGTGAGTGGCAGTGCTGGCAGCGGTCACCCGCTGGGATACTCAGATATGACATCACTGCATGTCGCCACTTATTGCCAGATGACAAACTGGTTAAAGCAGGACTGGTTAGAGCCAAAACTTAAGATTTTAGTAAGTGTTCCCAGCCATAACCTTCTGCAGCTTTTCAGATTCAGCGAACGCTGCAACTTCTGGAGATTAAAATACGTGTTGTTGCAGTGAGCCAGTAAACAAGGAGAGAACTGAACAAACCACGTAAAGGCTACGACGTGAAAAGCTGACAGCAGCCTCAGGGCCTTTCCAGAAGTGTAAAACACGAATGACTACTTCCTCGACACCAATTCCCAACTTGGAGACACGCATGTGAAACAGCTGCTAAAAAGGATGTTAAATGTATTGCATCTGGAGCGGCGTGCGTGAAAACGCTGGGCGCCTGCATCCTGCTCCTCGCCAGCCTTGGGCTGGGCAGCTTCGTTAGGCGAGCAAATGTTTGCCAGCTACAATAAAGTACCAGGGGAAAAAAGCTTTAAGTGTCTTCTACTGACCTATTTTTCCCAAAATAATCTTCTTTCTCAAAAGCTAATGTTGACTCTCAAAGGTAAGTAGCAAGCACTTCTATACACATTGTACAGCCCAGCCACTTACTTGGGCTGAAGACAGAAGTTTAGCTCGCCTGATAAAGACTTGAAAAAAGTTTTATACAGAAAGGCTGCGTTTTTGTTTTTTTTTTCCTACCAGTGCTTTATGGAGCATCTATAAAGCACCTCAAAACTCTTCCCCATGGCACCGCTTGAACTGAGATGCTGTTAAGACAAAATATATTTCACCCCTATTTTATTCTCTACTTGAAGTTCTTCAGAGCCTGATGTTCATTTTAATTGAACTCTAATAAGACAAAGACAATAAGCTCCTCATGTCCGATTTTCACTGACAAAACTCCTTCCCATCACTCTGGACAGAGTTCAGAGGGTGGCATTAAAGCAGATTTTTAAAAAATAAGAAAACGTGCTGCTGGGAAGCCAGGGCTCTGCTTCACACTGGAGAAACCTTCGCCTACAGCAGCCAGCAAAGACATCCCACCTGGAAATTAAAGATCAGCCTTCAAAACAACCCGACACCTCGTTTCACATTCACCTTCTCCTTTTCCCACTGATTTCAAACCTGGAAGCACACGTTACGCGCAGAGCATCTCCTGCGCCGTGTATGTTTGTGCAGCAAGCCAAACCCCCATCATCACGCTGTATCCTATGCTGCTTATGCTGCATTTCTGCAGACCATGGTCTTCCACCTCTCCAGTTTCCTTTACATTTTCGGTATGTTTAAGCAGTAAGTGGTCCACGATTTCACAGCTCTTGACTGAAAAATCTTCAAGCCATCAGAGCACTCAAACTAAAACCTGGACAACTACAGCATCTGCCAGAATTAGCATGTAATGGTTGCAATTTCTAACTTTTTTACAGAACTTTGCAGAATCCTACCACTATTGGCAGCAGAGGATATTCTCAGCAAAAACAAAGAGCAGTTCAGGTTCTTCCCCTAGAAAGCAAAACAAGGACTGCTACAGCCTGTATAGAGAACTCAAAAGGAAAAAACCAGTGGAATAAATGACTTTCCTGCCCAAATTGATGTTCTGCATACAGCTAGCCAAGTCTCAGGATTACTCCAAGACCCCAACTGGGTTTTCGCAGCTGCCTGGGCATCAAGATGGAAGCACTGCGGCACTGGGGGATCCCTGCACCTCTACCTCAACTGTTTCTCTTTCCACATGAAAATCATTCTGTACAGTCAAACCACCCCTGTGACATTTTCAGCAACTGGGAAAGTCACATCAATAAATAATTACTGCATTTTTAGCAGTTTTGTAATATTTAACTAAAACAGGACTTAAAGGAACACTGCTTCACCAAATCCCAACACTGACAGCAAACACTGGAATTTATTTCTTACCCTCTTCTGCTTTGGCACATTTGCTACAACTCAGGGAAATAAAACTTTTTTTTCCACTTCTGTTGTGACGAAAAATGTATTTTTTCACAGAATTCTTAGACTTAACTACTGGGATGTGCCTGCTGCTCCTCCCTATCTTCTGTCAAGGAGCTTAACAACACAAGGAGAAAGCTGCAGCTGTGACCAGATAAATGGACCAAGATATCAAAGCAAGTGTACTCTTCCCTTTATATTAGGAAATAGAGGCAAACAGCAGTGAAAGCAGCATCTGAAGCCATAACCTGGCAGTAGCAGAGTTCAAACACTGCTGTGCAGTGTGAAAGATGCAGTTTAGCAAAGGCGAGGAGCAGGGACGCAAGAACCACTCGCACGTCCCATCCAGACCGAGCAAACAAGACCACAGCAGGGAATAAGGGAGAAAACAGACAGAGTCTTTAAATTTGGCAAAAAAACAACCCCCAACCCAAGCTGCACAGTTAAATAGCTGATCACATTATATCCAACCTCAGGCGCTCTCAGTCTCTTGTGATGTTGCATAATAAAGACATGAAATTAGTAACTACTCCCTTGCAATATTTTGTTTTTGTTGTATTCAGAATTAAAGTTTTAGAAACAGGTTAGAGTTAGCAATTTTAAAATGCTAGATGCCCTAAAAGCTTGGCTCTTTCATCAAGAATAAGCTCTTCTTGAGCTAAAAGTTGGCATGGGTACACAGTGTTTGGTTTATAGCTCCTTACATTTTTGCTCTGGGTGCCTCCTTTCTGTGTTTTAGCTCTGAAGTAAGAGTATCCAAATACTTATTTTTCTGTAAAGCCCTTGGGGAGTCCATCGTCTTCCCCCCCCCCCCCCCCCACTTTTGTCACATCTAAATCCTCCTGTGCTTTGTGTTAGGACACAGCAGGAGCCACAGTCAGGCAGCGGCACTGTCCCGCCTTGCTCGCAGCACTTGTGTTACCTCCAGCAAAGGGGAAGGGCCCCAAATCCTGGGAAATAACAGGCAAATCTGTTCTTCTCAAAATCATAAATGCCAGAATTAAATCAATGGAAATGCCATTTACTTGTTTTTAAATGAGAAATCTGTCTCACAGAAGTAGCTGGGAGAAAAATAAGTGGTTTTGTGTGTTAGCAGCAGATTAAGACGACACTGCAGAAAACGTTCAGCATATTTGTCATTAGTCTACACTCCAGAACAGCTCCTCCAAGTGAACTGTGGCAGAAGGCAATACAGGCCTAGCAAATATTCAGCAATCTTCCCCCTCCCCCCGGGATAATTTTTATATTATCACCATTAAAACACCCTAAAAATAGGAAGCGCAGCAATGCACTGACTATTCTTGCAGAATACACTTCCAGGTACCTGGCTGACTCCTCAACTTTTATACCATGTTCGAATTGTGCTGGCACTAACAGAACAAGCACAGAAGATATTTTAATGAAATGAACTTTGATCATGGCCTCCCACAAGCGCATGTGTCATGGCTGCAGAGAGGAATGCAGAACCGCACAATGCCATTAAAAATGCCTCCAGAGTAATTTTTGCCAGTATTGGGACATCTTTTCAAAGGCGTAAAGGGAAGGTGTAAAAGGTTCAGCTCCCACTGTTTTACACTAGAAAATAGGTATCTCCCTGCTCCTTGTGCCTGGGAAAATCTCACTACCCAAACCATATGCTGAGAGCTTAGTGTCTTGATTTTGTTACTACACTGCATTAAAAGAGAAGACTTAAAGCCTTCGAAAGAAGACCTGCAGTCTCAGCTGTTGAATGCTTGCTGCTGTCCTGGTGGCAATAAGCAAACAAGGGTAACTACTACTTACTCAACTTTTTGACTCTTTTCTCAGCTTCAGAGTTAAGGCAGAGTAACGTCGCCAGCAGTTCCCAGAGCAGACAACAGCCCTTGATTTCAGAGTCCACTAATGCTTCTGTCCTCAGTCATTTTATTTGCTTAGTACTAACAAAAAAGAGGCCCTGGTATTTTTTTTTGTATTCTAATGTTACCAGAAAACCAACAATACTTCCACAGCACCATACCACGACAGCATGGGAGTGTTATTTACTTTATAGGCTGGAGGATGAGGCTTTTGTATTCTGCAGTGCATTGCTTGAATACCGAGAAGGAAGGCGCTCTGGGTCGGGGGCCCTACTCCAGCACCTTCTCCTTTCAGGTTTAATCACAGGGTGCAAACCTCTCACTGGATGCAGGGCTGTTGCTGGTGGAGGTTTAGTTATTGTGCAGTGTCTCATGCGAGAGAGAAGCCGGTGTGTCTCAACTGAACTCTGCCATTGCAAACAGCTGATCAATGAGAGAAAAATGCTGGGTAGAGTTGTCTATAAAATTGGGAGAAAGAAGTGAAAGGGAGAAAAGTTTGAATGATTTTGAGACACTAATATAACACTAGAAGGCATATAAACAATTCTGGACCGCATTAACTTCTCTACTGTAAGAAAAGGAATACTGACACACACTTAACTGAAACAAGAACTCTAAAAATGGTTTCAAGAATACATTCTTCAGATGCAAGAGGTATTTGCAGAATTATACTACCTGGAAAGTTGGAAGTGCAACCCACTGGTGATGGGGCAGAAGGGGGCTAGTTTTAATCTATGGAAAAGGAAGGCTGCTGTAAAACTGTGCACTGATAAAAACCTTCTATTGTTGCTCATCAGGAATAGCCCCCAAACAGGCTACAGCATCTGTGGCAGAAGGGTATGGAGATGAGTATCCCCTGGGTTTTTTGTACGCTGGCAAATTGACCAAGTAAGATTAATTTTAAATAGCTTTCCTATCAAATGCAATTTAGATGTGTATAAACAGCAGCTTTTATGAGAACGGTGTTCAGATTCTTGTTTAACTAACCGAGATCCAGAAATCTCACAGATTTACATTTGACAAAGGCTTCAAGGGCTCCATGCTGACTGTGGAGTGTAGATGGATCTCAAATAGCTGAATAGGAGCTTCACAACGTATATATTTATTACTGAAACTCCAAGAATCACATAGGGAATAAGAAGAAGTATCCATATACTCTGACTTTAGTTCAGATGGAAAAAAAGAATTAAAAATCACACCAACACGCAGCCAGCACAGAACTGCATTTCACCAGCTCTTCCCTGGCTAATGAACTTATTTTGGGCACAAAAATTCTTTCATTTTATTTGGTGTCACAAAGAGTTAGCTGAACTGGAATAGTTGAATAATTAATATTATCCAAAGCAGGGCATCAAATGTAAGTGAAGGAGGTGATGGAAGCATGCAGAGGGCAAACTGGTATAGTCTAAGGCTCCCATCCTGCAGTTCCCTCTGTGCTCCCGCAGGTCTCTGGTCCCAGGGACCTGCACAGAGTCATCTGCAGGACTGGGAAATTGTGCTTCTCAGCTCACTAGAAAGGACTCTTTTCCCTATTCCTGCTTTCAGTGGCACGCAGGGAGCATGCTGTTCTATTCCCTGCTGCAAAAGCACAGTGTAGGGGGGGGAAATCCTGAAAAATATTGTGCAGCACCATTGATTCAGTACAGAGGGAAGCTGGGATACTCAATTGTGTTTGGTGGCTTCGGAAGTTTCACCAGCTTTGAAACAAATATTGCCTAGGTAACATCCTCACAGTGGTTGGTAGTTCAAAGAGGCTGAAACACCATCTTATTACCCTTATTAAACCAATTGACAATTCATCTCTCCTAATCCCTTCCGCACACACAAACAAAACCCCCCAAACAAAACAAAACCAGGAATAAAATAAATAAATAAATAAAGGCATTCCCCAAACATTTATTTCGCTTTTCTCTCTCCCTCAAGTCAGACCAGCTTAGAGATACCAACTTCACCTACCTTCGCAAATTCAGCTAGCGTACGGAGTAACATGAAACTGCTTTAGACTTGTAAGACCTGAATTGTAACACTCTCGTGGTCACTCGTCTGCTTCTGGAAACCTGTCCTGTGAGCTGGTGATGTCCGAACCCTTATTCCATTCCCACATATCAGTAACTCATTGGCTATATGGAAAAGAAGTGTATCCAAAGCACGCAATGGCACATTAAGGTTGAAGAAAGCATTGGTAAAGGAGAATAGAACTACAGCAGTTGTTTAGCCTACTCTAACTAAATGTTGAGCCACTGCAGAACTCCTCCTCCAGCCCAACACAAAGTCAAATTGTGTCACCCCCTCTCCAAGACATTCTTTTGTGGTACGTTACTGGCACTTTATGTCAGTCTCATATGGTAGATACATGCACATTTGTCTGTGTGTTTACATACAAAAGGTCTGATAACAGTAAAACATTGTTCAGAGAGATATAAAAAACCCAAGGAGTTGCATTAGCCAAAAAAAGTGTTTTGTGAGAAACAACAATAAAAATGATATAACCACAGCTTTTCTTTTCTTTAAAATTAGACAAATACCCAAAGCTATGATTTCACTTGGGGCCTCTGTACCTTGACAGGGAGTCCAATGGAGTATATCTGAAGGCACTTAATATCCTCTACTCAGCTGTAAGATGGTTGCACAGGGAGCTGGGGAGCTTGGGATGTGATTTGGGGCATGGAGGAGAGAGATGGATGAAAACGAGCCCTGAAGAGCTGTGATCCACACAGCACCGGGCGCTGAAATGAAAACAAACGTACAACCCAGGCGTTGAGAAGGTCTCTCTTGAAAAAGAAAACTGCCAATTGCAAATGTCTTTGTGTTTCTATTGACAGAGCACTTCATGCAACTCTGACAGTGCATCATACACTCTTAGAGATATTTAGCTTTGTCAGTTCATTGACCTCCTCAGTTCCCATTTCCTCACAGTCAGTCTTCTCTGCAGCTTTGCCAAACCTGCACCTCTCCTCTGCTTTCACCGCGTCTTTCTGGAGCTTCTTGGCGGAAGGAAGGATGTCCTTGGTTTCTGAGTTATCTGTGCCATGGGCTATCTTATCAGAATTCTGTACAGAAGGCACCAGGTTGGCGATCTCATCCGTCGGAGATCGCCCAATGCTGCCATCCACTTGAACCCGAATGTCTGGAGATATAGACAACTGGTGATGTGGCACGATCCCATTGTCCATGCATTTTGGGTAAAGGTAGGTCTTCATCTGACCTTTCCCCTTCACATTGACTGTCCCCCTATAGTCAAAGTCATACCCCATCTTGTTTAGGATGCGGTAGCTCTCCTCACTCACCTGTATACGACACTCGACGCCAGTGGTGTCCATTCTGCTAGCAATGTTCACAGTGTCACCCCAAATGTCATACAACAACTTGGTGGTGCCAATGACCCCAGCAGTGAGGGGGCCATGGTTAAAGCCAATCCTAAGTTTAAAATTAAACCACAGCATGTTGTTGTTGAAGTCATCCACCACTCGCATCATTTCTTTGGCAAATTCAAAAAGGGTCTGCAAATGTCCATGGGGATGGTTGTTGTCCTGACACTGCGAGGTGTTCAGTCCTGAAGCGGCCATGTACGTTGCCCCAATTGTTTTGATTTTCTCAATGCTGCTGTAATGTGGTTTGCTCAGGAGCTCATCAAAATCCCCAATTAATTCATTCAGGACTCGGTAGCACTCTTTGCCTCCTTCATAGTTCTCTTCATAGAACTCGCTGAAGTTCACAATACTTGCAAAGATTACTCCACCACTGTCGTGGTTTTTGGAATAGCTCTGGGAAACCTTCAACTGCTCAGCCACGTGGTACGGAATAATATTCCTCAGCAACCAGTCAGCTTGATCCCTCATGCTCTGAATTTTGGTGCGATGAAGATCAGCCTCCACATCTCCATGGTAGTGGAGACGGTAACTGACCTCAAACTCTCGATTCAGAAACCAGACCAGGAGGAGCAGAAGGAAGGAAACCAAAATCACCTCCTGACCGATCAGGTCTGCTGGCCTCTTCGTGTCATTTGGCACCGAACTGTTGCACGGACTCCTTCTGGAGCTGGAAGCAGAAGAAAGGGAAGAACACGAAAGGTGCATTTAAAAACACAGAGTTAAGGCAGTGCCATTTCTGCTCCGTAGTTAGAAATCCTTCGCTAGAAAAAGAAGTGTAGGAAGTGTACATTACTACATACTAAATTATAAAATACACTTCAATAACTTTATCTGCTGCTAAGATTGCTAAAGAATTAATTTCATTCATAAACTCACTGAGTACTTCCTTAAAGGGATATCATCAGGTTCAGCAACACAGAAATTGCCCAGCCTTTAAGATAGTCCTATTTTAAGGACTTTCTCAAGGGAACAGTTATCATTATATCTGAATATATAACGAAAAGCACTACATGTAAGTATGTACATAAAAATGCTTAATAATGCCTCTGTGTGTGTTTAGATATATGTGTGCACATGTACGTCTGTATGGGGGTGGGGTATGTGTAAGTTTTGTGGAATTTACCTTTTTTTGTATTACCTCCAGTATTCAGAAACGTCTGCTTTATACTCCTAGTGCCTTTCCCTTGTCTCCTCATCAAAGACCAGCAACGTTTGCAGTGTGCCTTTAATGTTAAGACATGAAGGGTTTGGAAGAAGATAACCCTGTACAAGACACTTCACGGAGAACTGCATGAAAGTGGAGAATATGGAGCCCTGGGTTGACATCTTTTGCACGTTATAAACACCGAAGCTTTTTATGGTGGCGACAGAAAGTTTCTCAAAGTGCCAAGATTTAAAAAAAAAAAAAAAAAAAAAAAAAAAATCATGTCTCACATAGATTGAGAGTAATTATTTCAAATCCTTTCGACAATTCATCAACTGCCTGTGCAGATTATGAAGCACTGATGGAGCATCCTTCTGTGCCAAACTGCCCTTAAAAAGGAGACATCTGCAGTCTACAATCTCAAGTTTCTGGAGAGATGCAAAGACACAGATTTAATCTGAGAAGACAACACCTATGCAATCCTAGAAACTAAGTCTAAACCCAGACAGATTGGCATGCAGCGATTTCTGGAGTCACTTAACTGTGATTTTTTCTGTAAAATTATGCCAAAGCTTAAGATTTGATATGAGCAGACACATGCTGAAGTTTTCCAAGTTAAGAGATGGTTTGATAAGGGAAAGCATCACATCAACCCTTCTCCTTGAAAAACAGCAAGGCAATCCATATCTCAGTGTTTGTCTGTATTTCTCTTATGAAGGTACGTTAGCAAAAGAGATTAAAACTCAAAGCACAACTATAGCAACAGCTCAAGAATAGAAGACTAAATTTGTTTCTGTAACACATGAAAACATTTCTAAATTCAATTTGTTTCTTTATGTCCAGGGGGACATGCTTTCACTTCTGAAATCAAAGCAGGCATTTCAGTGTATATTATGGACCCAGTTGCTTTTTCTGTTCATTCTCAAATATTTGATTGACAGAAAAGCGTGATGAAGCACAAACATAGCACAGTTGTGAAACTGATGAATGTGCACAATCTCTGAAAACATTTGTATGTGCTATGGTATTTGTTTGCATCTACTAGCTTTCATCATAGTAAGCCTATAGGAGAAAAAGTTTCCCTTAAGTAAAATATTTACAATAGAGAGCTTACAGGTGGAATTTCATATTAAAGATAAAACCACATATTATGTTGGAAATTACTCCTTCTGTTTTCAACCATAGCATACTTCTTCCAGAAGTGAAGGTATATTCATTTTATTGCTTTGATATTAAAAAAAAACACGAGGGAAGAATGAAAGGAGGAGATTACTCCCAACTCACAGAATAACTCCCTACAATAAGGTTCCTGTAACTGCTGGTGCATTACTGTACTAAGACTCCTTCCTTTCTCCCTACAACTACTTTTCTCAACAGAACCTCTGTTACAAACCTGTTCATTTTCTCCCTAGAAAGACAAGTCAGAGACTAAGACAAAGGCTAAGTTATTAATGACTAGAATGGTAGCAATTCCTTAATTACAAACCTTGCTACCTATTTTGCAGGTGGCAAAATACCCTCCCAGTGTGATGGGCTTATAAAACAAAATGAGGGGAGGATAAGTAAGAGAAAAGATCTTAGAAAATAAATAAGGCTGGAGAAGGTGAGGAAGGAATCTCGGTTAAGGAGAATGATCCTGGTTCTCTTCAGAACAGTTCATTATTTTCCATATCTTGTGGGAAGTGATCTGCTAGAGAATCTGAGCAAGGACATGTTACTCCTTTGAGAGTATGAATTTGATCCAGATAATCTGCTCTAACATCAAACATCCCTGCCACAGGGATTTATTTAAGTCATTAAGGGCTTTTTATTTACAGTTTATTGTACAAAATGCTCCTCAAAGTACTTAATTCCTCTTAAATGAATTAGGCAAGCACCACAAATTTCATGTTACAAAAAGTGGCTTGTGTCGAATGCAAGATCTGCCTTTTAAGAAGAAACTGCTGCCTCCCATTCACCACTCCTGAAGTACTGGCATCTGCGAGCTCTCAATCATCTCCTCAAGCGCTGGCCTGACCTTGTTTCCCACGTGGGCGTACAACCTTAGAGATCTGCATGTGAAATGAGTGACTCACTTGTAAGCTGACCTGATTTCATTAATAAGGTAATAGGTTAGTATCTCAAAAAAGAAGGTGCAGTATCTTTCCCAGAGCAGGCATTTTTGATCACAATGCAACCGCTACAAGCAGTAGTAAAAAAAGCAACGATGCCTCCCTGAAGGAGGGAGCAATTACATCTTACTCATTTAGAAATCAAATTTCTGGATGTTGCAGCGACCAGGTTACAGGACCTACAGGACTATAAATCATCTTACACAGTCAGTTAGCAAAGATGACCTGAAGCTACCCTCTAGAATGAAAAGAAAAAAAAAAAACAACAAACAACCCATACACCTATAACAGAGATGAACACACACACCCAAATCTTTTTAAGGTCTACTTTTTATGAGGTGCTGCAGCAGAAAACTAATTTTAAAAATCATTCAAATTGAAATCTTAAGCCAACAACATTCCTTTAACTCAAACTGGTGAAGTGCTTCCTGGCACAGAAGCCTAACTATTAACTTGGCATCTTCATCCAGGCTGTGTGTTGAATAGGGAACAAGTGAGAGCTCCGGAGATAGAATCTCCTTTGGCTTGATCACAAATCATAAAGATAATGGCTTTCCACTTATAAAGATTTTTGGAAAGCCATTTTGCTTCTGAGCCAGTAACCGATGTTTGGATTTGGATATCTTGCTATATTTAAAGAGGATGCATGCCTGCTAAATCTTAAAAAAGAACGCAATGGCGGAACAGTGCAGAAAAGGGAAATCAAACTGCTGCTTTCGATGAAGAACATAAAGTGGATGAGTATGAACACCCCCCCATCAAGCAATTTTAGTCTTCCACCTCAAGTGGCCTATCACTGTTCCTCCTTGAGCAGTCACAAAGTGGAAAATGATACACCCTACCTGCTCTGAGATAAGAAATAAATGAAAATGAGAAATTTTTCCGTTTAAAAGACTAAGTTTGTGGCTGTATCTCTTTGGGGCTGAAGAACTGGTCTGTCCGGAAAACTTGGCAAATTCCATATTTTCATTTATTGAGCATAGCATGGACAGTCCAGAGATGAACTTTGTGCTAAGACTTCATTGCCATTACTAGTATCTGTCTTCCCATGCAACATTAATAATCATCTTAATTCTTGATCAAGAAAAGGGAATAACCTCATTAAAGGCATGCAAAACAAGTTAAGTTTGTTTGGCCCTCTTAGAACACAGGAAAAGCTTCTGTGCTGACTGGGGTGAGCAAGGAACTTTATTTATTTACTTCAGTGAGAAAGAAACAGCAAAAAAGTTTGTTAGGATAAGGGAGTTTCAACTTTTTATTAGTCTATCACCAGGAAAAAGGGGAAATTCGGTTTGCACAGAACAACGTGGTATACAATAGGGTACACTAAAAAAGCCCCGAAAAGAGAAGCCAAATTCTGTTGCAAATTAATGGTAAATCAGAATAGGATTAACTCCTAGTTCTCTCTTTTAGCTTCCAACACTTACAAGAACTGTGTTAATTTACAAGTTTGGGCGGCTTCAGATCAGTGGAGCTTGGCCTGTTAACAAAGATCATGCTGGACTGATACAATTCCTGCATCAAAACAGAGACAGTGACCAACTACCCTGACAAACTGCTGCTGACACGCAGAAAGGGCAGTGCCATGTGGTATTAAGTCACGCATGATATACATGCATTTTTTCCCCAACTGAAGGAGTGACAGACAAAATACAAATCTAGTACACCTCATAATAAAAAGTTAAAAGTGAAGTTTAGAAATGTTTAATGAGCGAGGTATTTTGGTCACTGCCTTATTTGGTATTTACATTACTAGCTAGGATTTGCAAAGCAGGCAGAGCGTGCTCCACGCCTGTTTGCAATAACATCTTCTGCATGGTTTGGTTTCTTACCCACTCTTAGCTTTACTTGTCATGAGTTAAAGGATATACCATATATTTATGAAAGAAAAATATTTGCATGCAAACAATGCTTGATAGCTAATTTTTGACAGATTTCTAATAAATGATGATGTAGAAACAGTCACTGAATGGAAGACTGGATTGTCAATAATTTAAGGCAGAATGAATTATTTATTAGTGATTACCAGCTGGTCAGGAGCCTGCTAAGCTGTTGTCAGCGCTGGGCAAGACGTTTGTAATTCTGAGCAGCACAAAAGGTTCGGTGATTTCACAAACTAATAATAAACCACTAAAGATCCAAACTTAGGCTAATCCTAAGCCATTACTTCCAGTGATCTCCATGCTTTAGTATTTTGTACTTTGCCTTTTCAGCAAATTTCCTTCAGTGTTTTAGTGAACAAAAAAATCAAGCCACCTCTGTTCTTTTTGCTTTAACTTTCCATTCTGGATTTAGTGAACTGGAATTCTGTTATGAAAATGAAATTATCTTTCATGAATCAAACCCATACAAAAAGGAAAACCCATGCAAAAAAAACCCAAAACGAAAACCAAAAAAACCCAACACTGTAGTAAGTGCTAACTTCTTGGTGAATAAATATCTAACATGAAAGCACAGTTACCATCTTTCTGGACTTAACCACGTTTTCTAGACTACCATAGCATTCATGTAGATGACTTTTTTTTAAAAGTAATTTCGTTTTGATACATACTCCCAGTAAAAGCAATGTGCTCCTGAATACACATTTGTTTAGATGAATTACTGAGTCACATATTCACAGGGTCATTAGTTTGATCAAGTACAACATTGCCCCAGTATTGCCCCCAAATTTGTAATTAGCAAACACATACTTCTCTAATACCAAAGACCAATAAAAACACTTTAAAAATGGTACTGCAAAATTTGCAATAAAACCATGAGAAATTCAACATTGAAACAATCAGAGTGAATCCTTAACATGTTTATTTATAAGGGGCTATTAATAACCCAGGAGAAGATTTTTGTTCATTTGTTTAAAAGTCTGGGGCCTAAATTTCATTTGTTCTCCATGATATGACTTGCTATTCTGCCTAAGTGAGCTCAGGGTGGCAGACAGCACCCAGACTGTCACTGCCAGCATGTCTCCATCCCAGTGACGGCAGCTGGCTTCACAGCCAGCTTTTTCAGCTGAAGCTCCTCTACCACAGGGAATTCTCACCTGGCCAGCTGTGGATAGCATCCAACTCAGAACACTTCTGAACAGTGCAAATCAACTAAGGAAATTAAATAAATAGCTCATGACATACAGATAATGCTTTAAAAACCGCTACTACTAGAAAAACAGGTGCTATTTTATATAGCTTGTCCATAACTCTATTTCCTAGAAATCGAATTTAAAAAGAAAATAGCATTACATAACTCAGTGACTGCAGCATCAGTGCTCTGATGATTTTTAGTCATACCCAAGTCCTCTGTAAAGGAAATTACGTACTTGAGGAGCTTAAACACAACTGGCTGAACCAATTTGTTGGATTCCCAAGTGTATTACTGTGGATGCAAAGTTTTGCTACATGAAAATGTTTCTATCCCTAAACATAAAGATGGTAATTTTATATAAAGCTTACCTAAAGTTCTGTGCCAAATCTAGATGAAAAGTTTCCACCGAGCTGAAATAAAAAAGTGTTGATTTCAGAAGGAAAGTTAAAGCAGTCAACAAAGCATCCTGCCAGAATTTCAGTTAGCATTTTAAACCTTTCTATTTTGTAGACTGTAGGACCAATAATTGCATTGCGCGCTTGATCAGCTTCAGACAAACTTTGTTTGAAAGTGACCTATCTGCACTTTTTGCCTGGAAGAAGCAACCAGTCAGACAGAGATGCAAACACCTCTAAAGGGTAACCAATGATAACACAGTCAAGATGATGCCTGGAACGAATAATTGTTAAACAATCCAATCTTACCTTGGAAACATGGAAAAGCAATTTCAGAACTCTAAAACCCAGTTATGCCTTCATCTTATCTGACCACACACCACAAAGATTTAAAAAAACCCAACCAAGCAAAAAATGAACCATCCCCCCCACCCCCCAAAACCAAAAAAAACCCCAAACAAATATAGAGCCTATTTTTGAAAATGCCATTACAGAAAACAAGTAAGCAGTTCAAGCAATTTTTGTGTTTACTTGCTGTGCTGGTTTTGGCTGGGATAGAGTTAACTTTCTTTGTAGTAGCTAGTATGGGGCTATGTTTTCTACTTGTGCTGAAAACAGCATTGATAACACAGGGATATTGTCATTATTGCTGACCAGGGCTTACACAGAGCCAAGGCCTTTTCTGCTTCTCCCCCCACCCCACCAGCGAGCAGGCTGGGGGGGCACAAGGAGTTGGGAGGGGACACAGCTGGGACAGCTGACCCCAACTGACCCAAGGGATATTCCAGACCATAGGACATCATGCTCAGCACATAAAGCTGGGGGAAGAAGGAGGAAGGGGAGGACTTTAGGAGTGATGGCATTTGTCTTCCCAAGTCACCGTTATGTGTGATGGAGCCCGGCTTTTCTGGAGATGCCTGAACCTGCCTGCCCATGGGCAGTGGTGAATGAATTCCTTGTTTTGCTTTGCTTGCGTCCTTGGTTTTTGCTTTACCTATTAAACTGTCTTTATCTCAGCCCACGAGTTTTCTCACTTCCCTGATTCTGCCCACCATCCCACCGGGGCGGGGGGGAGTGAGTGAGCGGCTGTGTGGGGCTTAGTTGCCAGCTGGGGTTAAACCACAACACTTGCATTACAATTTCTCTACCACCATCAAGTATTACAACTCTCAGGATTAGTTACTTTTGGAAAAAGAAGCAAAGAAATCTGCAGAATGGATTTGCCCGTGATGCATACAAAGCTGCAATTACCACTGTGACAAAACATATTATCCAGACTAACGATAAGAGGAACAAAAAAGTTATTTTTAACAAACAAAAGTTATGGGTCTCACTAATTCAACCTGTATTATTTTTGTTCATGATCAATTCTATAAATCACTTTCTCAGATCTGCAGTTGAACAGCTCTGTCTATTAAATAACAACACATTCCATGAGTTCTGTACTTTGCCCATTAATGGCCACCAGTATTCAAACCACAGGCAAAAATATGCTATAATTAGCAAAATTTCTTAAGATAATGTTTCTTTAACATTCATACCACTCCTTTAGTAGTCAGCAAATGCTGATGCTATGAACTGATACAATAGCAAGGTCTCCACCTTTCTGCTGAGGAACAGACTTTCCTAGTCACTTAATAAAGTTGAAATGTAGGGAAAATCCCAAGTTTTGTGTCTGTCTTTCTGCAAAGTCTTAATACAGAGCTTATGCGTGAGCTGATTTAGTAATAGCCCATATAATTTGTTCTAAAATTTTGTCTTTGAGTAAAGAATTAGAAGTTACAATTATGGCACCAGACCTTCTGATTTTCTTCTGTGACAAAATGCCTTTGACATGGATGCACAGAGGTCTGTTCAAACACTCACTCAGGGACTGTCAACCACTATACCTTTTTCATGCTTTGGCTTGACTGCCTGCCTTTGTATGAAGACTTTTGGTACTACAAATATATTACATTGCCCTATTTTAAAAGGCTCTGCTGTGAACCAGCATCTAGTTAACGCCACGCTAGCTCCATGCAGACACGCTAGCACACATATAGCTTAATGAGCTGCAAGAACCCCTGCTTGGGGTAAATTATGGAAAAGTAGCCAGGGAGTCAAGAGCTGGCAGCAAGGGTTTGCTCTTCACTAACTTCCCTGAAAAACCAAACCTGGGGTTAACTTCTCAGTGAAGCTGGTGGTTGGACAGTGAAAGTGTCCGTGTTACAAAAGAAAAAGCCAACTGGTGGAAAGTCAGCTTTCTTACTGGGAGAGGGTCATTTAGCATGCTGGAAGAGAGACGATGTTAGGCGAGGTGGACAACTAAAACCAAAGGGACAAATCAAAGATGAGAAAGGGGAGGCATCCAGAAACTGAACACTACTTCTCTCCACTGAAGCTAGAAAGAACTGTCCTGCATGCCTCGTCCAAGTGCTCTGCAGACAGACAAGAAAGGGATTTTTCTTTAGTCTAATATGATCTAGAAGCCATGACCCAGTTCCAAGTCTTTTTTTTTCCTCCAAGGAAAGACTTTCTTCCTACAACCCTTACAGCCACTTCCAAATTACAGATGTGAACAGGCATTACGGGGTGTCTTTTTTTCTCCCTGTCTTTTTTTACATAAATTAGATCAAGATTAAAAAAGACCACTGAAGTTACTTGAAGAGGGGATTAAAAGCTAAATACTCACACAAAACATGTGTCTGCAAACTCTTTTTGGGGTTTGTTTGGGTTTTTTTTCTTGTTTTTCACCATATGATTCAGCAGGCCTCTGAAAAAGGGTTAGGAACTAGAATAATCTAGCATAAGAAGTCTTTGCAAAGTCTACACTATGGTAAGAGTGCCAAGGGCTATGATATTTCTTAAGCCACTGAGAAGTGCAAGTTGATTATAAAATTTTGACAATAGGAGTGGATGGCTGGAAGGACTCCCTTGACTCTCTTGGCAAGCAAATAGAAGGAGAACACTGCAAACAAGTTGTCCTATGGATAAAATTGCTTATCAGAGGAAAAACTGAAAAGCCTTAAGGTTATTGCACAGAAATGGCATTAACTTGATTCCTCCGGTTACTGTCTTGCAGCATCCTCTGAGAAGGCAGGAAAGTGAGAAAGGAAACAGCGTATTAGAATCCTATTAAAGCTAAGCACCTGCCTTCCACAGTGGAAAACTCCTTGAGGAAGGAGGTGGAAGAAAGATACATGGTTCCTACAGGCAAAAATAATTCCAGAGGGGTGTGGGGGAACAACTGGGCTCTCTGACACCACCAAATGCCTCAGAAATTTCTTAATAAAATAGATTTTCAAACAAACAGTGAAAGGCAGTTCTATGGGTCTGGTAAGAATAAGTGTGCCCTAGAAACACATCAGTTGAGGACAGTGTCATTTCAAAACATATTACAGGAAAGGGCCCCTCAGATATTGTCCCAAAATCCTTAAAAAAAAAAAAAAAAAGCAAAAGTCTTCCCAAATAAAATCATTAAGTTTGAGATGCCGGAGAAAGTCATGGCAGATACTAAAATCCCATGCATTAGATCCTCACTTTACTGGCAGAGAAAACGAAATTTGTCCACCTAAAACACAGCCTATGAGTGATAAGGTGTGATGCTCACCTGTCTGGACACAAGGAGATGTAGAGCAGAATGAGAAGCACTGCTCCTACTACGGTTGCCAAGAGAGATCTCATCCAGGAGCTAAGCTGGCAGAAGTTACAGTACTGCACAATGGTGATCAGAATCGCGCAACACATAAACATGGTGTACTGCAACAAAGAGAGAGAGCGCGAGTTAGCTTCTTCTTGCTGACTACAGCCCTTCTGCACATAAATGCTGGCGTAAACTAAAGAATGTGTGATACAAAAGAGAAGTATCTAATTTTATCTGTATTATGTGCACAGTAAGTAATCGCTCACAGTGTCTGTATCAGGAGACAGCACCTGAAGATGGAGGTCTTCCCTTCAAAGAGCAAGAAAACTTGTAGCACAAATAGTTTGTCACAATTTTCCCTAAATGAAGTTTTGTATTACTGCATTACACAACCATTATTTCAGTAACTTTCAATACCTTCAGCTTACCTTTACAAAAAGCTCAGTGCCTCTTCTTGTTAAAAAAACGAGAGGAGGAAAAACAGGAGGAGGAAAAACAGGTAAATATTCATGGTAACCTCCTCTCAGTTGCTGGGGTTAGACCCTGTCTGTTTTAAACTAAATATCAACATTCCACTGCGTTGAAAACATGGAACACATTCACCCTCAGAAACTTCACCCAACTGCCTACTTTTAAAAACACTTCTTAGAGGACATTATCATACTGGACAGCAACAGGTGAATCCAAACAAGAAAAAAAATTGGTTTGATAACAAAAGGCAGGTATCAGTCATTGTCAGCTGATGCTTGGCAACACCACCACTTGTGCCAATTTGAAAGAACAGTTTTAGATTTTCTGTTCCAAATGTCCTATCTCAAAAAACCTTTCCCTTTCCACATCTTTACTGGATAAAGAAAAGGAAGCGCAGGACAGATATGTTACCCAGAATGTCTTCATTTCCCCGAATACAATCTTACAGTGGTCCAAATTCTCAAGCTGATGTGCAAATTTTGGTTTTATCAAGAATATTCATGACCATCCAAGCTAAAACAGAGACTCCACAACTGCATTATGGAGTTCAGTTCTAGCTACATACTGCATTTCACAGTATCAAATGATCATTCTCTCTCATTTTAAATTTCCTTTACAGCTGAAGTGCAGAGACTGCAGATTAGCAATACTGTAGCATAACAAATAAGCATGTGATTCAGAAGTAGACACAGTGTATGGAAAAAACCCTTACATAATTTACCATTTTTAAACCACAAGCACAGTTGTTTTTTTAAATGACTCAAAAATGGATAAATGGAATTTCAGAATTGTCCATAAAAACCCCATAATTTAAACTTACTTTTTTCCCCCCATTTCAGGTCTCCTAAAGTGGCAGAGCACTGGTTCTCACTCCAAGTGATGCCCCAGCATGAAGCCAGCCTACAGAGGGTCAGTAAGTGCTGTGTTTTACTATGTATGCATGGCTTTGGAAAGTTTTTTTTTTTATTGCTGTTTTTGTTAATTTTGATTTTAATTATTTTATATCCAGGGAGGGTATAAAATGCTATGAATAAAAAAAAACTTCGCAAAACCATGTCATAGTAAAATATGACACTTACCTGACCCTCTATAGATTGACTCCATTTCCTAGAGCTCCATGATTGCTGAAACACTGAGCACAAGACGAGTTGGGACATCTCTTGGAGAGTGAGCCAACAACCCCACGACTCTGGAGGACCTGCAAGAGGAAAGAAAGCAAAGTTCATTCTCAGTTTGGTGATAAACACTGCCATCTTACTGCTGCTGCCTGAAGCATTTTGACTAACAACCTGATCTGAACAGGTATCGAGAATACACAAATAAAATCGTTCTTCCAACATTATTTTTAAACATTTGGAGAGATGATCATGGGTGGTGATGAATGAGATGATATAAAAATCAATGGACAGATTTGAGAGTTTTGAAGGTTTTCAGCTCCCTTCAGTGTGAGGAAAACATTCCTACAATTAGTTTACTGGTAGTCATGAGAGAGAAAGACCATCATTAAACTGGAAAAAAAAAAATTACAGCTTAAAAATAATTAACTGAAGTTCACAAAAGGTAAAAGCTGCAGAATGATTTTAAACATGGGATGTGAAAGAACATCAGATACATTCTTCTGTGACTGTGATAACCATGGAATATATGTTTAAAACAGGAAAGACCAAAGAACTTCTGGTCCACATATTCCCATGGAACAAACACTTCCCAACACCCAGTAATAAACTGTGATAGGAAGAATGATGAGGATCTGGTCGTCACCTACACCCAGGGCCCTGAAACAGCAAGAGATTTGTGAAACAAAATTCCCTGAAGATCCTGGAAAGGAAGGATCATACACTGTGCTACATAAGAGAAACTTGCAGAGAAACATTCATCTCTGGTTCCAGTCCATTTTATTCACGAACAGTTTTTAAGCACTGATTTTATGCTACAGTTAGCCTTTAAATTAAACTGTCCTTCGCCCTCCTCAATATTTAACCCCTCATTCCCCCCCTTCTGAATGTTCTTATTAAAGGAGACACCAAATCCCCTGTGGACCTTTTTGTGACTGGGCTAAATATGCCAATTGCTTTTCATTCCTTTTCAGAAGACAGCTATTGCATTCCTCTAACCATTCCTGCAGCCCCTGCAGGGTAATCCTTTCTATGTATTGAGAACTCTCTCCTTCGAGATTCTCCATCTAACTCTGCAAAGAAAAAACATCCGCTGCTAATACTATTCTTGCTGTTGAAATTCACTAACGTGCATGCAAAGTTTTAAAGTATACACAGCATCTCTGACTACGAACTCTTAAATCAAAACTAGAATGAATGCAATGAAAAGCCTGAGATACACTACTTGCATTATCTAGAATAAACACCTGCAGAAGTGTTTGGTCTAATGAAAAAAAAGTATGCATGTGGGCAGGCATTTATAGGTATCCCTCTCCTCTTTTGTATGAGAGTTTTCAAATAAGAAAGTGACTGTATTTATATAACAAACTAGGCATTTCATCATACACAAAAGCCCTATCCCTCTAAGGGATCTGTATCAAACAGATGTAAAGCACGAGGGAGGTGAAAAGAACATGGCAGGCAAGCAACAAGCTTTGTTAGATCCAAACCGTCAGATTATGAAACAGAGTTCGACAACTTACATGTATATTTGTTTCAAAATCAGAGGTGAAGTGTGAAAAAACTGCAAGAGCTGGAAGAGAAACCAGGATTGCACCGAAAAAATGTCGAGGCAGCCAGCCAGATATCACCTCCAGGAGACGCTTAGTGCAAGTCATCACCTCCTCCAGAAAGAACGCCATTCTGGAACAAATGAAATCACAGATCAAGGCATTAATTTCAGCGCATCACTTCATACATCTAATTTACTTGTAATAACATAACTTCAAATCCTTCACTTAGACTGTATGAGCAATCACAGCACACTACATGCCATAGCACCTGTTGGCAATTTCAGGAAATAATCCGCCTTCGCTGAAAGATGACTGGTTGTTTGCTCCAGCAAGGGGTGTCAGCAAAGGGAGGGAGAGCAAGTGGGATGGTGGGCTTTGAGAAAACAAACTGAAATCCAAATTTCATTTACTTGGAAGGTAAGCATAGGAAAGACTTCTCTCCATTCATAAGTATTTAGCCTTAAAGCAGGTGGGGAGAAGGGGAGCTTTTACAAGATAAAAAAATTACTTGAAATAACACCAGAAATGTCTGAAAAGCAGGGCTGTATACTCCGCTAACAGTCACCCAGAGGCTGTGCAAATCCACGCTGTCTTAACATTATACCGCAGTCGAAACCAGTTCTCCCAGTTACATCCACCCCGACAGAAGTTCCCGTCTGCAATCAGACTCCGTTCCCTCTCATTAGGGAAGGGGAAGAAGAGTGTGGGCTGAGAGCTGGCACCCTCAGCAGGCAGCAGAGCCCGAGAAGCAGTTGTGATGAGCACCTCGGAGGCCAGCTGGCAGCTGACACGCTCCTCCGCTCGCCTGTTGGTATCTATCATAGCAACCCAGTTGGCTCTGCACAAGGCACGCGGGAAGGAACGGTTCTTGCCTCAAGCTGCTGATAAAACGACGGCCCAAACCTGCGAAGTGCTGAAGGAGCCAACTGGAAGAGCTCTGGAAAGCAGCTTAACAGAGATACTTCTTAAATGAGAGCACTTCTAATTGTTAAAATGAATAAGGAAAGGTAAAAGGATGCTTAATGCTCGAGGACACTGCACAGAAAACTTATTTATCTACAGAAACAACTCCTCAGGATAACTTCCTTCTTAAAGCTCAAAAACATTAGTCACTCTAGAAAAATTGCAACTGCTGTTCAAGGTTCTAATTATTTTTATGAAGACATAAAAAGGTAACATAGTACAGTTAGCTTCATTTAAAGCCATTACATGTGGATGTATGTAATTACTGGAATCAGTCTAGGCAGGTAACTCTGCTGTCATAACAGTGGACTACAGCAGAGCCCAAACAGTAGATAATTACTACTTTTTTTTGGACAGAGATGCTCACAGCTAAAAAAAAGTATAAATACAACATACACTAAATATGAAATTCACAATCTCCAAAGTTACACAAATGATTCCATATTTCCTATATCTTTTAAAAAGAGAAAAGATATCCACTGATTTTTTAACACAAATGTCTAAAATAAAAGGTATTATGCTGGATAAAAGCCTGATACAAAACAGGATAAATTTAAAGTTCTTTATGTGAATTTGACACTTATTCCACACCTTTAAATATGTATTGTTTATGAATGATATTTTAATTCTCTGGTCTAGATTTCTGACACTGTTGTGAGCTCAAGCATTTTTTTTGAAGCTTCAAGAGCTCTTCTCCAATTTAACGTATTAAAATCTGGAAATTATACTTAAAGGCATAGAAAAAGATAAATTTGGGGTAACAGGATAGGAACGCTGTAATACATCCGGACCCCACGAGAGGGTGCTCACAGATTTGCTACTTCCTAGTTTAATGGCCTTTCATTTACACCAAAAATTATAGCTATATTCCACCATAAAAAAGAATTTCCAACAAAGCACAGAAACTAAAAGAATGTATATAAAGCAAAATATTTTTTTTAAAAAGCTCTACGAGTAAGAACTGGGTTTTCTGAAGCATTATATACTGTCCTAACTCAGTTGCCTCTACCATCAATGACAGAGCTATGCCTGTCTTCAGCGGCAGCCAAGTTAGCCCAGTATCGAGTACTTCTGAAAATGCCACCCAAGTTCATGTCTCTAAAAATAAAGTTCAATTCTCCCAAAGCCTATGAATTAGGATTAACATTTACATGGCTGAACTGTGAGAAAGGAAACCAAATTGGGCTCTAAGGCAGAGCACTCCCCGGGCTAACCTACGTGCCCGTGCTCCCCGCCGGTGGCTGGGTGGAGAGCCAGGAGAAGCCCGTCTCTCCGAAGGCAGATCAGCGACACCTCTGCCCACGCGCTCCGTGATCTTCCCTGTCGCTCCCATGCAGACTGGCGCAGAAACCAACTCTGTGGCACACAAAGCGTGGCAGATACCCAGTGCAGCTCATGTCTCTCACCCCAACCCACACAACAGGGACTCCATGGTGCAGAAAGCTTTTTTTTATTATTTTTTTTTTTTTTTTTTTTCCTTTCCAAGCCTCCATGCCTGGACAAATTCTTGTGGGAACTATAGCAACAAATCCATCAGCAAACCTGATCAGTTAATCCTGCGATGAGGACGCTTCTTTATTTAGGCAGCTGTGTGTTTCAAAAAAGCTAGCACAAATTCCAGGTCGCTACCACATTTCTCGTGATAACGTTTACCTTCTTGCACTCATTTTTTTTTTTTGGGGGGGGGGGGGCGGGTGTCGGTATTTATCACGATGCTCTGCACTCTGGAATTAAAATGATTGAAAACTCATCCATCACAAAACAGCGAAAGCCTGTGAATACAGCACAACCTTCTCATCGCAGGAAATAAGAAGTGCATTAAATCCAGACAGCAATGAGAGCTGCAGACAGATTTAATGGCTACAGGGCAGTATCAGTAAATAATGCAGTGTCAGTGGGTAGCTCAACAGGGCTTAAATGCTAAAGCATCCAAGATGTTTACACAAGCTGGAGTTCAAATTAGTAACTCTGACATAAATGATTAATGGGTAATGGAGAATGTTACCATCATTTCTGTATTTACTGGCAGTTTAAAATCAATTCCCATAGTTCAAATCAAAAGCTTTTGGCATAGCAGCGATTTGGTGGATATTAAATACCAAAGTCACAGATGTTAGAAATAAATAAAGACAAACAGAATACATTGTTTTCCCTTGCATCAATACTCTGTATCAGTCATGTTGTTAACAGAATCTGTTCATTAAGCTCTAGTTGCAGAAAACAATTTCTGTTCCCGGTCATTAGGAATTTAAGAAGATCCAACTGGCTGGCCACAGGGTCTCAACTATGGACAGACCATGAGCGTTACTTCGGTGAGCCTAGGAAGGTGAAGTACCAGGAAAAGGGCAGTTTTGCTTAGTCAGACAACAGCAGTTTCCCATTCTACTGTTTTGATTGTACTTGCTTTCTTCATCCAGAAGATACATTTTTTGCTCTCTAGAAAGGTCCTTCTAAAGTCATCAATCAACTCAAGAGCTCCCACTCTTTTGAACAGGGTTGAAATATCCACTATTCTGGCCTATCACTTCACCCAGAATTCTTCACTGAAGGATGCTATCAAAATCAACACTTTTTTTTTTTTTAAAACAAGTTTATTTATAATAAGTTTTACTTGAGAACAAGAACTAGATGTCAAAAGTACCTAGTTAACAAAAATCCTGTATTTACAGCTAAAATAGTGAGCAGATGTCTTTACCTATATTCCTGCAGAAGCACTCCTAATAATCCCAAGTGAAATCTCACACTCTTCTATGTTCAATGATGTGTCCCAAGGTATTTTTATAAAATAGCAGAATTTTAGGACTTTACACTTCAACTGAACCCATGAAAGTCAAAGTAGTCACATTTCAAGTGGGCAGAAGAACATTCTTGGCACTACGTTTAGAGAACAGGAGATGACATCTTCCACATGCTTACAAATGAAGCACCAATTTTTACGTGCAGCTTTATACAATTAATTTTAGAGTGGCACTTGTGGTAACAGTGGGATCCTCATCTATAGATACTCCAATAATTCATTATCAGACACTTCAGAGGATTCCAAACATGCTTCTCCTTTGTAAGCTTTGCTCCATCAGGACTTCTGCTCTTCTAGAACTTAAATTTAAAGTAGTTTCTCATTGTACAGGCAGTGATAGTGCTCTCCTCTCCCACTCCTGCAACTGGACTAAAGGACTTAGCCACAAGAGCTGTAGCGAGTACTTCCTAGGCAGAGTCCTGGATTCAATTAAAAGTTAGACTAATTTAAAGGCAGGGTGTTTCGCATCACGATAATGAAAATACAATGAAAAACTTAGGCAAGAATTTTCTGGTCCTAAAATAATCCCTTTTCCTGAAATTCTGGGATTGTGCCCAGCATTGTAGTCCAATCTCCTCCCTTAAGATATCTCGGTGGTATTCTGTGATTGTCATTTGGGATGACATTTCTGCACAGGAAGTTCTGCACTGTTTCTGTGCATAACGAGTGGTCAGAGTGAGCAGTCCTCACTTTGAAGAGGATTTGAAGAGGAAAAAGACGATTTTCTTCTTTCTGCTCAAGGGAACTGTACAGAAGTGTGTGCCTCAGGTTGTGGAGACCAGAGGGGCCCAAAAGCATATTTTATGTATTTACTATAAAGTAAATACATATTATAAATGCAAAACAAAAAAACCCCTCCAAGCCAAAACAGATACCTTTTCCTACAAAACTCCCCCCCACATACACCATTGCCATTACATTTAAAACTGAAAACCTACCTGAAAGCTTCTGAGATTTTTCATCTACAAAGACTGCTCTTTTTTGGTGTATCGTATGATGCTATTTTCAAGAAGGTACCCTGGATAAGACCTACTCAGATCTGAGATGATCCTGTTTTGTACTTTAAGAGATTCACCTTAGATGTGATGATCAGAGTTAAGCCAAATACAAATTATGTCTCATTAGTAGAGGAAAGATTGCAAATGTGACTCCATGGTAGCAAGTTCCTGAGAACCAATTCCTTGTAACTCTGGAGTAAATACAGAGTGATTTGCAGACACTTCCCTCTCACCAAAAGAAAGGAGAGACACATCTCACTTGTACAACAAGGGCTACAGTAGCAAGGGATACCTGGTGACTTGATTCCTACGTCCCCACTCCTCAACTGCCAGTTTGACAGAGAGGGCACAGGGAAGGGCAGCAATCGCTTATCCTGTACAGTGATTCCTGTTTCCCAAACTAACCAGGAGAATTTGTGGGGTCTTGAGATTCAACTGTCAGCTTGACTCCAATGAGTGCAGCAAGTGTTAGCAACCACCGATCACCTGCACCCGTAGTAGCTGTGCAGGATGCATGCCCAAACCTCCTGTGAGTGCCTGTTAGGATAAAGACAGTCCTGCATGCTGTCAATACAGTGCTTATTGAAAATTTGTTATTACTACGCCAAGGTGGGACGATGTGAGTTTTGATGGCTGGCTACAGGTGTTCTCCACAGTGTGAGATGCTTCCCAACCTGTTTTTCAAATCAGAATTAAGCACAAAAGAATGATTAATATTAAAAAAATATATATACTTCTAAGACTTAGGAGTCATCCTGAAACACTTGCTTGTTAAATCTCACTGACTTTAAAAGAGGCATCCAAGCCAGCTCAGAATGTAAATTTGGGCTTTAAGCCAACATAGCCTCATGACAATATTAGAAATGTCAGTGGCAAAACCAAATAGTGTTAAGAAAACATTATAAAACCACTTAAATTCACCTCAGTAATGGCCCAGGCTCGCTACCAGAAAGCATGGCTCTCAACAACATACTGCTGCAACAAAGCTAAACCTCCGTACAGCCAGAAAGACAAAACCACTTCGCAAATTCTTGACTATATAGATAGCATATTGAAAAAAAAAATAATCTTCCATCTCCTTAAGAAACCCATAAACCACCAATCATAGAACAGGACTGAAGTAAAACCATATGTACCTACATATAAAATTTTCTAAGATTATAGCAGTAATTTTTATAAATATACAAAATAAGAAAAGGCAAATGCAATGTAGCATTGGAAAACCAAGTGGGAACAATAATGAATTGAAAAATACTAAAACAGAGTAAAAATTCACCTACCAGGTGAATGAACACAAATTTTCTCCAAACATATCTGGACAGCAGATACTAGCTCTTCTGCAAAGTGATGGTTCAGTTGTTCAGAGCTGAACAAATTCAAGGATACAATGCCATGGCCACTAAACCCAGACCACCTGCTCACTGCTGCCTTCCTACTCTCCTGCCTGGTGTGATGAAAGAGCTGCCCAGGCATGTTAAACCAACAAAAAAAGCTTCCCTCCTCACCCAAGACAGAGTACAGAAACTGTTCTGCAAAGAGGAAAATGCATTTCTGGTGCAAGAGAGAGGACAGAGCAACATTCTAGGATGCACTAGAATGACAGTCCTACCAGTTCAACCATCTCCCAGTACAGGTCTTAACACTTGCAACAATCAAATACATCTGCTAAGAAAGACTATCCTTAAAAGCATTTCCACTGTTCATAAATGACATCTTTCTACTCCTAAATGCCAGCTTTCATGTAAATATGCTTGCATACATTTATATGCACACTGAGTTCCAAGCTTGCTTCAGCGACTGAAGTACTAATATAGTATCTTTTACCTTGACCCCAAAAAGTCAAAATAAAAGAGTGCAAACTGCAATCTCTTGTTTCTTTTGAAACAACAGCAAAATTGCTTCTAACTTGTAATTACAAAAGCATTTTAACTTACACATACCTGACAGATTTGCAGAACTACAAGTGAGGGGATGTGTTTCCACACACCGCCCTTATAACATGCTCTTGTGTCAGAAGGAAGGGCAGTGAAAACAGGGGATGAGGAGGGCAGAATAAACTTGCTCTCACAAGTATAGACAAACAAACAACTTATTAGTAGTCTATCATCTTGGTTAATAACAGGTTACATGTAGTATCTGTATAAATCAGACAACACACCCAGGAGAGCATGAGCTTTACTGAATGCATGTACAACTGCAGTCTTCTGCTATACTTGAATGTGTTAGTAGCTCCAGTGTGCCTGGGGGAAACCCCACGTTACAAAGGAACCGCACAGTAACCGTTCGCTGACCAGTTAAAAATGCTGGGGTAAGGCCCATCAGCATCCTAGAGGTCGAGAACACACATCCTCTGGGTGACTGGGTACAAGTCAGGAATGAGGAGTCATTCTTAAATACCACGTATCTGCATCTGCAGCTGAGCCTCACCTCCAAGGGCACAGGAGAGGCAGAGGCACAGGGGATGTAGGGATGTATAAGAATTCAGGGACGGGGGATTCTTCGCTGCTGGCTGCAAAGAGGCAGTATGGGGGGTGGCACCGCCGAGCACAGTCCTGTGAAGCCACCCTTTATGCAAGCAGCATCTGACTGTCATGCAGCCCAGGACTTGGGGGAAATGCTGAACTCCAATTACGTGTCAAACAGAAAACACAAACTATTTGAATATTAAACCCATGAGACTTGAAGATTAAGAAAACTAATTCTGGACAGATGCAATGTGACTTTTGTAATTTTTTTAAAATTTTTTTTCTTTTTGAGAAAAGAACTGCTCTTTGCATATCTGATAAATTATTTCAGGTTTTAACACCAGAATGGCGTACTTTTATCTAGGAATTTTAAAGCTTTTTTTTTTTTTTTTTGAAGGACAGATATTAGTTTTCTGTTTGAATTCCCTCATTCTGATGGCCCTGTGAGGGGAGAAGATATCCAGTTGTGTGTGGCATCCCAAGGAACAATAAAAGCAGGGGCAGGCATGGCATGCAGGTTCTGTTTCCTTAAGTGGCCTCGATCAGAGTCACCTTTCTCTCCTGCAATTTCTGTAGCTAGACTTCTCTTTGCACAAGATCTGCCGCAAGCCTTCTTAGCTTCACTAACGCTGTTCTCCAAATATTACAGATCATCCAAGTGAGTTCCTGGGATGCTGTCAAACAAAATGTTCCCAAGCCAGCCACCATTTTAGTTGTCACTGCTATTTCAAGACTTTCTTATGTTTTATTTACCTAATTGAGATGACAAGGGACAGCACCTCTAGCAGGATGGCAATGATGAACACCACAACTGCTGCAGGTGGTGGAGGGGATGCAACCATCCCATGTTTCAGGAAACACGTGACAGAGAGTATGAGGAAGACTGTGGTGGAGAGGAACACGTCCAGGAGCGAGCTGAAGGTAGCACTGGCAAATGTCTTCACTGGAGCATTCCTTATAACCTGTGTGGAATACAGGGATTGAGGGAAGGGATGAAAATTAATAAATGCTATTTTGCTGAATTCAATTGTACCATAAACAGCAGCTCACAAAAACAAATAAAGGAACACAGATCTTTTTGCCACTTCATCAATGCAACGTAAGTACTGTATTGAAACAAGAAACAGAGGAGGTAGTTCAATGGCTATCACAGTTCCCTGAGAATAAGTCTGTATTGAAAAAAGGCACTGGCAGCACAGCCCCTGGGTCTGGGGTGATTTTTACAGAATACTATGATACAAAAACAAACCACATGAAAATTGCCTATTCTATGTAAAGAAACATAAACCCCATAACTACTAGCAGATAAAGCTATAAGACTTTTTCTTCAAGAATTTTCATTTAAAATAATAATAGATTTTACAATAAACCTTTTAGCTCCAATGGTTAAGAAAACCCTCCAAACACCACTCTACATGAACAGTTAGTTAACTGTGGCTGAGTTCACATCTCCCTTTCAGACCAGATTAAAAGCAGCAATTGGGACTCTATGTAATCTGAATTGATCAGAGCCCAGGACAGCAAGTACTGTTCTTCTGTAACCCCTTACCACACATTCCCATCCCATCTTGTCCTGGCCCCAGTGCTTGTGCAGCTGTGCTGTGTGCTACTTTGGCCAGTCCAGCTGAAAACTAGATCATGAGCTCCACATCCTGGCTTACTCAGAATAGCCCAGTCTTATGAGTGTTTATATCTGCCCAGGGGACCACAGAAAGCAAGTTCCAAAGAAAAACAGAAAGTATGTTATCCATATCACCATGAAGTAGCCCAGTTTGAATACTACTACAGTCTTGTACTCTGGTTTAATTCAGAAATTTCTTCTGCTCCTCAGAACACTATCCGCACTCAGCAATACTGGGAGATGAACTTGTTCCTCATTTGTACCTCTCTGCAAACTAATATATTCAGTTAGCATCATTCAGTGCCAAAATTACCTTTTAATCTGAACTGTAGCAGAATCCTGTTAGTCTACACAGACAGTCACATAAATTGAATTAAGGAAAGCAGCACTGTATCCTAAAGTGACAATGTTAAGGATGCCCTAACAGTGTTAAGTAGTGCCTTAATTTCCAAATAAGAACAGGCTAAGCAAGCTCTTGGGAAGTGGAGCCACTTACAGAGAACAATTACAAACCAAGCATGCAGCTGGCACTGTGTAATTAGAGGTGAATTCAGTGGTGTTGGAAGTTACTTTCAGCAACAGTTTACTGCAAGACAATTAAATAACCGGCAGTGCTGACAAATCATTTCGCTCTCCCAAGATTTTTGTTGTTGTTGTTTTGGACCAGTACTATGCTAATATTAAGGCTTTAACAGGTTTTGCCCCAGTGCTGCAGAGTTACTATTACAGAATGAAGATTCCTGTTTCCAGGGAGGTTTACATAATAATTTTCAAATTAATAGCTTGCCACTAACAAAACGCACAGACCACATTCCTGCTCCTTCTATGAATTTCCTACATACCCACATTAATAGGTCAATCTGTATATGTTTGACTATCACTGCTTCGCTTCTCTTTCCAATCTTTCAATTGGAAAGAACTTGATTTACTATTTTCTGTAGAGCTCGTGCAAATTTTGCAGGCTGTATCCCATGAGAAGTTTCTCCCTGTTGTTGCTACACGAGCTTTATTCAGAGAGATGCCACTGGAATACAGTGCTGCAGGATGAGTATGGCGTTTTGGAACAAAGTGATCAAACTGAATTGCAACACAACTATGCTTCCCTTTGTTAAAAAAGTAAGCTAGGGCTCATTTGTAAACACTGGAAAACAAGCAAATAGGGGCTATTGCTAAGGTCAATGTGACAATGCTGCCCAGAACAGAAAGCAGCTCATGAACAGAAAGCAACAAGCAGCAGAAGCAGAAATCCTACCTGTCCTCAGATGCAGGACATACCAGGAAGAAAAGAAATCAACACCTACATTTATCACAATGCAATTCTGCCAGATGGATGACCCAAACTAATAGCTCAACGCTACTGGAAGGGAAGGGCTCATTCTCCTTCCTGCTGCCGGACACTTATCTTGCACTGACTCTGGTGCTTGCCAACCTCTCTGTGAGCTGCTGGTTCAATACAGCAGAAAACAGACCCAGACAGAAAAAGAAAAAGCCCCAAACAGAAAAACAAAACATGAATATTTTATGCTAGGCTAGTAAAACAAACTGGCTCACAGCAGGGAAGCCTGATAAGCACCAGAGCTATTAGGAAGAGCAGAGAGGAGTAGGAACAAGGCGGGAAGAGCAAACTCCCTCTTTTGGCAGCAACTTTTCAGCTACTCATGGAAACATAGCCTGAGTTAGTCTGACACCCAATGTCACTATAGGTAAACTTAAAACATCTTGCTTAAAACCACCAGGCAGGAATATCTACCGACATGGAAAGCCTGCAATACTATTAGCCCCCAAGGGGATTAAGGACTTTTACGCTCAGTGCAGAATCCTGCAGAAAGCACCAAGTTTGTTACAATTTACTCACTGTTCCTTACCATTACACAGTGTTTTGAACTGCCTGTTTCTGAATGCAGCACACTTACAGAACTTAGAACATTTGAGTTCAGAGCAGGTTTGGGTTCCACAGGGATAACCATGACGCTATGACATGAACAAGAATCAAAGTCAAAGTTACCATTCTCAAAGTTAGGATATTTGATAAGAAGGCAAATAGCATTTGGTCCTTTAATCTTAGCATGGTTCTCTGGCCTGCCTAAAGCCTTAAAACATTATCCTGAAAATGGAGAAAAGGCAGGTGAGAAGTAATTAGTATGTCTTGGTGGATTGTGAAAATGTATTTCCAGCCTAAACATTGGACTAGACTCAGGGCATGGCACAAGACAGGTAAACTGAAAGGGGACTGTTTTCAGATGCAACAATACCAAGTAGTAAATCACATTTGACATTTCACGACCCTTGTCATCAACTGCAATGAAATGTATTGAAAACAATGACAGACAGTTGCTTAGGCAGAGTACAGAAGGAAATCAACATCAGGAGAAACACACCTCTTCCTGATAGCTTGTCCTGTAGTCCATCTCCAAATCCTGATCCAAGAAGTTCAGGCTCAGCTTGTTAATAGGCGGTTTAAAGAAGTAGTCTTTCATGAGGCTAAAGAGAAAAGATGATACCAACATCAGTTTATTCAGCTGGAACTCTTTCAGAGCCCCCTGTTCCATGGTTTCTGTTCCTAGGGACGCTGGCGCTCAGCTTTGAAGTTCATGTAGCTTTTCTTTGCTCACAGTCACCAAAGTACCCCCTTATCCACATCACTTTCTCAAAGGAAATACTTTACAAAAAAATGACAGAGCAAACTTTTATACTGTCAGGAAGAGACTAACAAGTCCTTCTAGAAACTTAACAGCTATAACTGCAGATGACTAGAATAATTGTAGTATAAGCCAACAAATAGTAAAGGCTAATTGCTGCTACAGAGGCACAACCTTGGGGGATGCATGGCTGCTGGATATTTGTGTCTTAGGTGGAATTCTATCGTTCAAAGCAAGCCAAGGATGACAAAGGTAACAAATTGTTAAGGAAAAAAACCCCAACATTGCCCATTTTAGAAAACAGCACTTTCTTGTTATTTCAAAGACACTAAAATAACTCAAGTAACTCAGCTGGGAACATTCCCTTAACGATCCGGGCTGCAGAGAAACAGAACCTGAGGAGATGGATAGCTTACATTTACTTCTGAAACAGAAGATTTGAAATCAGCAGAATCATCAACAAAGGCACTGAAAAATAATGAAACTAGCTCACTAGGACTAACGAACCAGGAGGCAGCATCTACCAGAGGGTCTTTATGCACCACTTCACCTTCTCTTCCAGTGTCAGGTGCAGAAAAAAAACGATAAAAGAGGCCTTAATGATTAAAAGTTGTTCCTATTCCCCACCCTCTGGAGCAAAAATAGAACATTTTTTGAGTTTTACATTAGTTGTAAGAGGTTTATGAAAGAAGTTTTCTAACAACATCGATGGTACTTGATCTGCAAACCTTTTCTTTCTTGAGTAGGTGGTGTCAAAAAGCTGAAAGGACTGGACTTACAGAGCACTGAGTGCCTTGTGCCCAATGGTTGCAGAGTAAGGTCACGCCTGCTTATGCCACTTATTGCTGGGATAGCCTGTCACCCTCTCTTCTGTGCAGTTCTCATCTGAGACTGCAAAACACACACTCTTGCTATGGACCTCCTTTCATTATCAAGCAACCAATTCCACTTGTTATTTACAGCGAACTAACTGTTTTTAAAATTGCTGTAGAATCTGAAATGGGGCAGCTTCTTTCCAAGTGCTACTCCCACCTTGAATATTGTAGTACCAGAGCGACAATTAGAGTGGGCTATTTTCAAGTTGATAACTGTGCAAAAACCAGAGATGCACATGAGATCAAATTCCAAGCAGATGAAGAAGTTGAAAGATCCTACAGAGCTAGTCTGTGACTGAATTCTTTCTTTGAGGGCATTTGTTTTTGTGTTTTCTCTGTTTATTTTTTAAGAACACTTGGCAAAGACCTTTTTGGAAGTACAAGCTCCCAGCACAAGATGGCATGTGGGAAGCATTATTTTTCTTGAGATGCAAGAGGAACCAAACACACATTCCTAGACTGAAGCTCAAGAAGACAAAGGACTTCAACCATGAATATGGCAGATACTTGATAACCTTTAAACATTCTGACCTTAGCCAATATATTAAAAACATCAGGATACTCTGAAGGAATGACAGGACACATTCACTTGAGTCCTCCTTCTTCCTTATCTTCCTCCCCTCACCTCTCTTAGATGTTTCTGAGAACATCTTATAATAGGAATTTTGCAAGTTTGTTTGTGTTTTGTTTTTTTTTTTTTTAACACTGCTGAATTAATTTTCTTCCTCCAAGGAAGCTCAACAGAGTATGGTGACGTTGTGTTGGAGCTGCGATGGTCTAAGGATGTAGGAGGAACAATCTGGTTTGCCAGAGCAGCACAAACCAGAAGGTGTAACATGACAAAACCAGGGTGAAAGCAGCATTTCTGATGTCAGCCAGCTGTACCGTGCCAGTCCAGCTCCATGTCAATAGTTGTCTGTCTCAAAGAGGAAGATCCCAGTTTAGTTGACTAAACACAGTCAAGTACATAATCTGCTTCCCAGGAGGTGCTGTGCCTCCCCAGCATAAGTGATTTCTGTTTTCCCTGAATGAAGCAAGACTGGGAAGTGGGAGATAAACAAATTTTAGAAGTATTTAAACAGGAAACTGACCCAAGGGGGGATGAAGGCTGCACAGAACCTAGCTTCTGGGGGGAGCTTCGTATTTCCCTGGGACTCTGCTCTGTAAGTCTAAAGAGATCATTTAAGTACTGTCCTGATCAGCACATAAGTACTTGTTTCTTGTACTTCAAAAGGTTTATAACCTAAGGAATATGTAATTTTTCTTGGAAACAAAAATCTAAAAAGTGAAAATCCTTTGAGGGTATCCCCAATGAAATTAAGTTTAAACATTTTGTACTCTTACACTAGTTTTCTTTTAAAATACACAGTAACATGCAGATTACGATGAATAAAGCATGGTATTTTTATTATGGTTGTAGTAAAGCCAGACTCAAAGCTCAAACTATACACTGATTGCCAAATATATATAATCAATGTAAGAAGATGCAAACTGGTAACTTCTATGAAAAGGATTCTTGTATAGTGCAATAATACAAACATGCCGTGCTAACACTGGCTTTATTATTATTATTTTTAAAGACAACTGGAACTGTGCTGAGGTATCAGCTCCAAGGTGAAATCTCGGCATGCAAAGAGACCAATGGCCACTCATGAAACTCTAAGCCACGCACCTAAACTCTAGAAAGAGGCTGGGAAATTAAAAAGTATCACCAGTGTCCAGCATCTCCTCCAGGCTAGCCCTAGGCAGCTTCCTAATGCAGTGTACAGGCTCCGGATCCCCCTAGGATATGTTTAATTCTTCCCAGCTGTACAGGAAGCCTGTGTGATTAATTTATGCACCTTATCACCCTATCTGGGTTAGGTACTTTCTGCTAATAGGAATTTATATTACAGATCAGAACACCGACATCGTGCACCACAGTAGAAATCACTGTCCAATGCTAGGGGAAGCTCATGCTTTGCTGCTGCTGGGTTTGCAGTAACATAAAACCAAAGCAGCGAAACTCCGGTATTATTGCTGCAAATGGGGTTTCACAGAAGATGACCAAGGGGAAGTTTGGACATTACCCACCTCCCTGAGAAAACTCAAATTTCCCATTCAAACATCCTCACAGATACTAGATATGTCAAGACCAAAAATATATTATGTTTTACAGTAGGGGATCAAGAATGCTTTTAAAATGACTTATTATATATAACTTCACACTGAGAAATGTTAAAAAGGATTAATGTAAAATGGTAGGCTTAAACCATTTTGCATAGACCTAATTAATCAGAAGATTATTTTTGGAAAGTTATGTTTACATGAACTGAACTCAGCAGAGAGTTTCCCTGGCAACAAGAAATGGCCCACTTAATATTGTGATGATGATATTTAATTGAGACCAAAAAAAAAAGCCTAAGCTTTGACTGATATCAAATCACGGTCCTACTTTTTCCAAATCAGAAAGAATTATCCATTTTGTAAATGGAGGAGGAAAGCACCAGGAACACCAGAGCTTGAGCAAACCAGAGCAGAGCTTCAGCAAACTAACGGCATAAATTAAGCTACTTCTACAACTTAAAATTTGCAGCATGCTAGTTACATTTTAAACAAAAATCAAATTAGTTCTTGCTGATTTCTGCCAACATTTGGACTTCCTCAATCCTTCTATCTTCTAATATTTTAAAATATCAGCTAAACACTTATTGTCAGCCACTAATGACAGAACACACAGAGGAAAAAAAAAAAAAGGAAACTAAATGTTAATTGAAGGTGGCTACAGGAGAAAAGTAATCTGAAAAAATCCAGAGAAGAGACTGGAGAGGGACGGGTGTCCCTCCCTCTCACTTCTCCCTCCTTTAGTCATGTTTTCAGTTAAGATGACAGCGTCCCTGTTCCAAGCAGCCTGGGCTCTATACGAGCATACAGTTTCAAGGATATTTAGATAAAATGCCCCTAATCTGAGTGGAAGCAATGAAGCAAAAATAAGAATAGCCATAAATAATAGCAAACTCAAGTTATCTGTTTAGTTGATCCAGTCAAGTCACTACCATAATAAGGGAGATATGGTTGTGTGTTTACAAAAATGACAGACTACTGAATTTTAGAGAACTTATTTTCCCCTGCCCAAAATAAAGTTTTTTGTTTGAAACAGAGAGAGAATCTAACTTTACAAAATGCTGTAGATAGGTAGTAGGTCCATGAGAATTCATTCCTATTAATTCTGCTTCCAAGGCCAGTATGATTTTTAGGCATTAGTTAGTCACGCAATGTTATCAGATGTTGTTCTTCTGCTATACAAAAATGTGAGTTTTGTGGTTCAGATTTTATGTTATACTTTTAATTGCAGAGGAAGGTACGCATTATGTGCATTAAGAGGACGTTTCAATGTAAAGATAAGATTTCAACTTCATGACAAGTCATTTAAAAAGAGTATTTTTCCTTTTCAAAGACTTGACTGAAGAATGACTGTTCACCACAGAAATGATGAAAACCCTGGCTTTACATATTCCTGAGCAGAATGTTTCTGACATCAAGTTCCTACTGTATTTTAAGCATAATATAGACTAAGATCAGAAAACATATGACATGTTATATGTTAACAATAATTATTGACATTAGACAAAAGCACACAAATAAAGATTAAAGATATGGGACCCCTGTTACTGCCTTCTCGCCTTTATACAATTTTACACTGTACAGCTTGATTTTCCTTACCTGTCTTCTTTAATCACATCCACAAAGTGAGCATCTGTCTTTTCTCTGATGTTTTTAAACCTCAAAGGAAGGAGAGCAGATTGATCCAGACTCACTCCACCCCATCTTCCTTTCTCTTGCAACATTTCATAAAGCGAGGTTTGACTATTGCTGAGCTTTTCTTCCTGTGGAGGACTCAAAAGTCCATTTTGAGTCTTAGGACTGTGTCCTCCTGGAGCCTGAATGACAGAAAGCAAAACATACATGGGGAACATCAGTGGTTGAGAAAGCAGACAGAAGAGATTTCATGGAGCAAAAGTTGAAAGAAGTTCTTCCCTCAACAAACTGAACTTTTACCTGATCACGTCAAAGACCTAACTCCACTTGCCTTGAAGTCATTCACCTCTTCTGTAAGTGTATGCCTATTCAGGTGTTGTCTTTTTGCTTTTTATGTACCAAGTTTCCAAGGAGCAGAAAACCAAGTACATTTTCACGCACATGATGAAGACCAACCACAAGCCCAAATTTCATTCATGCATCTTAAGGTCAAGGTTCTTCTAAAAAGCTTTTTAAATACTTACTTAAACTGTGCTAACTTTCCACAGGTCATGAGAAAACTTACTCTGCCAGCCCTTGCTGATCCTTCTGCTGACCACTACAGCCCTGATGCTTTCCCAGACAGAGCTTCCTCCTTTCTCCTACCTGTGGGAACAGCCCTTTGTGCATCTCATCATCCTACAAAAAAAAATTATCCTACAAATTAAACTACATTTTCTTCACTAAGACAAACTAGTTCTTTCCGGTTTTCTTTTGCTTTGTATTAATTAATAGTGCATTTAAATTCTGACACCAGCTTGCAACACAGCTTAGGTACATAGTGTTATCAATTCTGCTTTCATTCGAGAACACAAATTACTTTTAACCAAAAATTTTTCTATTTTCATGGAAGCTGAAGTTCCTTCTTTTGCATTTTGTTTGATATAGACCAATATGCACTGAAGCAATTCCAAAAAAATTAGACACCTAAATATGGTTAGAATGAAAATGAACTGCAGTTAGTCAGGATCATTTTCAAATGCAAACATATATCAAACTTAGCATATCTGAATGTTAATCTCCCCCCCCACCATGTCCTATCATTTATCATGTATCATTTATCCTCATCCTGAAACCCACTCATGACAGAAGTTTCTTCATTTCTGCCTTTACAGCAGTCAGCACAGCAGTGACAAGCTCCTCCAGAAGACTATTCTTGGATGCCACTGCAGTGACCATAAATAAATACCATAAATATCATCACCACCCCAACCATGCACTGAAATATGTTACTTAGATTGTAAAATCAACTTAGTTAAAGAAGTATCTGGTTTCTGGCTGCCCATGCAAAATTAATTCAACCTCCTTTGTGTATGTATCCTGTAAAGCAAATGAGGCACATGAATATAGGCAGGTATAGTGAAAGGTGCAGACCCAACCAGTGAAGATACAAGATTAATGGAGCAGCAGCAGAACGTCACCTTGTGCAGGGAAGAGTCAGAAAGCACTCAGGCTTGGCTCCCTATCTCTGCCAAGACCTCAAGAGCTAAAGTCATAACAAGGTGTGTTGGAATGTTTCCCTGGGAGCTACAGGAAAAGCAGGAGGGAGGTGGGCTGTGCTTCCCCTTCCTCCTGCCTGGGAGGGACGCAGGATCCCCACCCTGCGGGCTGCCCCGATGGAGGTGTGAGCCCCTAGAGCCACATGCGGGGAGCCAGGAGATGAAAGGATTCCCAGTCTAGTCTCTGCTACCACTCACAACAGTTGTTTTGGCAGATTGCAGGTGTTCACAGCACAGTGACAGCAGCTGACAAAGTAGAATAGGAAATTTAGTAGTTACCTTGGTGTGCTGCCAATGTTTTGCTAAAGAACATAATTAACAGAAGAGAAAGGTGATTTCAGCAACACATATCTCAGCAAAAGCTGGCCAAAACCCCTTGGACCAGAGAGGCCCTTGTGAATGACCGAAGGGCACTCTCCTCATAAGCCAGAGGCACAAGAAGTTCCCACATAAAAGGTCACCACTTTCTTTTCTACGGGAAAACATTCAGCAGCTTCAGAGCAAGTCTTCCTGCAACCGTAACAGGTTATCTAGCTTACCCAAAGGGAATACAGCTATGGAGCACAAGACATGCTGCAGTGCCAGGGTAACCTCTCTGTTTTTGAAATGAGGCGTATTAACAAAGGCAAACCAAAGAGAACTGTCCAACAAGTTGCTAGATGTGAAGGGTCTTCATTGTTTGTTTGTTTGTTTTTAATTTATGCTAAAGACTATATTTGCTCAGAGCACTTCCCAGAACAACTTGAGGCCTAAAAAAAAAAAAAATTAAATAAAAAAAAAAAAATTAAGGTCATAGTTATCACCTTTTCTCTTTTTCTTCTGGTAAAGAATCTTCCTTCTTTTCCTCACCCCTTGCAGCAGATGTCGTTCCTTGAAAAGCAGGAACTGAGAGAACACAATTTCTGCTATGAGCAGCTCAAATAAAAGATATGGACTCCTGGGCACTGTTTGCTTTCCCTCTCTGTTCTTCAAGTTCATCTGAAAAATGCAGCAAAAATTTCTGCTCTTTCAGAGAAGGTCAGCATGGACTTCTCTTGGCCTTTTCTCTTTAGCTCCTTGGCAAAAGCTCAAATCCCTAAGAAAATTCTTCCCTTCAGTCAGCTCAAGGTTTTCCTGTGCTGTCTCCACTCTGTTAATCTTAACAGGAGAGGATTACAGTGTGAAACTGCTTGTGTGTAAGGAGAAAATCCCTATTTATTAAATGTTGTTAGCTCCAATGTTACTGTGGTTTCTGATGGCAACAGGCTGTACAGGTTGTTTTGAGCACTCAGGTTTGATGCACCATGTGACAGTTTCCTCTCATCAAGAGACAGGGAGGCTCCAGAGTCTGTTGGG
Source organism: Haliaeetus albicilla (assembly GCF_947461875.1). Classification (NCBI taxonomy): domain Eukaryota; kingdom Metazoa; phylum Chordata; class Aves; order Accipitriformes; family Accipitridae; genus Haliaeetus; species Haliaeetus albicilla. Next base: position 9,262,481 of record NC_091504.1, on the reverse strand, counting down.
ACCCACAAAGGTCCAAGGACGTGGTTAACATCATTAACATTGCCTAAGGACAGGGGACATGAGTGCTACAGGGCCAGGCACAGCAACATGGCATGGGAAGGGAACAGACTCCAGAAATGGGTAGAGGGAGCTTATGGCTTTTCTTCCTAAGAAAGCTGAGACTGCAAAGAAGATTTGGAAATCAAACGCCATGGCAACTTTGTGTATGTAGCTGTTCTTTAAGCTTCCAGTTAAACAGGCATCCCAGACTTACTGGATAGCCACTTAACTGCTCCAATTTTTGACTTAGCAATAACTAAACCAAATCAAAGAAGGACATGCGATTCGGTCTCCACTAGCATGTTTCTTCCAGTGAAATTACAGACATTTTATTCAGTACTGTACAGACCTCTTCTAAGCAAGGTTAGATGACTTGCTGATTAACACACATGAATGCTAATACAGCTGTAGTAGGAAGAAACTTAAAGGATAATTCTGATGAAGACAACATATGACACTAGGTGGTTGGTACCTAAGGAAAATCTCTGTTTGTAGTCGGTTCCTGGAGATCCCTGGCACGTGGGCAGAGGAAGCCTGGGGAAGAAGCATCTCACACATACCATCTTGGCAGCCTGGGCAGATCTCCCACAATGTTTTCTGTCTTAAAGATCTCATGCTGTTTTGAGACTATTACCTCCTGGCCACTCTGCTCTATCTCCCTCAGGGCTGAAGGGATTATTATTTTTTTTTTTTCTTAGGCTGTTTCCTAGGAACCCTGGCACAGAACGTGGTCTACTGTGTCACATACCATTTCAGCCCAGTAAGGCAGTCCCTGCTTCTGAGCTTACAATTTAAGCATAAGAGACAACAGGTCAAACACAGACAGAGAGTAGAGGGACAAACACAGATTAATGTAGTAGCTCATCAATAGAATAAGTGCTGACAAGTTTTCCAATTAGCTCTATATGCAAGAAGAGTTGTAAAGACAGACGTGAAGAACAAGATAGCTATCTCTGAGCATGTTTATAAAGTGATTCTCCCCAACAAGGGAAAGCATTAAACTTATTTGAAAATATAACAATCAGGTGATGAGCAATGGTATCCAGTCTGCATTTGGGCAGGAGCATAATATTCAGAAAGGAGTGAGAAGCAACAGGCAGAGCAGAGAGGCTACGAAGGCCACGAACAAGATGACAAACAGGCAATGTGTGGTATTGTAGAGGAAGTAGGTGGCTTTAGTGAGAATATCTAAGCAACAGGCAAGGAAAGCAATCTTGGCAGCAGCATACTGAATATGTAAGACACTATATTTGTTGGTCAGAAAAAGGATGCAAACCAACATAAAGGCTGTGAATTTCAGCTGTGCATGTGAACAGAAATGACTGTCTTAGAGCAACAATGCAGAAGACATTGGCAAGACACAGGTGTAGCTTGTGGCTAGGTGATACGCAGCCAACTGGTGTAAGGGATGGACAGTGTGGTTGTGCTGTTTGTGCCTCTTTCTTTGGGTAGCCTCAGCATAACTTAATTTAAGAGTCCAAAATTTAGGTCTTTCTCAGTATCAAACTGGGCCCATAAAATTACTAGTAATTTTGAAAACTGGGGGGGGGGGGGGGCATTGAACCAGATTTTAGAACACAACTGCTCAAAATCAAAATCAGTTCTGCTGCTTAAGAGCCTGCATAAAGGAATAGCAATGCAAAAATGAGAAAGCTAACTGAAGCAGAGAAATAAGGGGAAAGAAGGGAAGTGATAAATACTTAAATTACCTTCGTACTGTTTTTATGCTCATCCTGACAACCATTTTGGATAGCTCCTTCGTCTATGCTGACATCGCAGTGGGGAGGAAGGGTGGTACTACATGAAGGGCAAGGCTGCAATGAGACAAAAAAATTTTAGCCAGGAACGTTCTGGTGTCCTTGTAGTATTATGCAATTTATAATTCGGTCCACTTGTATACTTGCAGCATGGTTAAAAGGTAAACAAAGCTACAGAATGGGAAGCAGGGAGCAAAATTTGACTGGAACAAAATGCACCATTTCAAAAATAAATCACAGATTTTCTGTTTCCTGAAGCTAAATCTAATCCAGGAAAGCTTTACTAGTGTAAGATCACAGTTATACTGTAATCACTGCATCACAGAAAAGGACCTCGCCAAGGAGAATGAAATACTCTTTAGTGAGAGAAGTGCAATCTTCTTGTTTAAAAACTGCCTGCAAAAGGATCTGAATGGCATTATGAGTGAATACTTAGCACAAAATGCAGCAAAATTCAAAAAAATCACGGAACACCATGATGCATTATGAACAGCACAGGGAAATGGAAAGGAACAAATCTGAAACTAATACAGGGAAATACTTTTTCATATAGTGCTCTAAGACAGTAGAGTGAAGCTCAGGCTATCGTACATTTCTGAAGCCAAACACCCAGCAAATGTCACAGAAAACAAGGAAAGCAAAAACATCAGGACTTGTAATAGTTGCAGGTTATGCATTTTGGAAGCAACCTAAAACGTCGCACTTCAGCTTTTCAAACAACCTAACCCCTTAGAGTTAAAATGTGATCTTCTTAAGGGGAATTAATCCCACATCTGTATCTTGCAAGTTCTTCATCCTTTTCTCCAGTCCTGGCAACGTACAGGCAGGACCCTGCATCAGAGGGACCCTGTCTGATCGCTACTGGCAATTCCTTTACTCCAGAGATGGTTTACTGCTACCAGGCTTGCCAGAAGTCTATTAATGGGTACAGAGACACCGGTCACAGGGAATGGCATACTAAATTCAGCACACTATATACTAATGGTGGTAGGTGATCCACTAAGCATCTTGATAAATTTTCCAACAAGCAACTTGAGCCTTTTGTCCCAAACTCAACACCCCATGTCCATTTTATCTGTTTATTTTGGACTCAGAAGGGACACATTCAAGCCTCTGTAGTCTATCATTCTTCTGGCCCAAAACCACAACAACTTCTGCCTTCAGGTTCACTCCCAATTTCAAAGACCAGCATGTAAGTCTTTTCAGAACTGACTTTTCACCCAAAGCCCCTTTTCTGTCTCTGGTGTCACACCTGAAATTGAATAATGTGGCATGTTTGATTTTCAGGTTGTTACAGTGTAGCATTTCTCCCAGCCCACTCTTCCAGTGACTACTGATCCACCTAATCACTCAACAATGCCTTTCAAAGGCTTTCATGAAGACTCTGAGCCTTCTTAGCAGCCACCAGACCATCATATCTGCTGTTTCTCAGGGGCACAGGCTGGGTTGGGTCACTGAAATTACTATGAGTTTCCTAATCTGGCATGAGATATGCAAGTTACATCCAGTTCTGAACCTGTATAGTCTGAACAAATACCAGCACACGTAAAGAAACTATGAAGTTGATTCTCAAATAGTTTTGTTTATAAATAATCTAGGACTAAATATCACAAATGCCCCAGCTACTTTGTGGAAGGCAATATCAGACAGCTTTAAAAATGAATATGACAATGGGCTAACGAGCCTTCTATGCTTCTAGAGCATTAGTAGATTTATCCATGGCAAAAGAAATTTAATGGTAATAAAACCCAAATACCTCTAACAAAAAATAAAGAAAATACTCCCTGTCTGACCTTGCTAATAAATCAGCAAGCCACCTCGAACAGTGACCTCCTGGCATTAAACCAGAAGACAAATATATCAGAAAAGAAGCCCGACCTTTTGAGAAGAGGCAGAAGTCCATCTGACTTACCCCATGCATTCAAGTCAACATCATTAACTTCATTCTCTGTTGTAGACATTCACACAAGCTCAGTGCATGTGACCTCATCACTATGAATAACACATTAATGCACTTTCAGCAAACACCAAGACAAGCAAAAGTACTTTCTGTTTTCACACTAAAGAGATGATTAAAACATTTTTTATGACAGCTTATGATTCCCTGTCAAGTCAGGGATTTTATAAAATATGATAGGGAAAATAAACTGATACCAAAACCACTTAAGCAGGTTACAGTGTTTTCATTCAAAAAAATCAGCTGCTATTATAATTTACTTATAGTTTTTAGCCTCTATCTTCAACATTTTAATTATGTACATGCATTTTATTGACATCTATACTGCAACAAGGTTTGCAATTAAATGAACTACAGATACACTGAAGGAGAGGAGGAAATAAAATTCCTTTCATGGATCAATTACTGTTGCATTCTCATTCCTGACTTTCCTTAACAGATCTTGTCTGCTAGAACATCCATTCAAGCCCAAAATGTGAAAGTCACCCTTTGCATCCAATATGGCCACTTATTCCCTTTAAAAGAAAAATATTTCAACTTGCCTGTAATTTTGCCCCTCCTACTTAGTCTCTTCTGCAGAGCTGGAGTCATCTCCTCCTACACTGACACTGTTTACAGCTTTGTATTTAAAACATTTGGCACGTAAGTCATGATTCTTTTGCGAATTATTATCTCCAGACCCTACCAGCAAGCTGCAGGCTTTAAAAAAAAAACAAAAACAAAAAAACCAAGCCACTGTAAAAAAGAAACCCACTCCTTTTAAAAAATTGTGCATGATCTGTGATTAAATTGCACGGTTGTTCTTATATATTTATTTCTTTTTTCAACACTATAAGACATACTCTAGCATGGCTGGCAAATTAAACATTCCTTGAAAGCTTGACCCAGCCTTCTCAGTCCACAATCACTCCAATAACAGACTACCCAGCACAGAGAATGGTGGTGTGCATCTATACTCGAAAGTGTGCTGTGGAGTCTGGAATACGTGTACCTAGACATGCTGTGAGAGGCAAGTACGCTTTGCACTGCTATGCTGCAACTACAGTTGCAGAACATGTTTTTAAGGAAGTCCTCAGCATTCACACGATTGCTTCATCACTATGCTATACGCATTCTGACGCGGTTTGTGGCAGGCATTAGACGGATGCTTATCAGACCTCAGGGAAAGCTGAGTTTGGGGTCATTCAAAATTCACTCCAGCATCAGTGTATTTTGGGCAAGACAGGCACACTATTTTTAAAGACTTGTGAGGCTGCTTAGGAAATCACTGGCCAGACCTGCAGGGCTTATGGTGATGAATAAAACCAAGCACCTGTAAGCATAAACTCGATGCACTACCTTTAACACAATGGTAGACAGGGTATCCAAGAAGGCTGAAACTGAGCTGGCACTTGTCCTAGATGGTCTTCTGAAGCAGCTTCTTTTAGCTTCTCCTTCAGTTATTTGGATAACCACATTTGTACTTTTGCACTGTGCAGACCATCATTCAGCATTTAAACAGCAATTAACACCCAGCCAAGATGGTCCCAGAGCAGAAAATCAGGGACTAGGCAGTAAACAAAACATCGTGGGCCAGCAGCATCCCTCCACATTGCATACTAGCTGTTTAGGAATAGTGGTGTATCTGTATCCACCCTTCTGCAGAGTAAATCACCCCATGTTTTAGAAATAGCTAATACCATAGCTGATCCTTAACAACAGATTTCATTTTGGACTTGGATCATTTTAACGAGTACCACCACAAGTTAACACATAACAAATTTTATCAAATCCTAGCTGCAGCTAGGTCAGTTCGCTGTAGTTTCACAGTCCTCCAGTTACAGCTTACTTTGCTGTCTGACATTAACAAGGCATCGTTGCTTTCTCTCAGCACAGCACCCTCAGTTTTACTGCTTTGTTTAATCCCTTCTCTCCCCCTGTGCTCCACGGACAGGCAGCTCAGTAATACTTCTCCACTTGGTATGTTCTTCTTCCTTCGCTACTCGAAATAAAGGAGTTTCTACCCCTTATTGTCACATCCGTACCTCTGCATGGCCACACACTGGGCAGCACAGACAGACTTATTTGTACAGAGACCCAGTGACTGCTCTGAGATTTATTTTCCTGCCTTATTTGCTAGTACCTTCATTGAAAGACAAGAGCAAGCTGGAAAGCTGGTGCCTGAAGGATGCCAAATATATTCTTTTATGCGGGAGAAGAAATAGGAAAGTATCACCAGCAACTTGAATGCAGTCAAACCATGCACAGTGCGTATTTTGGGGATGGATAAAGATGGCTACAGCTACCTTCTATAGTTAAACAGTCCTGGCTTACTCTCTGAGGAGCTCACTTAACTTTGGACCATATCCTTGGGCCAGCCTTCCAGCTGATCTCACTTGCAATCCAGTGTTTTTACTCCAAAACTTAAAACTGGGCACAGAGGAAGGGTAAAGGTGCCCTGCTTATGCTCTCCTAATCCAGATGACAAACACACAAGCAGCAAAAAGGGAGTAGCATGAAAGTCACCCCTCCATCAATGCTGTCGGCTCAATCTCAAACCTGTGTTGAAGAGATCCTCTCAGGAATAAACACACTGAAATCTAAGGACAGTGACCTGCAGATGACCACCCGTGGCTCTGACATTTGTGCCCAGCTCAGGCAACCCAGGACAAGGAACTCAGCACAAATTAAAATAGAGAATAGACATCTGTTGTTTGGGAAATCTGTTCCGAGCTGGAAGATGGAGAGTAACAGCAAAGCTTCAAAGCAATACACATTGTTTCACAGATTTCCTTGTCAGGAGATCTTGTGAGAGGTGTGAACATAACAAAATGTCATCCTTTCTCTAAGCTGAATCCATACAAATCACTGCCCTCAGTTCTAGATATGGGTTTCTAGAGCAAGCAGATAAAACACAATCTCATAGCCTATTGGAGCATTTTTTCCCACCACACAAAAAATCCCATTATCTTTCTGCAGGGATGTCTGTTATATACTCATAAGAAAAGGTTCACAGGTATGTGACCTGCATGATAGAGGAACGGCAGGAGGCTGCAGCAAAAGCAGAAAATCATAGAAGGTACAGTATCTGCATAAGGCATATTCTTTATTCCCCCCCTAAAATCAAGACAACTGAAAAAACAGCATTGACCTCTCAGTCTTGAAACATATAAAAAAATATATTTATTTGAAACCACCATTAAAAAGTGTTCACCTTACTTTAGGGATTGCTTTTCAACTGGCGAAGCATTTTACTTTGTAAATTTTTCATCCCTAAAACTACATTTTGTCATTATATGTATATATACACATGCATGTATACATACATATATACACAAATATATAAAGCAGTGCATAAACAAACCTGTAAGGTTTCCCCATCCACACATCTCTCCCTGGTTTGCACAGTTTGAGATCTATGCTGCTTGACTTTGAAACAAGAACTCACCTTAGGTTTTTCCACATGTTTGAGAGTCTTTGTCAAGTCACTGGCGTTCTCAGCTGACGATGCTCCCTGTATCCTGGCTCCATCTCCGGACTCCAAGCCAGGAAGCAATGCTTGTGAACAGCTACAGTGGGGCTCCTTCACCTTCTGACCAGAGATCAGATAGGTCTTCAAACCTACAGGAATAAAAAAAAGGAACAGTCAGAACTGCAGAAAGACAACAATAACACTCCTTTGGACTTCTCAGATATGAAATACAATAACTACCACAGCACTATCAAGGCTCAGGAATACAGCACACAAAAAGAGACAGTGGCTGGCAACAGCCACCAGGAATATAAAGATGCTCTGTGTGAAGTGGTGGCAATTAGGATTGCCCAACATCTGCTGCCCCAAACACAAGAAACTACTCCAACACACAGCAACAGCCAGGACTGACATGTACTTTCTTTATTCCATTTTCACTCATGTACTTCTGAAAAATAGACCCAAGACCTTATGCATTTAGTTCCAAGTTGTAATTTGAGCTCTCACATTAACTCTTCATTTCTGGAAAGGATTTGCAGCCTGTTTTTCAGTAATATCTGTGTTAATATTCCGCTTCTGAAAAACCAGCATGTGTTCCTTCACTTACACTCTCCATTTGTAGAGAGATGTCGTGAAGTTTGCTTAATGCTGGTAGCACATTGAGAAAGGAAATGGCGTTTAAGTGCTGGAAATTCTGATGGGTTTTCATAGTTAGTGCAAACTTCACATTTTTAAAGAACAAAATCAATCTCTCTCTCTCTTGCAAGTACGCCCACACACGCCCTCTGCAACTGTTGTATGAATTGAAGCATAATTGGAAAGCAGATCCAATATTAAAGGCCAGGCTGGTAAATACCATGTTGTATCAAGCTGAGCTGTATCAAAAACCTGTTCAAAAAATAAAAGATTTGAATTTTGTTTAGAATATGGCTTATTTTACTTCCTTGAAACTTTGCATTATGATGTTCTGGGTTATTTCTAGGCATAAAGACTAAGAAGGAGCTACTAATCACATTGCTTTCTTAATTCAAATGAGTTAATTTTATTGCCACTGTATGGGAAATCTCCCACTCAGCAAGGGCGGGTACTAATGTGCTCCAAAAAGCGTGGAGGTCATCAGCTTGCAGAACTGGAAAGCGCTCGCTATTTTGTGGTACCAGAGACTGTTGTCCCATGTGATTCTGCAGCCGATCTCTTGCTGCCCAAGACTCATGGGACAGCTGCTGGTTTTCAATTTGGGTCAGCTGTGTATCACTTCCCTCCCTTTTTCTGATACTTGTCACTCAATTGCAGCCAGACACATGACTGTCACAGCCATCGACTGCACTCAACTGCCTCTGTCCGTAGGATGAAAGCTGGAAATGTCAAGTTGTAGCCCTTGGAAGAGGGCAGGTTTCTGTTCCTTATGATAAGGTCATTCTCTCATAACCTTCTTTACAAACAGAAAATCATATTCTATAAACCTTTTTTTTGTCTGTAATATGTAACACAGACAGTACTTTGTCTGTAACCTTTCCAATAAAAATAAGTTAGACATACTAATAGCAACTTTGCAGTTTCTCTGTTTATTCCACTAGTAAGTTAAGCTCCTGAACACTTCTACAACCAACACAGAAACCTGCATCCGTATCGACCATCACAACCTCAGGCTGAAAAGCTGCTGGGAAAGCTACAGCACTCTCACATAGTGCTCCAAACTCCAGAGCACTCACTTGTGTATTTGAGATGTTACACTATAGCCAATCTTTATTTTTATATCATTTATGGTAGCGCTCAGATTTTATTTGGCAGTGCCGCTTCATAAAATCCTTAGCTGCTGCTGGCTTCCAGATGTAGGGCTGTCTCTAAAACTTATATTGATGGGGGGCTGTCATTTAAGGAATTCACCACAATCAGCTTACAATTTTATGTTTACTGTGGTAAAAGCTAGAGCGTTAAGCTTACTACCTTAAAGCAACAGGATTATTTACCGCTCCTATTATTCCTCTCTTTTTTTCCTAAACAAACATATTTCCTTTGGTTTTTTGTATTTTTGAAGACACTTTTTATATCTTACCGTGCTGCACAGCATAATTATTTTGTCAATCTGTTGCATACAGTAAAATTATCTCCAGTTTGAGCTCCACACTGAGGAAAGAGGGAAAAGGCTACGGTATGCCAGTAACTGAAAACGTGCTTGGGAAAGCAGAATCCACCCTCGCCCCAACCTGAAACCGCAGCGGGCTGTGGCTCCTCGACCCTGCTCCACCCCTCGTCCTTCCCATCCATGGCAGACCCACCAACCCACAGCCGCTATCGTCACATTTTGCATCGACAGCCACTCGCACCTACTTCGTCCCACAGGCTTTAACTGCAGGGTTTGAAGTTGGCTAAAATGGCTGGTCGTTGGTACCAAGAACTATAAAAATCTCTTTATTATCTCCTCATGCTCCCCAGCCCAGCCACATCCACTGAACAAGAAGCGTTACTCAAAATGGGTAATTTGAAATCGGACAAAGAAAAGCCAATATCCTGCAGAATCACAGCATATTTTTAGTAAGAAGTCAGCAGGGCTACTCCTGGCGCTGAATGCAAGGTCAGGGTCTCAGTAGAACAGAGAAGGAAAAAAGGTTATTTTTGGAAAGTTTTGGAAAATTAGGAGGTGTAGAAGTCTTTCATCTTTACAGAACTTTACTAACATTGCCTACCTAATACTTTGTTTGTTATTAGATCCTTCTTATGATAGGAAAATTTGATTTGCTTTAGTATTCCTTGCAACTCTGTGACACTTCACAAAGCAACTCCTACGTTCGGTCTGAAATATTTCAGTATATAAAAAAAGGAGTCATTAATTCATGTATCGATGTAACTAAAATGTCTTATACAAGAACAGTATTCTTCCTCCTTCTACACCTCCAGTGAATTAATACAGTCGACACTGTCACTTTCCATACAGTGTACGGAGTGAAAAACATTCACACCACCATGCAGCATGTTTAAATCAATTAGGTAACGCAACAATATTAAATGAATAAGCCAACAATGGAGGAGCTGCTATTTTATGTAAAAACAGGCAAACAGCGCAATTTTTGGCGTGTGTTGCTGTGCAACGATGTAACTCAAGACACGGCGATAAAGAAAGTGCTACGAGACGCTTATACTGCTATTTATAAAGGCAAAGCTCACCCTTTCTTCCCCTCCTGCCATTCTCAATCTTATACTCACTTCCTTCCCCCAAATTTATTCAAAATAAATGCTGAAAAATAACGCAACCTCAGACTGCCTGATAGCAAATCTGTATTCTGGCAGGCTTTACCCTGCAGCGCATTTCTGCTTTTTCCAGAGATGGCTCCTGGAAGCAAAGACGGGGAACTGGCTACAACAATGCACCCCGCAAGGTACCAATTTAACATATATAGTATTTTCTGCTCTGGGGAAAAAAAATGAGCTACATTGTTTGTCTCTGAGAAACACAAGCCATTTCCTTCACTTGTCTTCAAGTTCTGAAAGTCTGTAAGCATTATAAAGAGTAACAGCTCCTGCACGCTGAGCCAAAACACTCATTTCTTGAATTCAACCATTTTGAATATTTACATAGCAGTGTTTGCAAAGGGCATTTTTGACAAAATAGTTAACAGATCGCCATAGAACGACAGTGGGTTTATTGGTCCTATTAGCGCTGAAATTTTAGAAGGATTAGGAAATTTCTGTACTTGGCTCCTTTCTTCAGTTAGCTTTTCTTTTTATCAGTGGCATTTCTCTTTTTCTGAACTTACAAAACCAGAAAACCATCCAAACACTAAAAAATACTCCTAATAACAATTTAAAAAAAAATCATACGCATGCACTCACACACAAATTATTTTCTGTATGCGCAAAAATAAACAAAAGTATAAATAAGGCTGTGTATAAACATCCCTGCCTTCAACCTGGTTTTGGTAGCGTGAGAAAACCCGGTCGTTGCAGAGCGAACGGAAAGTTCAGTAACACAGGAACAGGCAGGGACAGGCAGAGGCAGGGGGTCCCTGCCCAAGTGCTGCCTCCCTGCCAGCCCCCTCCCAGCCGCTGGGTTATACCGAGATGGGTCAGGCTGGAGCAACTCTGCCATCCTCGACTGTGGCTGTGTTTGCAGAGAAAAACCATCTCAGGCAATTAGTGGGAAGTCACTTGCTGGGAAGGAACTGGGAAAGGGAGAGAAAAGATATTCTGGTCCTTCAAGTACTTAATTAAAAGTCATTTATTTCCTTTCTTTTAGCTCATTTATCCTCATGACTTCTCGACAGAAGCTGCTGTTATGCCAATCTAATCCAATTTTTACATAAGTGGAGAGCATCCCTCCATGCATCTTTTAAAGATGGGATGTCTTCTCCTACAGGAGCTCTCAAGAGATGAGGGATTAACACAAATACTGATAAGCAATTATAAGATTCAAGTTTCAATTTTTGATGCTTCACCTGTATGGAATTGAAACTTTTTAGCCCTCCATTGATAGCAGACAGGAAAATTACTTTCTCTCTGGCAAACTGAATGTGTCATACTTCTCACATCTCTAAAGAACTTCAAATGCTTTTGAAACCCTTTTCAGCACTGATTCTAAGAGACACCAAAAAACGATGGCAATGTATCAGTCATGGTCTTACTGATTCATTTAATAAAAATATAATCCCACTGTTATTATGCATCCCTGTTCCTCCTTCCATGAATCACTTCACCTTTTTAGTTGCAGTTCAGGGAAACAGCATTTAACTAACAGGTGACCTTCCTTTTCAGCATAACTGCTTCCCAGTATACAGCCCTCTGTTCTGTAAGATTAATAATATTCCTTATATTGATGTAATAAAATCCAAACTGTATTGATTATGCCCCCTTTTACCAAACAGCTTTCTATTAATGCTTCTCCTTCACTTTTTATCTTTCCATTACTTCCCTTAAAGTCCACATACTTTAATAATTTAATCATCTCTTTCCAAATAATTGAGTATAAATTTACAAAACCATCTGAGTTCTATTTTCACATCCCTCTACTTTTGCAGTATCTTACCTCACAAAATTAGAATTTGCATGAAAACTGTTTCATCATGAGAACCACAGTGACTGTCACTCCCACATGAGGGCAAGAATTACTTTCTAGCTAGAAGGCAATTTTAATCACCTGCTGCAGTCTGCCATGGTGAACAATGTCAGCTATTACCTTTCAATAATTTAATATCTCATTTTATATAACTCTGATACAAGTACCTAGTAGTGGTATAGCAAGGTCATAAAAAAGCTCTGCAGTTCAGGACTGGCTTTAGCTCCTTTTTTTCAGAACTGATGGGTGGGAGCTCACTTTTGGGTTATGCTTCTCTGCAATCAATCAGCTCTTACTTTCTCTTTTTAGAAACACAATAAAAAGTTTTCTCCACGCCTTTTAAAGACATCATCTTTGCACTTTGCCAAAAATCTGGAAGTGAAAATACTGGTATTCAGCCACCATCACTCCCGGGAAAGGAAACAGAGACCTACAGTTAGGTTTCCTCATACAATAAAATATGCTGCTATACAATTTCATTAGACTCTGACTTGCTCTGTAAAATAAATTAACTGCAATTTCTGGAATGTAACATGACAGGCAAATAACAACATTAAAAAAAAAAAAAAAAGAGACCAGAAATTTATTTACTTCTTCTAATTGCAGTTTCTTTTTAGCATCTCTCGAACTTTTCCATGTTGTTTTTTTTTTTTTTCCTTGTCAAAGCTTAAATAATTTTTCAGGTACCAACCTAGCCTAATGTTTATGCAAGAAATAATATAGTGTATAATACCATCATTCCAGGAGCTTTAGTATCCTTTGGGTCCAAATTGTTGCTGAATCTAAAGATGATTTTCAGTAGCAAATACTCTCCCTCATTCTTAAAATTCAATAGTTGCCAAATCTGTATTTATGGGGACTGTTTTCTCACTTTATTAGACCCACTCTTGCACAGAGTTTATGCAAGCCTATTCCTCCCCCTACCCCCAGCACTACATTCTCATCTATTGAACTGGGAACTCATAGTTTAGACCACAACAAGAAACCTCAGAAACAGCAAAAGCTAAGCAAGGCCACTGACCCCCAGGAGCCTGAGGGTGCTGCACAGCAATACTGACATGAACTGGGAATATGCACAACTACTCAAAGGATTGACTGCCCACAATATACAACTAGAACATGAAATGCTGCTCAAAATACATCAACATTAGAAGCTGAAGGACAGAAACTTTCACTTTGTATTTCACTAGAGAACAAATCTGAAAACGGATGAATCAGAAATTTAAAATCTTTTTCCTAGATGGACTCCATAGCTAACATAAGTCAGATCAACTGAGGCATCTTCAAAGAGGAACCCCGTAACCAAGCTGAATGTAGTGCCAAGAAATGTGCAACTTTAAATGTAAATGGGGGTCATTACTTATATAATATTTTTCCCCCTATTCTGCAACCTTTATTTGTCAAAAGATTGTTACACTTAAGAAATAACTTCACAAAGTCTTCCCCCTTGAAGCTTCTAATAATTTAATGATTCAAGTACTCATGTATGCAGAAATGAAGAGAGAAGCAAAAGCTCAGAGGAACGTCCTTACCTGGGCAATAGCATCTGGTAAATACAAACTGGATAATCAAAGGGGTTGCAATATCCCTGCAAAACATGTTTCAGTCAATTGAACTGTCATAGTTGTGACAGTGGAAATGCTATGCTCAAGTAGTTATTCTACATCATAACTCGATGAAGTCGATCTGACTTTGAAGCTCAACTTCAGGCTTTTGGCTTTCAGAAATATAGGCATGTAAAGGCCTATAGGTACATTTTTAATTTCAAGGAAGTGACTGCATTGTAATTAGATTGCATGGAGAGAAAATTGCAGTCAAGCATGTCAGCAACTGGGAAAAAATAGTAATAACAACAACAACAAAAAGTCAGCATTTTCTGCTTGAACCTCTGAAGCAGCCCAGAACTGGTGGGACTGTGCAGCACCAAAGGCCCCACTAAGAGGCCACTTACAGGACAAGTGTTCACAGCACCTTCCTCCCTAAAGAGGCATGGGCAGACACTCAAACATCTGCTTGCCCGCACCGAACAGAGGAGAGTGCAGAGCTTCCACAGCAGAACCTTACAGGCTCTCTCCAAGGCATCATGCCCAGGATGCAGAGTTATTAGCCTGATCTTTAACTGCAAGAGAAACGGCTTTTTCAACAAGTGTACAAGATGCTCCAAGAGTGGAAACAATTGCCTAACCCAGCCTGCCAGCTGTGCCCGATGGGCTGTGCCAAACAGAATTTATCTGATTTCCTGAAGGAACTACCAGCAGCTGTGGATAAAATACACTAGACACAGCATCTAAAAAAAGTGCTGTTCTCCCTCACTCCTCGGGAAAGATCAGAGAGAAAGGAAGGAGTACTTTACTTGATATTTTGCCTTTACGTTTAATCTTTAATCCAGTTGCAAGACTGTAATAGCTTCCACCCCACACATACCCATGGGGCACTGCTTTTGCTTGCTTCTGACTACAAACTCACAGTTCCCTCATTTTTACTTTTTCTAGACCTTCACCTTTTTCACCACCTTCCCAGATAAACTAAACAGGATTTTCAGAGAGGAGTAGAACATGTTTTCCATAACCATACAGCAAATGCGCATTTACTTTATTCTTTTAGACAACATCTGCAACATCGCTGAGAATTACTTCTATTTCAGACACAGCATCTCTCTTGCCTTCCTTCCTCCAGGTACTAAAGGTAGCCTGACAGACCACACCTCTCCCTCAGCACACGATCTGATCTCTCAAATCCAGCAGGAGAGGTTAGTGCTGCGAGGTCCGACAGTCACAGACTTGCTCCTTGCAGCAGACCACAGGCAGAGGTGTCCTGCATTGCACAGTCCCTTCCTCTTGTTGTCCCCTTGCCTGAAAGCAATCCGGTCCCTGCAGAGCCAAAGCCAGCAGACTTCTTCATGCACAATTAAGGAAGACTTTTATGTTAATTCTTATAACCCCTATATAAAACGCTTGCAAATTTCTACTGCTTCTGTGTGATGTATGGTTTATGTGCAACATTACACAGCACAGCGGTTTAATGAACACTTCAATGTTATTAAGTACAATCTAAACCCCCCCACATTATGATATCCATCCTTCTTGAAAAATAGTGGAGGAAGTGCCAGGAAAGCCAGATATAACACATCCTACTAGTCCAGTAAATGGCCACGTAGAATGATATAAAAAAATTTCAGGAGGGTTTGGTTTGGTTTTTTTTAGCCCTAAAAATACTCTTAAGAATTGTCCTGCTGTAGTCCTGAATTTCAGATTTTTATCTCCAGATATTTCAGCAATATAGCTGAAAACCAAAAGCACATCACTGTCTTTTATGTCAATAGGCATTTTCTGTCACTCACGCTGCAGGACTGTACAAGATGACATTGGATGACTTTACAAAAAATAAGAGTAATTTTCTCCAACCTGCAAAGCTGCATTTCCGACGAAGCAAGACCCAACCTCTAACGTGTACAAACCTTTCAGCTCAGTCCAAACAAAAGCACATAACCCAAAACGCCTGGATTCTAACAAACCAGCCTACCTGGAAATGCACTTTCAATGTATGGAGCAACATTTCCTGTGGCTAAAATTAGAAATGGAATTTATAAGCCAACTTGTTATCTTAGGTATATGGAAAGCAGAAACAATGATAATAAGAAACAGAACTTTATAGACTGGAAACACAAAAGAAACTCCAAAAAACAAAACCCCAAACCTATCTTCATAATCTCCAAAGAACAACTGCTAAAAGCCAGAGAAACCAGAGGCATCTTCTGTATTATAGAAAACCACTGTTTTTCTTATGCCTCCTTTGTTTAGCAAAATGCTTATTTGTGATCATCTAACAGACAACAGTGGGTTTGGAAAATGCTGATCAACAACACATGTGTAATTTTGGTATTCAACATCTGCCAGTTTTAAGTGGGGAACCCTGTACCCAAACCCACAATCTACATTCATAGCTAAACTGCAGGAATGAAGTTGCAGGCTGCTGGTTTATCCTCCTTCAGTCTCTTTAATCATCTTCTCACCTGTGTGGGATAAAAAAACCAACCCAAACAAAAAACACAGGGGAGAAAAAGGCCTAAGCAAATCCAGCATGGACATGCAGCTCAAACACAAAGGTATAGCTACCACTGTTGGCTCAGGAATATATTTACACATGTATTTTTAAACTCTACTGGCAAAATGAAAGACAGGCTGATGAGCAAGACTGATCCCTGTCCTGGGGTTTACAACTGCCCTTATTTACTTTCTGCTCCACCAGCTTTACCAGTGCCTGTGTGCCACCAGCCACGGCCTGAAAGTGAATGGCAGGTGAGCCCGTTCTCTGGAATGAATCTCTGGGTTTAGAACTCATTTTTTTACTCAATACAGCTCACAGCTTGACACCTGAATAGGAATGAAAAGTAGGTTTGAGTCAAAGGCTAAGCCTGGGATTTTTCAGTCTTGCCAGAGGAAACAGCCTGCTCCACAAGGGAAGCCTGAAGTCCAGCAAATTTAGTAACATGTTGCAGATAAAAGATATCTCTATCCTATGGGTTCCTCACAAAACCTAAGAGATATATAATGTTCCTACATTTAAAGCAAAAAGAGGGCCTAATTCCAACTCTAGGATATTTGGGATTAACTGGTAAAGATACTGTCTGGCTTTTACTCACACTGCTCAATCCTTCTGTAAACTCTCCTACGGTCTTGGTCTCTGTAATGCCTTTGTGAAAACAAATTCCATGATGCAATTACATGCATGAAAAAGCATCTGCTATTATCTTATTGGCATTATTTTTCACATGTATTGACTATCCCTTTGCCCTCTGTGTTAATTTTAACACCTGGGAAGGAATAAGAATGATGAGAGAAAATGAAGTTTTTGAACAATGCAGCTGCCAAAGAGTCAACCAAGTACACAGGGGCACGGCCTTCTCAGAGGGTTCAAACTTCTTCAAAAATTGTAATATTCCTACCACAGAACACCTTTTCTGAAAAATATATCTAAAGAATAATGAATTAGAAATTGAATCTAACTATGAATACAGCCCATTGAGAAATTCAACATTTGCTTCACTGGCTGGATTGTGAACGAGGTGCCAGTGCTGAAGAAGCTGCAGAGGCGCAAAAGGGGATGCCTTGCAGCAGGGATGAAAACTGAGCAATCTCAGCCCCAGTAAAGCCACTCTCTAGCACTACCCTGCTCACTACTACACCCACTATAAATTGTGGGCCGTGGAATGGAGACATACAGCCTGCTTTGCATGGTTGCAGTGATGTAAAGCAGATGTAAATACATTTTAGACATACAACATGCCTGTTTTGGCATACTAGGGACTTTGGTCTTTGAGAAAAATGATAAGGTCACAACACTGTCAAGTGTTTTGAAGACATTAAAGAGAGACATTTTCTTCCAGTTTCTTGTTTAGGGTGCAAATGAGGGTTTGGGTTTTTTTCCCCCTTCATAGTTGACAAGAAAGTCCCTCAAAGTTCAAAACCAAATGGCTATCGCAATAACCAACCTTAACTTCTGCCTAGCCCTCCATCTTAACAAATGCAGGACCACGTATCGAGACTCAGGAGTTCCTCCGCAACGCACTTGCATTATGTGTGTCCCTGTACTTATATTAAATAACTACAAGTGGCCAGGCCATGATAATGGCATGGAAGTCAGCAAGATGATGGAGGAAGCCTTTGGGAGTAGCTTCCCATATAGACTCTTCAATCCCAGCTTTCAGTCAGGCATCTGTCAATGTTTCCCTGGTGAATTTGCACATGTGGGAAGTTCTGACATTCTAGATCACTCTAAGAGTGCAACCATCCCTTGGGGATATGTAGCAAATACTTCCAAAACTTACTTTTATTATAAACAAAAAGGTGTTTCCAACTTAAAACTACATTTTACTGTGGGAGGGAAATAAGAGATCAGAAAACTGCACAGGAGATATCTCCAAGGCAAGGACTTCAAATAATCTATTTAAACAGCAGCATTATAAAACAGAGATCTATGGATAGATGAGGATTTTTCAAGAAAAATTCCACTCCTCTAGACAGGACAATTATACAAAGCCACAAGCATTCCAGAAAGACATCCTATATATTAAATTTTCTTTTGCCCACATACTGGCTGGCATACCTCATGAACTACGGATGGCTGTACCAGCCTCTGCTAAACACAGGCAGAATTTAATAAGTTGAACAGAGAGAGGGTCCAAGTGAAAGTTTTGTCAGCTCTAGGCTCTCGGGAATGGGAATTTATTCATTTTAAACTAAAAAGGCATGGCCGGATTGAAAGCGGTTAGAAGTTTATTAGAAATCCCACCCAGGAAAATTTCACTTGGGACCAAAAGATGCCACCTATCTTCTTGACTGATATTTTAGAAATGATGAATAGCAAGCATGCAGGATGCACGAAAGGATTCCAATAAAAAACAATACTCTGATGCAACTGGAGCCTGCTCCAGCCCTTGGTAACAGAGCAAGCTATTGTGGCTCTCCGTACTAACATTTTTTTAATAGAATCCAGACAAGAGCACGCACCAATTTAAATAAGACTTTAGAAGTGTATTTTGTTATGCTGGTGCAATCTCTTCGTGTTGACAGGACTACAATCAGGCAAATTCTTTCCCTCTTGCATAATGCAGGTAGTCTGGATTTGACATGCTAAATCAGCATTTTATTTAAGCCAGGGCAATCCTACAGGCTAATTATGCCCCCGCACAGAGCTGTGCAACTGCACTGCTCTCTATGGACTTGCAGGCAAGTAAACCTAAATCAATTTAGAAGTGCATGCAAACCTACTACGAGCTGGTGGGCTCTGCACACGGAACTTTTCTTGGTTGGTCATTGTTGAAAATTCAGTCTGACATTTAAAAGGTAAAGTAAAAACCAGATATCATACTGTCATCAGCAGTTTTCAAAGGTTTTTTTTCCCCAAGCAACTGACCAAATAATATTGAAAACACAGCAAGCACCCACATTTTTACTTATGTCAAAATGAAAATATATCATCTCAGGCATCTTTGTGACCACATATAAGAAAACTAACTCATATGTTTCCAAATATCCATTGCATACTGGTAAGAATGACCCTTCTCATTTAACCTTTCCTCAGTATTCGCCATCCACATGTGTAACTTGTCACCTCCTCCTATTACAAAAAGCAGTAACAAAATAAAAGCAGTTATTTGAGAAGGCATGGCAGGGCTTTAGGAAATGCACACCACTGGTTATGCTACCCAACTTCACTACAGACTTTGGCCAGCTTTTCTCTGCACCTTTTTATTTGCACTGGGGCATCTTTTTAAAGATGACCCCTGCGCTCTGCACATAACCCTAAATACTTAATTGAAAATGAAACAGAAATATTCTCCAGACAATGTTTTGTGAAATTTTACTGAAGTTCGTTCACTGATGTTACCTCGAGTAACACTTCATTAACTTGATTAGCCTAAGTCATACTCGGAGAACATAAAAGATTTGTCCTTAAGGGACCAAATTAAAAGAAATAAATTTGCATATCATAGATAATTCCTGCATTAAAAAGTAAGAGGATATTAATTTTTTTAATTACATCTATCAGTTTTCAAAGTAAAGAAAAAGATCATCATTTTTTCACCTGTCATCAGAGCCTACCAGCACAGTTTAAAGAATTAATGTTTAGATCAAGTGTTTGTAAAATACATTTTATTATTGTTAAATCGGTTAATGATTTCCCCTCCCACCCCCACCCCCATCCACGATCTGCTGCTCTTCAGTCAGAACTGAAAAGCTATGTAGTGAGCAAGCACAGCTTCTACGGAGCCTGCAAAAAATGTTGCTCATCGCAAGGTAGACAGACTGAAGCAGAGCCAGCATACTTCAACAACAAGGCAATCCAGCAATCCCCCTACCAGGATTGCTGGATGTGGGAATCATGTGAGCATCAAGATATTTATTCAAATGGGCTACAAGAAACCAGATAAATAGAAATTATGTTGCACTACTGAATTCAGTCATTTCACAATTCCCCCAACACTGTGCCTTGTGCAATACAAACAGGCAGTTGTAATTCAAGGTAAGTTGTTATGAATAACTTATGCACCACTTGTTTACATGTGGTTGACAGTTTTAAATGGTTACTAATTCAGTACTGAAAAATAAAACTAATGCAAATAAAACTGCTGCAGAGGCACTCCAGAATAACAATATAAAGCAGTAGTATAAACACTGGTAAGGTGGTGAAGAACAAATTCCTAAGTGTAGGTACCACGTAAGTATGCATCACTATACAGCTGTATTTTTAATTTAATTGGCAAACTTCAACCACAGCATATTTGCAGTGTTTCTAGCACAAAAGAAAGATTAATTTGAGAGCCACTGCAGAGAACAGCTACTGGGTGTTGTGTCTCCCCCAAGCAGAGAGTATCGTCTTTTCAGTTTATTTCCCCTCCTTAAGTAAAATATATAAACAAACAATCCCTCCCCCAAAATAAAAAGAATTTGAAAGTTGCAAAACAAAGCTAAAAAGGAAGTATTTCCAGAACTATGTTTATTCACACAGTCAAAATGTTTCTGAAATTCCTTCCATTTCCTCCCTGTGTAACATTCAGACAACCTCTAGTCCTGAGAACACATAAACCATCCCCTTCCTCTTCACGTGGCAGCCATACTTTTGGACCCCAGGTCAGATCCACAACACAGATGCCCTTTTACCTGGGACATGGCACTAAATACACTGTGGAGACTGACCATGAGTTGCCACACATGGAGCAGACCCTCAAGGACACAATGGCTCCTGCAATGGCTGGTTGCAAGACAGCGCCTGCCACCCACACAACGGGTGCCATGCTCTTGGCTAGGTACACCGATGAGAAAGACACAGACGACCTCTTCACTGGAAGAGTCTTATCCAACAGCTGATTTGACTTTCAGTTGTTTTCAGTCTGTGATCCTTATGCTCTGTTAATTTATGGAGTAGTTGTTTGGGGTCTGCGAATGAAAACCAAGGAAAATGAGCCCACTGAGAATTGGCCTTGACTCCCTAAGTGTGACAAAGCACCTCTACTCATAGGAGTCTGCAAACCAGAACAGGTTGAAAACCACCAGCGATGTAACAAGGCATCTTCTAGGACATCTCCCCCATTACACCACCGCCCCGTCAAGTAAAATGCATCTTTTACTGCTAGAAGACAACAGGCAAGAAGGATGAATACCCACCCACCCAACTACAAGGACAGAGAACAAACTTTGTCACATGTGTAGCTGTTGAGGGTCTTCAGCCCATCACTCAAAGCTCCCAGCAGACAGGAGCCAAACACCCGGGTCAGGAGACAACAGAGCAAACACAGGTAAGCTATTTAAATTTTTGTGTGTAGCAACAGGAATGGCATTCTTGGCTCTCTAAATTACAGCTTTCACAAGGCCAATGCTGCTGTTTATTCTCTCCTGACATACTTAGTTATGAATTCATCATGTTTGAGACCCTGAAATACAGAGTCAAACAATGCCACTTACAATGATCCAGAGTCCTCATTACCTTCCTTCTTTAGCTAAGGGACATGCCGAGACTTACATCACGCTACCTCTTGTCCTGTGCATTCACTTCAAATGCTGTATCACTATCCAGTTTAGCAACTTGTACTTCACCAAATAATATAACATAATAGATTAATCATAACTTAGATGAAACATGCCCAAAAAATATAGAACATATGTAATGAATTCTTTCATGTATCTAAATGGTAAACTGCCTGATGAGATGAATATTGAGATTTGTCACTTGTTACTGAACAGATTTGCTTGATCATCATTACGTTGTGTCACTAAACCTACCTAGTGTGAATGACATTAAATAACATACAGTTAAATAAACATTCTCCAAATGCAAGTCCATTGACAGGCTCCTTTGGGTTGTTACTGTGTTTGAAATGAGTTCATCCTCATACTAAGAGCAACAAGTCTTTGTCCAGTGCTGATACACAAACCTAGTTCTAAGACTGAAGGAGATACTAACACCACCAGCTGACAAGGAAGTAGAAGTCTTTCAAGTGACATAAAATGGACACGGGTAAAAAATCAGCATTTCTGTTTTTCCAGGGTTTGAATATTCCATAAATCATCTATTACTCTCCACATTTGGACCAAACCTGGCAGCCTGCTTCATACCAAAGCAAGCCCCCAACAACCAGCTCCTCTGTCAGCTCATGTCCCATATTTGATTTCTTCATCCTTTGCAAAAACATTCTCAGACTTCGTGCTAATAACTAGCTGATTACATTTCAAACTTCCCTCAGGCTAAAAGTTATTACTGGGGAGTACAGGAATGTGTCTGGAATGCAAAAACAACTGGGGTGAAAATCAGTGGGCTCTAAGCTGGTATAAATAGACAGATCACTGCAGAAACTCATCCCCTCTCAAAAAACCAAAACCAGAAGACAGTGGCCCACTATCTCCTCTAGTTAATCTATGGGTGAACGGATTCAGCCAGTCTCTTACCTTTTAGGAAGAGGCATCTCGTATCTACACAAAATACAATATAAATGTTTCTGTTGTGCTTGCATGCTAGATAGCTAACTACCCTGAGTAATCTGTTGATAAACTGATTTCGGGATGTGCCAAATACTTCACATTTTGGAAAGAAATGGGGAAGAAGTTCTTCTTATGGAAGCTTTCTTTATGGTTAAATGATACCACGTAACAGGTTTATTGACAGAAAGTTTGTTACGAAAACTTGCTTTAGTCCATGCAAATTCCTGCATCACCCTCCACCTTGTAGTACCCAGGCATCTTCCAGCAGAGTATTAAACCATGAGATCAGCATACATAGCATGAAGGTCTGCTCTCTTTTTTCCAGCCTCTCTGCAAAGGTTGTTATAGCATATAGCCAGAAATTAGCCCTGCAAGGTACCTATATAAGCAGGCCTAGGGATGTATGGAAATTAGGAGATCAGTCCCCCCAGATTGATTTTTGGGGCTTTCAGCTGGTGGTGTGCTGTACCTGCATAACTTAAATCCCTTCTCATTTAGATGTGGAGTTATTCTTAATCACTTTGAAGTAAGCTGTAAAGGACACTGGGAAAAGTAAAGATCACATTTCAGGTCTCCAGAAGAAGACTCTTGTGAAAACTACATACTTAATTGCAGCCATGCCTGTAGAAAAAAAAGAGATTAAAAAAACCAAGCTAAAAACTAAAAATCAAGTGAAAGCACAGAAACAAAAGAAATACCCCCTTTCCCCCACCAAACCCTAAGAAAAGGGCTCTTGGCTATACTTAGTAAAATTGGAAGAAATCCAACAAAGGCTAAATATTTCCCCGACCCCTGTATTTGCTTCTGTGCTGCTGTTGCCATTTGCTGTCAGAACTTTGTTAGAATTGGAAGGGGCACCTCCATGGTCCAATTTCTTTGTACTTCTACCAAATCACTTGCCTAATGAAGTCTTTCATGATTTATTTGAAGACCCAAGCATTCAAAAACAAAACTCCTCAATGAAGAATGATTTTGTGGGATTACTCTTTCCCTGAGGTTAGGGATCAAGGTTTCTGAGAAACTTCATGAATCACAGTGGTTTTAGCTTACTCATCTTAAAGAGTGGGTTTTTTTAAATCAGATAACAAGCAATTCTTTTTTCAAAAATATCTAAGCAGTGCTATGAGCTTATTTGAATAAGAGCTTTTTGTTACCCTCACAGTTGTATATACTATTTTATGTAAAGGGAGCATTTT
Source organism: Haliaeetus albicilla (assembly GCF_947461875.1). Taxonomy (NCBI): domain Eukaryota; kingdom Metazoa; phylum Chordata; class Aves; order Accipitriformes; family Accipitridae; genus Haliaeetus; species Haliaeetus albicilla. The sequence continues at coordinate 9,238,553 of NC_091504.1, read as the reverse complement.
ATAACCAACTGCTGACACTTTTTAGTATCACCCTGAGATAAGCAGTATGACCTCTTGCTGATTTAGAAGCAATGGCATATCTAAAGCATAGCAAGGCAGTTGCAAGACTCAGAGACACATAGGAAGTTTCAAAACAGAAAAATTGGCAGTGTTAAAATTGCCCTTCAATTTGCAATGTCTTCCTTCAAGGAAACTGAAATTAAACAGCCAACATAATGAAATCAAAAACACCGATATCATGAATGGTTTTAAACAGAGTGCATGACTTACAGTCAAGTTCACATGTTATTCAGTACATATATTCCCTGTCACTAACATAAAAACTTCGGTCACACAAGTCTACGTCTCAGTTTTCACATCATTTTTGTGTACAGTGAGATCTCTACTCTTTATGGGCATTTTGCCCTCCTCCTGGGTGGACTTCTGACTGCACTTCACTCTTCCTGTTGCTCTTGCATACTCTCCTTCCTTAACCAGCAATACAAGAATTATAGAAGAATTTTATGTCAAGATAAAACATACCCTCCCAAATGATTAGATCTAAAAAGCTTTGTTAACAAACTTGTTTAATAGAAGTTCACTTACTAAAAACAGTTAAAATAAAACAAGTACGTTGTGAAAATAATTTTTTAATATAAAGGAAGACATGTCAAAGCTGTGGGTATCATGCAGCAGCGAGAGATTTTTCTCCCTTAGGAAGCATCATCATAGGCTATCTTAGAAACACCAGGAAAGTCAGAATGTTAAGTATACTATGATATATATATGAGCATGAAAATATACATTGCTAATACAGCAGTCTTCCACTGGAGATTATAGAATGACCACTTCTGCAGGAAAAAAAAAAAATCAAAAGTTGTACCCAAATGGGCAAGCCAAAATTAATTGCTTTATGTAGCTAATAATTTTTTAAGATGACTTTGAGGATCTCCCGCTGCACAGCTGCAGCACTCTGATTAACAGAAAAAGGCCCAACAGGTTACACGCACAGCCAGCAGGTTTTATTCTACTTGAGACACTTCCCCAGGCTAGAAATCTCCATTCATGTCTCTTACTAAAATGAAACTTCAAAATGAACAGCATTATCCTCCTGCAGAGCACAAAATCCAACCTAAAACAAACTTTTTGTGCTAAACCCATAATTCAATGTCTTTTTTTCCAATTAGCTGCCTAGTCCAAGAAAGGACGTTTTAATTTCTCGTTGATCCAGGCCACTGGAATTTCATGCAAGAGTTCACTGGGGAAACTGGAACAGGAGCATATAAACTTACAACTGAGAAAGGAAATACTTTTGTAATAGTTACTGGAGGGCTCCACTGAGTCATAGCCATCGACCAAAGGTATTACACAATAGCTGGGTGTCCTGTTTGTAGAACGCAAAGAATATATAGAATACGGAAATCATATAGCATTTCTTAAAAAGAATTTCTCATATGAAGCACACACTTTTTTTTTTTTTTTTTTTTTTTAATTTATGAAGCTGCCACAATCTTAAAGAGCAAGCTCTGGTTTTAAAAGGAGGTGTGCTTTTCATCTTTTATGTCAGAAGCATAAAAGTTGTTTACTTTAGAGGAAAACTGATTATTTTAAGTCTGCTCTCCCATTAGCCCCAAAGCACAAGCAAAGCATTTGTCTTTTCGGCTGGAGCAGCATGGTGCACACATCCAGGGTAGCTGCACTTTCTCTCTGAGGCAAATCAGCAAGCACAGAAGAGAAGCAGAAGCCTGGAAATTAAAAAAAAAAAAAAAAAAAAAAAAAAAGGTAGATGTGCTCAGTGAAGCCTGAACCTGATCTTTTGCTGTGAAGACTGTGTTGCTTTCAGGTTGCCACTTTATCTACTGGAGGGTACAGCAAGTTCAGGAAAAGATTTGCCAACTCAAACAGGGAACTGCTGTGAGGACTATCACAACAGCTACACTTTGTTCAAGATAACAGGTGATTCCAGGAGTTCAACTGAGGGGCCCATAACAACATCAGAAACCAAGATCTCAGGGCGGGGGAGAGGAGGGGGGAGTATTCAGGAAAACGCAGAATAGCTATTGCTCTCAAAAGCAAATAAATAAAAACACTGGGTACTGAAGTAAGGCTATGCCCATTTTTGCCTGATGCACTAAAAATGCTGGGCAAAGATGCTGATCCCAAAAGAGGAGCATGCAATACAGAACCTGCCCTGAGAAACCAACCCTTCTAAAATGCTCCAGTTTACATGCTCTTTTCTGGGAAAAGAAACTTAGAGGACAACATCTTCTAGTCCAAAACAAAGAATCCACTGACCTCCCCAAAGGCTCTTCATCGTCTTTATTATCCGTAACTGAATACATAATGAGAGCAGCACCCCCAGACCATGCCCCCAGCACAACTCCTCATGCTCCGGCAGCTCTTGCAAGCACCTGCAGCGCTGCTGCTGCAGCTCAGACCTTCTTGACAGCCAGTATCTCCTCAGGCACTCCATGGATAGAGGCAGCTCAGGAACACAGATTCATGCTGTGCTTGCAGCAGTGCCTCCGAGAGGAACCCCTTTGTTGCACTCTTCTGAAAACGAAAACAAAAGATGCTCCTTTCCCTCCCTCTGCTTTTGTAACCAGATGGATCTGCATGCACATCTCTATCTGCATGTTTTTATCCCCTCTGTTTCTGTCATTCTAATAAGAGGAGAAGTCAATCTTGTAGTTACATTTTGGAATATTTTTCCTGAAAAAAGGGGGATAAAACCATGGATTTGTGTTGAACTGAGTGCAGAGCAGAACTTCCACATCTTATGCTGCACTCAGGAGACAACACAAGGCAGGTCCCACGAGAAAGGACTCAGAATCAGGCTCTAATCCTGGCAGTCCAAAGGGAACTTCTGGCCGCTTCTTTCCTGGAGCCAGGCCTGGGCCAGCTCAGAACCACCATCAGTTTAGACAAACATCAGGACATGCTTCACAACCAAGAGTGGCAACGGCCTCCGAGGATTGCTTATCAATTTGCATGTTGCCTTCTCTAGATCCTTTCTGCAAACTCCTCTGCTGCCAGCAGTACTACAAAGAAAGCTCCTTAATGGTCAGAAATTAAATGTGTCAGACTGGCTCCAGCAAACAGGCATGAAAGTTCCCTACTCTACTGAGTAAGCTCAACCCACCCTTCCACTGTAGAGAAGAGCCACCGACTGCATCAAGTGCAAAAGCTTTTGTGATAAAGTTCTCCAGCTGCACTCTGGAATCTCTCCAACGTGAGGAACCAGGTTTCACCAAAACATATACTAAGGAAGAGTTCAAGTCCTTGCAAAAAAGCTAAAATCCTCCATATAATTTGCAGGAATGGGGCAGGATACTGATTTTTCCCTCTCTCAGCCTCTTCTGCTAAGCTGGCACACAGATGAGTCACAGTAGTTATGGAGAAAGGAGTCCTCTCTGCTCGTAACTGTCCCAACGTGAAAGCAAGGTTTGGCGCTTCCTGCTCCCTGTTCTGCCACGCTTTGGAAACAGTCTGTTTACATGAAGCTGAAGAGGTACAATACTGGAGATGTCTCAGATGGAGTTAGTTGTCATCTAGTGCTGGTAGACAGGTTTGGTCTGCCTCCTTTCTACAAAGAGCAGGAGCTCCTCAATCTGTAGATCTCATTTTGAGTAAGAAAACAACTCTACATTACCATTGACTTCATGGCCAATACCAAACTGGGGGGGATGGGACACGATGGGAGCAGTCAATAGACTGGCAGACCAGGCTGCTAGTCAGTGAGACCTCAGCAACGAGAGCATACCAGTGAGCACTTGAGGTGGCACTTGGAGACCCATGTCCAGTCTGGGGCTCTCCAGACCAGAGAGACACCTGACACAGTCGAGTGACACCAGGGAGGGCCACCACAAAGATTAGAGGGCTGAAGCACATGATGTGTGAGGACAGAGCTGGGTTTCAGCAGCTTTGAGAGAAGATTGCAACTACCTAACCGGAGGATAGGCAGAAGACAGAGCCAGGCTCTTCTCAGAGGTGCACAGCAACAGGACAAGATATGATGAGGACAAGTTACAGCTGGAGAAAGTCATACCAACCAGCTCTAATTAAACTTCTTTTGAGCACGAGTTTGGACAAGAGATCTTCAGAGGTCCCTGAATAACCTATGTTCTCCTGTGAAGCCAACTGACTGCCACATAGAAAACTACAGAAGTTTTGTTTGTCTCAAAAGATCTATGTGCCTATTTGGTTTAGATTTTCATTGATCCAGCAGAAGAACACATAGACAGGAGGAAGTTTTCCAAGTTTTCATCATATTTGATTTAAAAATTCCTCTTCATGCCCTAATCTTCACAAAGAAAGGTCATACTAGATGAATTTTTTCAATTCAGTTAAATCTGAATTCATCATTAATTTTGTCCAATTGACAAAAACCATGGGCAAACACCACTCCGTAACCATCACTACTGTTCAGAACAGCAGCCCTATAAACATACCTGCATCTTATACAAAACTCTGGGTGCTGCAATAAACGTTATAAGCCTGTATATTATTTTAGAATAAGAATATATGTATCTTTTTCAGTTGAGATTTCAACGTTTCCTTCAGCATTTTTATTGCTATTACTTCAGAAACAACACTGCTTAACATCAAGCGTATTGGAAATTCCCACTCTGTTCTCTGACTGAGGAATTTCCACTGCAACCTCACATGGTCTTGGAAAATACTGACCACATATATTGAAAATGCATTTATGCACTGAAAGCTTCATGAAACACCTTCAGTGAGATGCCTATAAGGGGCAAGACCTTCTAAATCACTCCTGATATGCAGTGATAAACCAAATTTCAAGTGCTGTCATTGAAAGAAGAAAGAGTCAAAGATGAACTGGTTCACCTGACTCAAAGCATGAAGGTTATATCTGAAAAGTACCAATTTTAAATGCCAAAGTAGTTATTTTTATCACTCCCTCTCATTTAAATTTAAAGCAGGACAGCACTAGTGATATTGTTAGGTGCTAATGTTGTTGAAATGCAATGGGAATCAATAGTTTTTTCAGGAAGAGAGAGCACAGAAAGGAGATGAGCAGTTTCAAGTCTCCTTCACCTCTGCCAGCAGCAGCTTCAACCACATCCTGGATACTCAAAACCCAAATTATCTCCAACACCTTACTTCTGCCAAACATACTAATTTTTCTCTCATCATCTAACAAGTCTCTAGCTCTCACATTCTCAACAGCTCTTCCAATACGAGTTAAAATGATGAAGAAAAAATATGCAGCAGACTGAATTAAAAAAATCTGGGAACAGCTCTAACAGTTCTGAATCTGCTGTACAGATTTTATTACTCTTTTCCACAGTGAGGCAGAGTGTACTTGCAGCACCCGCCTACTTTCCAGTTCAAAAGAACATGAAGCTCTTATCAAGCATTACACTACGTATTTCCAGGTTGAAGGAGAGTACAGACCACAATTTAATGTAACATGATTCCAATTATCACTCTTCATATGTACCTCCATAAACTTCCCACTAAGGCCATACATCATAGCAATGTTCTTTTGGTAAACAATTTAGTTCTTGTGTTTAAATTGGTTTCCTTTAGAAACCTGCAAAATTCTTGTGTGTTGGGGAAATAAAAAGATTAAAAAAACAGGGAACAAGAAAACTGCAAACAGTGAAGTCATGTAAAGCCTTCATGGTAAAATCATTTTGAATTAAAATTTAATTGGAATATAGCAGCCTAGGAAATTATGGTTCTAAACCACAAACAAGCGAGGGAATGTTTAGTAACCCCAAGCAAAAATCCCCTGGCCTCTCTAGCAGCACAGTTCAGGCTTGAAGCTTTACATCTATTTATAGACCTTGGGCACGTATCACTACAATAGTTGATTGTGCTTTGCAGCTGTTTTGTATATCTAGAAGGGCAGGAAAGAACAGACTGCACTTTGATCTTTCCCTTTTTTGGAGTATTAAAACAACAACAAAAAAATGCCATTAGAAAGGACTCAATATTTTTGAATCACAAGGGTACATGTTCCAAAAGCCACAGCTTACACTAAACATGTAGGACTTAGGGCTAACATGTTCAGTTGTTTACCAATGTTATAAATACAGGCTGCAGAAAATATTTATTCTAGAAGCATGCAAACTATTTCACCTATCATGAAAACTTATGCCAAATCTAATTATAGGAGTCTTTACTCCCTAAAGCATCTGTTGTGAAGTGACACACACATAAAATTAAGATTCAACCTGAACGCAACTGCCTCAAATTAACACTTAGCATTTCTTGGGCAATAAAATAAATTAAGCATTTGCTCAAGATACCATTGTGGGATAAGAATTAACTACATACAGCCTATAAAACCTGTTGGTATTAAAGCTTTATAAATTACACAAATGTATTGGAGCTAACACTACTAAAGGCAGAAATACATATTATTCATGAAAGTCAAATCAGTGATTCCTACCTTATGAAGCACGCTGGCCCTTTCTGAGCTCTGAGGTTAGGGAAGAAACTATTGGCCACTCTTACATTCTTATTATGTGTATCACTCTAGCATTCAAACAAACAAACAAACAAATCTAATTTTTTTAGCAATAGAAAGGAAGTAAGCCTAAAGCAAGCACCTTCAGAGACCTGACTTTATCACATCTAGCCTCCCGGAAGAACATTTCTGATCAATTACTGATAGGATTTACAAACTGCAATAAAATGTAAGATGGGATATAAATGTACAGCTTACAATTACCATCTAAATGAGTTTGAATAGCTCATTTCCAAATAGCCATGTGGACTGAAGTACATGAATATGTTTAAAACATAACAAATGAGCAGTCTGTAGAAGTGACTAAAAAAAAAAAAGCACAATTAGAGAAATATAGAAGGTAAAAAGAGCTTGTGGTGAGCCCTGTAATACCACAACCAGACCTTATAGACTACGCAGTGTGCCTGGGTATCTTCCTGCTGTTCAGCAGGCTGCAAGGCAACCTTACTCTTCCATGCTTTCCAAATGTTGATTCAGGTATGTCAGAGAGAGCAAATAAACAAATTATAGAACTAGCGAGATGGAAAAGTAGCAGTAGGCTGCAAGAAATGCAGATCAAATGGAGGAGAGAACAAATCTGTAAGAGGAAAGTTGGCAAGATCAGACTTCGTTAAGTGCTAAACAGCCTTAGAGTTATCTGTATTGCACGATCAGCACAGCACATTTGATGATTATGAACAAAGCTTTTAGACTTTTAAATATATAAGACAGGATGCTAGATAGTACTTGTTAAAACCTCATTTTAAAAGACAATATTTAGGTATATTCATATCCTAAATACAGATTTACTTCTGCTGTGGCCTATATCTCTCTGTTGCATCTAGTTTATTTAAACCAGGGTTCACAGGGATAGAGATTTGTTTGTTTGTTTTATAGCACTTAAGAGAATGTTCTTGATTTTCATTAGCATCATTATATAACTATATATTAGAAACTAATATATTAAAACAATAATTTACTAAATAAATTATTTCTATTCAGATAATAATAAATCACCCTGATCACAGGTATTGGAGTAGTAGAGCAAGTATTTATTGCTAAATATATAACTGTGTTTCACTGTACATATCTGAACAACTACTGAAAAAAAAATTGGAGACTTTTCTTTCTTGGCCACAAAAGCTTTTACGAACCATTTATTTTTCAATGAATAAAAATTACTGATATAATTCTGTCAACGAACATCACAACTATGAACGTTACTTGGGGACATGTTTGTGTTGTTCCCAATTGCCTTTCCTAATGTTCTGACAACCAGATGACATAGTTTAAACGGAAGCAGTCACTCTTAATCCTCCATCTCCTCTTGCTGGACGCACCTAGTGACATGAAAACACCCTTGCCATGAATATTATAATCCCACCATGAGGACAGCCAGGTAGAAACAGAAGTTGTCCAGCCTCTGTCCTGGTGCTGCTATGCAAAACTAATTGTGTATTGGGCTACTCTGACCAGTGATCAAAAATTCCACTCTGCTGTGAAGACTGCAGGTGGTTCAGGAGAACAACGGGATATGAGTTACCACCAAAAGAAATTGCATTACTTTCTCTAGTAGCAACATGGCACTTCACTGGCAGAGAGCTCGTGGTTTTGGAAAGAAGTCTCCAAACCACAACTTCAAAATATGACTCAGTGTTAGCAGGCAATATTAAACAAAGAATAAACAAGAGAAAGTATGAGCTGACAATGATAGCAACAGCATCTATGGAGACTATGATAATTAACATTTATAACTGTGCACACCACTGCCAAATTTATTAATCTGGTCTGAGCAAGCTACATTTTAGAAAGGTAAGAAAACACTGTGAAAGGCTTCAGTGTATCCACATTCTGCACTGCAATCCAAGACTGAATTTTTGCATTTTAAACTCAGTATTTTAAGAGCTGGAAAGGCTGAAATTTAGAAAGATCTCTCACACTGTCCCCTTTTACAGAACTTTTAGTAAAAACATGTTTTACATACAAAATATAAACTTCCCAAAGTGGATTTAGCTATAATTATCAATGGAACTCCAGATGAGTGTTACCTGTTTTCATAATAACTCTTTTCAATAGAGGGATACCTCCCTATAGTATTTCTGAAGTAAAACACATTAAACATTAAGTTCAAATGTCAGGTTGGCTCAGGCTGAGCTAAACTTTAGCTTTAAGTAGTGTACAGCTGTTGTGCAATGTCAAAGCACGCTAAAAGCTTCCATCTCACTGGTTTTGTGCCCACATGGAAGCCAGCCAGTCTTGATGACACAGATAGGATACAGTAAAGCTTGTATAATTACTGCTAAGCACAAGAACTGTGCTAAAACAACACTTACGATCTTACTTAAATCTGCAAGAACAGGAAATCCAGAAAAGAGTCCCTCAACTGAGGCCATGGGACAAGGTACTTCAAGACACAAGGTATGATAAATACCCTATTCTTGCAAAACACAAGTGCTAAAGATAAGTTCCAAAGAGAAGGAGAAAAACCAAACTCCACTTTTGCCCGCTGAGATACCCGAGATGACAAAAGTTAATTAGCAGTATCTGTAAAGGCCAACACAAGCATCCCCCCAAAGAAGCTTTCCCAGGGAGTGCTGCACACACCAGCAGCCAGGCAGAAGCCCCAGACTTTGAGTTGACCCAACACTGGCAGCTGATGAAGCCAGCTCCCACTGCCTGACCATTTTCCTCATTTTTGGATTAGACAGTTCCAAATCCAGCCTGGAATATGAATAAACCTCTGGGAATGACAAACTTCACTGCCTATTAATTTGCGTTTGCTGACAAGCATATCAGACCTTTTCAGGAGACGAGTGACAAATGTGTATGTGATCTGAGGCACAACACTGTCAAAGATGTATTTGTGACCAATTTGAGATATACTTTCCAAAATATAAATGCAACTTTTAGAAAACACTACCATTTTAACAAGCAATGGTGCATACTACCAGACTCCTAGAAATATTTTTACAATTGAAACATTACACACAGTAATCACTATTTATACTTCGATGTCAGCCTTAAATATTTACTTTTCCACTCACTCAGTTTACATTATATGCCAATAGAGCACTTTCTTGCATCATTTAAAGAGCTTATAGAAATTTAAAATTCTCTGAGCAATAAGGAAAAGTGTTATAAAATAATTCAAATTAAATGATGAGGAAGAAAAATCTTTGCTACTTTTTATCCAGAATTGAATTTAATGCAAAGATGCATGATTTTTGCAAACAATGAGTTTGTTTGCTATATACCTCCTGATAAAAGACTTTTAAAAAAGCAAACTCTTTTGAACTTTAAACCTCTGTCTAGGCTTTACATCACTACATGGTGACCATTCATTAATCGGCAGCATTATGTTATCACCCTGCCCTATGTATTCTGAAAACCCAACGATTCTAGTTAAAAGCAAATGCTTATACTTTTAATCTGTACATCACAAGGCTGCATCAGCAGAGTTACGGGACATTTTTCCCAGAAAGCGAACGGGCTGGGCAGCTCTATTTTGAAAAGAAATGTTTCCTTTTATGGCCCACAGAGTCAGTGGCTGCGGTCTGTGCCAAGGGAAGGCGGTGAGCACCCTCTGCTTCATCCTAAGGTGCTGTTACCCCTGGGCAAGCTGTTCTTCCCATAGTCATCCTGATTCTTCCCTTCCTAGTGCACACTTATTTTCAAGTGCAAAAGAGATGCTCCAGATAGGATATTGTATGATTTATTTTCTGTTTTGCTCTATTGTAAATCCCATAAACCTAGAGTTCAAACAAACTATTTGGATTGGAAAAGGTTTATGGGCACTTCCTAGCCCACCAGAGATGGGCTCCTTTCCTGCAAAGGAACCAACAAGGGGCTCAGCTACTCTGCCACTTACTCTGCTGCTTGCATCTTTAAATTTTCATGTTATTAAAACCAGCTAAAATGGGTTTTAAAGAATGAAGGGCCCGGAGATTCACTGCCAATTCATCAACATTTAGATTGTGTAATGTTCCAGATCATGGCCCATATAAAATTAAAAGGATGACTATGACACTTTCCAATCAAGTTTTTGGCTGTTTCTTCGGGAATCCTACCCTGATGGGCACATTAACTGGACAACTGCAAAAAAGAAAATGAGAGACTTGAGTTAAGTGGGAAACCCCTGCAGCAGATCTGCTGCAGACTGATGAGGAACGCCTGTCCATCAGCAGATTTGCTGCGCAAGTTTCCAACCATCCTACCGCAGCTACTTACTCCCATTACTTCATTTACTCCCTTTGCTTCGGCTTTTCACTCCTTCAGTTGTACCAAACACTAAATCAGCCCTTTCTTGTGGCTTCAATCTCAGAGTGGAAACCTGGAAGGAAGGGAAGGGGCATGGGGAAAAGTAAGAAGCTAGAGGCAGGGAAGGAAAACATTTCTATGATTTGATTAAAGAAGGTAAAACAAATTCTCCAAGTGGCAATTGGAAATTCAACAATTTTAATCTACCTGGAGAGGGGAAGGCCAAGAAACCATGCAGCCACGTGAACACTGCCTACATCACATTACAAGCAGCAAAGCCTCATTACCTCCCCTATTTAAAACCCCTTATCTCGCTTCTTCCCCTTTCCTAGAACAAAGCAAAAGCTGAAATTTTGTATGGAGGCAAATGCCAAGCAGCACTTAACAAACACTGCACTAGCAGAGAAGAACAAGCCTCTTAAAATGTATGCATTTTCTCCTGTGTTTCCTTAATTTAATTTGAATAAAAGTTACACTAATGAGAGAAGAGGGGGAGAGCTGGCAAAGAAGGGGGGGCGGAACAGAGTGCAAGCGAGCAGCAGCAATTGAGGGATACAGCCCAAGAAGCACACTAATGCCCAGCCTGGAGGCCAACTTGTAGGGGTGTAGCTTTGCTGGTTAATTATTTGCACAAGCTTATGGACATGGGAAAACTGCGGAACGCTGAAGGGAAATGTGCAGCCTCCTGTAATGGAAAATCCTGCAGAGAAATGCATCATGGCCACTGCCAGCACCAGCTGAGCACCAGCCTGGTAGGCATTCTCTTGTTCTCCAGCAAACAACATCCAACTCCAGCAATCCTGAAAAAAATGTGTTTGGCAGCTGGATAGAGAAATTAAAAAACCTGTCTCCTTTCAGTCAAAGGACAGGATTTAGTTCATTGGACTAAATCTCAAGTCTATTGCAATTGCATCAATCCCATGGGAGTGGGAGACTGGAGAAACAGGCCACCAGTTCTCCCTGGTGCTTCTTGGAAATGTGCTGTATTGTACCAAGTAAGCAAGGACTTCAGATTGCTCAACACAGCTTGCTTTCTAGTAAAACAGCCCCAGTGAGAGAAGTGAAATATATTTACACTTCCCTTTTTTCCCCAATCTGAGTTTAAAACTTGGTTTCCACAACCTGTAGATGGACAGATCAAAATGAGTTAGGGACACTGCTCCCACTGTAATTTCAAATTGCAAATTAAATGCAAGGTATAGCCTGGACAAGTTTAGGACTTGTGAAAAAGTTCAATGTTGTAGAAAATGTTTAAGTTGTAAGGAGGTTACAACAGGAAATTTAAATAATTAGATCTGGCACTGTTATATCAGACTTGAACAAAACCAAATAAGAGACTCAAGTTTCAAACTCAGAGAACAAATTATTGAGGAAACTGGATACAAACATGCACTTCTGTATTAAACATGGCCCTGTGCAATTTAACAAGAAAATTAAAGAGATATAAAAATCAATAAAACCGATGCAAAGAAATCTTCAGGTAAGAGCCCTGTATAAATTAATATAAACAGTACAGTCTCCTAAAACTTCCTGAGACCCTTAAAAATGTAGTACTTCAAGGCAACAATTTTCCAGATTATGAAAATAACCAGAATTTATTTTAAAGCAAAACAAAACACAAAACCAAACCAACCAAAACACCATACAAAACCAAAGGGGGGGGGCCAGGGCAGGGAAAGACAGTCTCAAGTTTTAGGTACCTAAAAACAGCCCTTGAAGTGATCCTCCCCTAAGGATATTTTGATCTTAGTCACATGTTTTTGCTAAGGTAATTTTATTTAGTCTCCCTGTAGATAACTGCAAGGAGAGAACTGCTAACATGATATTAAATTAATTATCTGATGTCTCCCCTCATAGCTGAGAGAGGCATTAAGTCTGAAATATTGCCAATGAAGTAATCAGGCTCACCGACCTCAGAGAACATTCTCTCATACACATGTATTGTTTCCATCACTTGCCAACTTTGTCTCAATCAAAAAACCAAGTTTATTTTCTTAATCTTTGATATGAGTACTTTGATACTTACATGCTTATCAATAAGCAAGCCTATACACTTGTAGATAAGAAAAAAAATAAATATAAGAAGAGAAAATATTTGAGAATATTTCATGATATACATGTGCTCTCGTTTACAGAAAGCCAAAGAGGAATGGATCTTTTACTATTCATGGCTCATACTTTCACTCAAATCACCTCTATTTTTTCACTTTCATCTTACTGTTTGCAATATAAATTTGGAAAATATACAGAAAGAACAGCTCACACAACAACCTTTCCAAATAGTTATGTCTGATTTGGTTTTGCAAGTTTAGACAGCATGAGTGAAGTTTCCAGCTAAACAGACCTGGAAATGTTATGGCAAGGCTTGCAAACCAGAGTGGAATAAATTCCAACAACAAATATGTTTCTAATCACAAAAACTTATCAAACAAGTGTACCCACAACAAAAACACCTTCAGACCAGCGATCACTGGTGCTGCAAACTGAGGCCTGGCTAACTGAAGTGGAATTGGATTCGGCTGGCCAAGGTAAACATAGATAAGCACAGAAAGAGAAGACATAACAGCCAGATTTGTTCATGCACAGACAACACTGTCACATCTACCTGCCTGGGACACAGGCTGCCCCTGCAGCAGAGGCACCACTTCACTGACAGCTAGAATCTAAAGAGATATCCAGCTTCTATCTTGGCATTTTATATGGCTGCAACATCCAAAGTTTTCCACATTAAAAGCAAAATCTACCCCCAAAACTTTAGTTTGCAATTTTTTTTTTTCAGTTCTGAACTAACAGAATCAATGCATTTATTTCTATACCTCCACATGTGTGCATATAAAGATAAAAATTAGTATCATTACATGTTGAATTTCTACCAACAGGAAAAAACGTGGTAATGAGAAGCAAAGACTGATTAAGTGTTAAAAGAAGAAAAGAAAAAAAAAAAAAAAAAGGAACACCAACCCTGTGAACCACCTTGCTCTGTTCAGCAGCTGTCATTAGGAGGTAGGGTAAGCATACAATTATCTGTTCAACACCACAGTTTCATTCCAGAAATGGGTACCACGATATTAACATGCATCTGGGTCACCATCTCGCAACCTGTGTGGGCAAACCTGCATCCATGTGCACCTCTGGGCTCCTCTGGGAATACAATATTGGGCTGGGCTGTCAAGACTGCTGGGTACTAAACTTTGTAGAAAGGAAAGGCATAGCTTTAGCATTACATTATTACTCCATGTAGCTTCTGCTGACAGCAAAGATCATCCCTATCCACTTCAAGCAGAGCAATTCTCTTTTATTCCGTGTCCTAGACAAGTCAAGACAGTTCACACCACAAAAAAACCCAAAACAACAATTTCCCCCCTCTCAGCAAATCAGCAACAGCTCTATGCCAAATTATTCAAAAAGAGGATTAAAATTCTTTTAATGCCATCTTGCTGAAATACTGCATCTTTATTTACAGCTGCATGGCTAAGCTGTTAAAGCAGCAATCCATCACTATTCACAGCTTTCTGATACTTTCTAGAAGGTGTAAATTATCTTCACAGAAGTAATAAATGATAAGGCTCAAAGGACTGCTGACCAGTCCTCGCACACACCTGCCCCAAGGTCAGGCATCCAAAGCAGTCCCTATAGATAGTTCCTTAACTTCTGCTTAAGTTGTTGTTCCCCCACACACGCCTAGTGTTTCTGCAGCAATTTAAGTACAGGGCTTCTTGCTCTGGCTCCTTTCCTCTCCACAGGCAGCCTTCACCATGTCTGAAGACCATAGCTATCTCTCTCATCCAGCTTTTTACTCCAGACTAAACCAACTGCAATTCATCTGCTCTTTTCTAGACATCTTACTATCTCAGTTGCTCTCTTATGGACTCTCTCCATTTGGTTCGCATCATTTTTCTTTATGTTTCCTCTATTACTGAAACAAAATTTATGAGATTTAAGGACTAAACAAGAAACACCCCACAAAAAGCGATTCAGGTTAGTTTTCTACAGATTTCAACTTCTTATAACTTCTTCCTTCACACTGTCACCCAACAACCCTTTGATTTCCACTTTCCCACTGCCTCCCAGTTTTTCCAAATACCATCACAGAATTCCTCTCTAATTTACTTCTCAGAAGATACAATCTAACGAGTAATTAAAAATACAAAAGAAAATTTAGAATAACTATTTTCCCTTAACAGCTTCCATCCTATTAAAATATTTTGCTGCTATAATGCCTACAGGGCTTATCTTCAGTTGCAAGAGAACAAAGAAAACAAACACTGAAAATTTATCTAAATAAGCCACAGTATTTTGAGAAAAGCTACAATGGTGCTGTGGGACATTGGAAACTTGCAGCAAAATATGTGAGATATAGCTCAGAAGTAAGTTTTGCTCTTCAGTTCTATGGCTAGAAACCATAATAATACTAGTAGCTGTAAAACCTACCTTTCCTATTTCACATCAACAAATTACATTAGAAACATAATTACAACTCCCACTGCAAAGTCCACCACTACCTCCACTTGTTTATGCTTTTGAATTATTAGCAAACAAACAATAAAGAATATTAAAGTAAATTAAAGGGGGGAAATAAACTACAGCATTAACATATGATCAACTACATTAAATTGTAAATAAAAATACAGAGTCATTTGGGGGGGGCAGCACGATGGGGTGGGGGGGACACTGCTAAGTTTGTTTATAAAGGAGTCTGGTTCTCCTCCAAGTTTCACATTCCAGCCTGAAAATAACTTCTTAAAACAGCTGACAGGTTGGTTGTGGGGGTTGGGGTTTTTTTTTTGGGGGGGGGGGGGGGGGGGGGGGCAGGGAATGATCTACCAGCAAATATGATCTTTCTTTAGAAGCACACAAGTTATCATGGGTAATAGTTTGTGCTTCACTGAGAAAATTCAACTCCTATGCAGCTCCTAAAAGCTGCAGTCAAGAATGTAAAAAAGAATCCAAAAAGAAAAACTAACCTCCATGGAGAGACCCCAGCATCTGAGCTCACAAAATAGAGAAACACCATCATCTCCATGCTCAGAAGACCATGGGAACTAATCATCTCCCACTGGACCAAAAATCAGCCATTAATCTTCCCTTCACTTCAGGTTCTTTTAAAACACTTTTTTCCCCCAACTAACTTCTTAGTTAAGTAGATTTTTTTTTTTTTAAATTGAAAATTAAAAGCTGCAATATATTTCAAAATTAAGTCATTAAAGCTCCAAATCTCATAATAGTACATTTTAAAGGCAAACATGAAGGAACTCAACAACCTACTGACTGCTGTAAACATTCACATTAACGCTTACCTTTCAGATTTTCATGTATTATATACACTTGGTCTCTCTGCTGTCTTGGCTGATAAAACTGCAACTAAAAATACGTAATTTTTTTTGCACTGATAGTGCAAAAACTCCAATTTCTCCACACATGGAGATACGACAGAAGAAGTATTCACATGAACAGTCATGCTAAGTAGCCTCTGTATTCAAAACAGTCAAATATTAGCTAAATACATTTACTGAATCAATCGCTTCTTTTACACACAGGACAAGCAGAGAGCTACCCCATGTTTTAAAAGTCTTGGAATTTACTTTGGGGAGAGGTTATTACAAATGAACAACAAAAAGCATCTTGGATTAACTGCTGCTGCTGCAGTGTGCTCTTTCCATCCCCAACATTCAAAAAGCTAAATTCTGTTTCAGGAAACTGCATGAATTGCCCCAAATGCTAGGCAGCATCAGAAAACTTTAGACCATTGAAGAATCACTTCCTTCCTCCGAAATAAATGTCACTTAAAACTCCTCTCTCTTCTAGAGCTACTGTAAGAAAGAAAGATAAATCATTATCTGTTTTGTATTAAAGAAAAAAAAAACCCTACTGAAAAATATAGTTCATGACAACTTCTAAGTCTCAAGGCACGACACTCAGCTCCAACCACAAGTGCAGGAACTAAAAACCAAACAAAAAGATGCAGACAAGCAACTGGGAAAACATTGCTAATGAGTACCTGCCACCCAAGCACAGGAGAGCAAAACAAACACTGGACTGCATGACGAGAACTTACTGAGGAGATAAAGTGGGCATTCTTCCTTACAAACACTGCACCTACCCAGATCAGTGAAGAGACTTCAAACGCTGCTGTGCTGAACCTGCAATTCTTCAACCTGTTTCTGAAACGACGATGCCTGGTACCTCCACAGTCCCTCTCTCTCTTCTCATTCTAACATCTGGATACAGATTTACCTTAAGACCTTGAATTATTTCACTAATTATTTATACTGCCATACTAAAAATGGAAAGTACAATTCTCCCCTATATTCCCCCTTACTTCAACATGGGGAGAAAATGCTATAGATAGAAAATGTGGGACTCTTGATGGGATACGAGAAAATATTCCCATCTCAGCAGAAAAGGAGTATTTGCAGACAAACAGTGCCCAAGACAGAATTATCCAGCAATACACCGTGTCCCATGAAACAATAATACTAATTTTAACTATTCATTATTTAGTCTATTTAACTTTGCAACAGTAGCAAGCACCTGGATTTCTGGACAAACCTCAAATACAGCATTTTGGGAATCACTGTCAAAAAAGCATTAGCACAGCTTATTATCAATAAACGAGCTCAATACCCTACCTCAGCACATACCAGCACTTCCTGTCACGCATTCTACCACAAATACATTTGAGAAGGGAACACATATATGACTGCTAGGGACTTAAACCTGGTTTTAGGAGTCACATAGTAGAATGTACAGTAGAAATCTCAGTTACAACAAGCCAACGCTTCATTGTCACATTTTCAGGATGTGCCTGGTAAGCTTCACATAAAAAAAAAAAAAAGCCCTTTCATTAGTAATAGTTAAACTTCACAGAACAGGAAACTGAAGTAAACTATTCCAGAAGCTTTATTAGAGCAAGCAGGAACACCACAAAACACAAACACCAAGACACCTGACAACAGCTATAACGGGAGTTTGAGTAGGGGTGACTTAACTCCTCTGGCAGGTTATTGAACGGGCACATCAGAAAAATAATACATTCAGATAGTCAAATGTCTAGACAATGGTTTTTCAGGAATGGGCTACACATCTACAAATGAGGAGTTTATTCATTAACAAAAGATAAGGGCTCTACACAGAGTTTCAAACCAAGCACTTGACGCACTCTTACCGCAGTATCTGTGTACAAGTAACATACATTTAATCCACACTAGTTATTCAAATACCCGGTGATCTTTCCAGTTTGTGTACTGTGCCTACGTGGTAGATTTTTATGCCCTGACAAAGCAAAGGGAAGAGTAAATACTAGAGAGTAAAATTTCATCCTCCATTTGTTATGGTTCAACTATGTATTAGTATAAAAATATCCAAATGTATATAAATCAATACATTTATTTTAAGTTTTCTTGAAATAAAGGCATTTGGAAGGGAGTTTTCTTCAACTTACGAGACATGGCAAACTCACATCATGAAAAAAAGCTAATTGTGCAAAAAATGAAAACTATTTCTTTATCCTACAAGGCTCTAACAGAGCCATTACCAACTCAAGTGTAGGGATAGGATCCTTGCTGGTTTTGCTAGATTACAGCCCAACACTGAATTCAAGCTGCCATCTCCTTCTTTCCTTGCTTCCATAATGCACACCACCTCTGCCACGTGGAGCAGGACAGCACATCTGGAGTAAGTTATTGGCCTTACCGGCTCACTGCTTGCTGCCTTCGCTGGGGCTCAGCACCACCGGCTCCTCGTGAACTGAGAAGCCCAGGTAGTAGCACAGACTTCTTAATTAATTCAATACTACTTCTTGTCTGAGAAGTGCCTCATTCTACAAAGATCAAAGGATGAACCCTTTCAATGACCATCTAATATCAGCTACACTTCACTGGCTAATTTTCCATAAGATCATCTTCTAATAGTCACTGCAGCAGAGTTGTAATTTTACATTTACATATGCATCAAAAGGGCAATAAAACCTCTCGTAAGTACTCCCAGCCATCATCCTTCTTCTGATCCCACAGTCTGTGTTTATACTTCTTCTACTTTGTGTTCATTTTATGCTGAATCACCTAAATACAGCAGCAAGGACTTATAGAACACTGTTTTACTTTACTTATATTTGTGAAAGTCACTTGCTACATTTAAAATTGTCTTATTTAAACTATAGAGACACTCAATGTATATTAACTGCAGTTCCTGAGTGGAGTAGTATGTATTTCCCCCACGCAGACTGTTGTGTTACCATAATGCCCCAAAGATCACATTGAGCACAAACACACACACAATCACATTATTTCCAAAAGTTGAAAATTCTGTTATTAAAAACAATTGGCTGTTCTCTGAAATTAAACAATTATAACTGTAAACTTTAACAAAGAGTACCATTTGAGTTAGAAGGATTTAGTGTTTAAAAAGCTGCACCAAACATTGGTGGAGCATGGTCCAACTCCTGGGCTTAGTAAGCAGTGCAAGAATTAACAAATCCTTTACTCCAAATGGGTTAGACAAATAACGCACTGTCAGCACAATCTAATGCCGCAAAGCCTTCTCCATCACAGCAGCAGCAGAACAACTCGCACAAATTATGACTGTATTGGCTCTACACTTGTCTATGGCTGATATTAGGCTCATACAAGTCAAATCCTAATCTAAGTCCCAAAATACATATGTAATGCAGTTTATTTAAGTGTTTATCAAATACACTACTTCAAAGAAACACTGGTAAGTATGAAAGCCTACCAGGAAAATATCTTAACTTGGAAAAAAAATCTTAATCTAAATTTTAAGACAATTTCCAACTTTGTCACCTCCTGAAATCTTGGAAGGAATTAAATGCTTAACAGATGTACTACATTTTAAATATAGCCACATCACGCATGCATTTTTTATAACACTTAGAAAACACTGTGCCCAATCAAAAATGTCTTCCGTATGGTCTGATTCACTTTCAGTACCCGATTACGGACACAAAATCATACCAACTCCTGAACAGCAAACAGCCATCGCCAAACTGTCTCTATCTCCAAGCAGGGGCAAGCAACAAAGCACAACGGCCGTCTCAGTGCTTCATCAGGGCTCAGAAACCAGCACCTTCCTCTTAGCCTTTGCCTGCACATTTAAAAAAAAAATGGCATCCTTTATCTCCTTTTTTTCCTATTCCCTATATTAGACAAAGCCAGAGGTCACAAGCTCAGTTACCATGAGCATGCAGATCGTATTCAAACACACCTCCGTTACAGCGACAACCACCTTCCCGTTCCCGAGCTGGTCTCCTGCAAGCAGCACTGCAGAGCTCAGCAGATCCCACACCATACTGAAGCAACCACAGCTAAAAGCCAAGCATGCTTTGAAAACCTCTCTTAGATGCAGCTCCCACCTTCTATTATCAACAGGCAGATTTTATGACGGTCCCTATTAAATGTAGATAGCTAAGCAAAACTTTTATTAAAAATGCCACCCACTTGATGACCATCCACTAATTCATGCTACAAGAATTAAGCACACTCTCCATACTGATTAAACATGATTCAAGCATCTGATTATTCAGAGATAACGGACTGCAATGACAATTCAGAGTATTTTCATGTAAGAAGCAACCTAAGGGTGCACATATTTACTGAAATACTATATATACACATATATATGTGTGTACAAAAAGCAAATAACTCACAACAGCTGTATATAATTAAGATTTTTGGACTTATTTGTGGAAAACTATCATCAAATACCAAACTAAATTAATTGAGACAGGTAAGAAAACGTGACTTTGGTGAAGACTATCAGACCTTTTGTTTATCTCTGTATTCACAGCAAATTCCAGCAGCAGCAATGTTTCATAAGTGGAGATGTACATGTTATTTTAACATCCTCAGCAGAAAAATTCAGTTACTGATCATTTTGGATTCCAGAACCTGGGGTGAGGCATGGGGTGTGTGTGTTTCTCTTAAATGGTTTATTGGGATTATGAAACAACTTATAATAAATTTTCTCATCCTCACGTGGTACTTTTAAGAATGCTCTCTGCTTCTAGTTGATGCCACATTGCCAAGCAGCAAGTAAAACATTAAAAATTATTCATACTGTCTCATTAGCAACTTATATGTACATACAAGATGTAATCTCTTTCATAACCTCTATCTTAGTAGCAAGGTCAGTCCCAAATAGGGAGTCAGACAGAGCAAAACAAGTAAAATCCTTTTACTTTCCTACATATTGTTATCAAATCAGAATGAAGTTTTAAAAACTGGAAATATATGGGAAAGGTTACAAAAGCCTTGGATCAAAGTCTGATTATCTGCTGGTGTAATTTCACTGTGGGCCTGTGTGATACTGCAAAGTCTCCATCTTTCTTCTGGAAGCCTGTGGCCATTCCTTCTCTTAGTGCAGTCCAAACAGACCTCCTAGAAACACAGACAGCTCTTACTAAGCATCACGCTGTCTAAACAAAGGAAATTTGGAGCCAATGTTGTACCTGGTCTCTTTGCAACATTTCCTCATCATATCCTGTCTTTAGCACCGGTCCTGTCAGGCTCTGAGCACTTCCAAAAGATTTATCTGTTGTACTTTTGTCCAAGTTGGTCAGAGGTTAAAGACACTTAGTACCTTACAGGACGAACTTCGCACGTCCATTAAATGAGTTAAAGAATGCAAGAATTTGATTCCAAGAACTTACTGGGAACAGCTATGCAAAAGCTTCCCAGGGAGGTCTTTTGAAAATAGCATACCTAATGTAATAACCTGTATATTAGGCATATGCATCTAAGTCAAACATCAAAGCTGCACATTTAAAAAAATAACAAGATTCCATTTGTGACTCAAATATCCTTATCTAATGAATGTAAAGAATTAAGCATCCAGTATTAGAAGCAGAAGTTTTTCTATGTCTCCTGTAGGCTGAATAAATATTTAATAGCATGTTTGATTGCAATTATAGACTTTTTTTTTGCTTATCATGCAGTTAAGCACAGTCAACCAAACCACCACCATTTTGGCTCTTAAAACATACGAATAGTTGTTAATATCATTATTGATTATCAGTTAGCTTTGCTTTCCACTTTCTCCTCCTCCTTCTCTTTTCAGGAGGAAAAAAAGGAATTCTTCCATTAAGACCTATAAATTAACAGAACTGGAAGGAAACTAAGTCTTTATAGACTTATAGACAGCTGGATTTGGACGCTTTTCGGGTCTCTTTCCATGTGGCCCCTCTCCTTCCTTTGCAATGGGAGGACCTCTGGTTTAAGGAACCACACGGCCAGCAGGAACCTTCCAGCCCACAATGACATCCACACAAATGAATTTGAGTTAACTTCAGCTGACAGCTGAAGGGGAGGAAAAAAAAGGAAAAGGAAAGCAAATTGCTCTTTGACTAGTAGATATTCAAGATGTTACATGTATAGCAAAAGACATTTTCCTTTCTTTGCAGGTTTCTGCATATCTTAAGCAGCAGACAGAAGGAAAGGCTCGTTAGCAAGGTAGTGGACTTTATTCCTCTAGTTCCCCTGTACTGTTCCAATTCTGGAGATTTTTAAGTAATGCTGTTTTATGACAATAACATGATTTCTAAGTTTATCAAGTCAAGTTGAAGACAACAGCTTTAGAAGTGCAACAAGAGGAACAGTAAGTGCTATCAGTGAAATAAAGACTTGCAATATAATCATTGTTATTTATATGGTTTGCTAAGAATTTCCACATTAAGTTACTGTAGCAAATACAAACCCAAAAAGTTTTCAGGTGGTTGTAAAGGGCATTTTGAGTCCAAGGGATGCTAGCTGAAGAAATATATTTAGAACATTTTATTCCTTCACAAAGTAATTTCAGAACCATGAAAAGTATCTATCCCTAAAGCCATACATCTAGTAGGCCTATTGCTCTAGGTTAAAACATTTGGGGGGGGAAAAATGAAGGAGAATATTCATTTGACGAAAACAATTTGGTTGGAAGGGCAGTACAGATTTCTGGTACAGTCCAATACTGACAAATGCCTAGCAAGATAAGCCTAACCAGCCAAAGCTGTTCTGTTGCCCAAGACAGTACCAGTACCCCAACATGACATTTGGGTGAAAAAAAAGCTGTAACACTATGATACAATCTCCAGTCTATACTTCTCCTCCAACTGCCACTTTATATTTTCACAAATTATTACTTGGGAGCAAGCAGTTACACTTCCAAAACCTGCATGGCTTTGTTTTAAGTCTAGTTCCAACAATTTCCTACAAACCTATGAAACAGCCATCACAATAACGCAAACTTACATAGCAGGACCTGTTAAAATGTGTTAATGAAACTCTATCGACTAGCTGGCTTCTTTGCAATGGCAGCTCCCACTGGAAGTTAAAAATTTAAAGGCTAAGAATTTATTTTTTCTTTCTTTTCAAAGGACAGAAATGAGATTGAAAATCATCTAAAAATAGCAGAGAATTTTCAAGTGTCAGCTGTAACGGAAAGAGGAATGGCTGTCTCTCCTTACAGAGCCAGGATGGATGGAGTGAGCTTGTGATTCAGGATCAAGAGATAGCTTACACACAAACTGTAGATGGTAGAAAATAATTTACTAATTTTAGTAATATTCCAGGACAATCCACAGCAACTTGAAATCCAATGAAGTTGTACTTTGTTTTAAAGTGGTTAATGTAAATTCTTATATACCTTGCCTGCCAGAAGGAAAAGTAAAGTACATATTGTAAAATAACTGCAAAAAGAGTTTTAAACAACCCATTCAAATCATGCATCCTCCTCATGACAGAAGATGAATATAAATTACGTGTCTTTGACTTTGTTTTGTCTTTTCCATCAATCTTTCTCCCCTAAAAGCCACAGTGTCAAGGCTTTTATTTAAAGAAGCTCTCTCACATTTAAATAGTCCCTCACCTGCCTCTGAAGATTCACTGATATAAACGGGAAGAAGGAAGAAGAGAGCTCAGATTTTTAATTTGTAGGTTACTTGTTTACATTGCAGCACCTATATTTTAGGTAGCCAAAGAGAGAAACATAAATGAAAGACTCTGCAGATGATGATCACCGAACGCAGCAGAAGCCATAGTGTCCCTCCAATATCACAGGACATCGGATTTCAACGCTCATCTTTCCCATGTTCTAGAATAAAGCTCCATTCCTGCCATGCTCACTTCAACTCTTGCAGGATATAAATGTCTTAAGGTCTACTGAAACTGTTACTTCACCCTACAGTGCTTATATGGGACTTAAACTGGCAGAGCTGCAACAGTTCACAACCAGACTGTCAAGTACCGCCTTGATTTACTTGTTAATTAGCATCAGGACACACAATAAATTGAAACTGGAGCCCACACTGTTAAACAAAGTATATGGTTAGAGTCAGTCTTCATCCCATGCAAAGCAGAGAATCTTACATAGATACTAAATATGCTTATAAATTATTTTTCACTGTGTGCAGTCAAATTAGCCCACAAGTATGTTATCAAAAACTCGAAGTCTCAAAAGCCAACATCCAAGTTTCCCTTGAATAATAATAAAAACAGCTTACGTGTGAATATTTTTTAATTGAGACATTTCTTCTACTTGGTCTTGCACAAATAAAACCAAGAGCAATTCAACAGATCTTCCTCAAAATTTGGAGAAATTGTGACCTTCCTGCAGAGGTCACAAAACCTACCTGGCAGTAAAGCTGATCAGTACTAATGCACAAATACATAGCTTTACTTTCAGAAAAAGTTATGTCATTGCATCATGTAAAATATTTGGAAAGCTCATAATCACTAGCTTTTCCTACAAAGTTCTTTCTTTTGTTTATAGCTATGAAACACTTCTTCACCATGTGAAGACTTGACAAAAATCAGGTTGAGCAACTATATTCACTATTTACCTCCTTTTTGCTATTACATGGTAAAATTACAGATCATGTCAAAATGCTAAATCAATGTAGAATTTACTACTTCCTGGCAATATGCCTTCATGCAAATTACCTCTAATTATAATTATTTATCTGTCACTGAATACTTCTCATTTTTTAAGTACAGGAGTGAAGTCAACCTGTGTACGATATTTTCAGCCTCACGCTTGAAAATAAGATCATGAACCACTACCTCAATAAAAACAGCTAATACGTCAGATTATGTAAAATTGATAAACTGGCTAGTCACTGTAATTTTCTGTCTCAGTCAGCACTCAGAATTTTGTTTTGTGGGAAAGTGGAAATACATACACATGCTTACTTCATTACCACCTTAAAAAAAATTTGCCATTTGTTCTACCTATCAATTGTTGCCTGACCATCAGATTAGCATCAGAACACATGAAATCCAGAATTACAATGCCTGTCACAAACGAGTTCAATAAATATAAAAAGCCAGTAATCTAAAGATTTACATTTATTGAACATGAAGAAACTAGAGGTTGAATGGGAAGACCTGCACAGCAGCTGGCAAGTCACAAGACAAGCACCCTAATCTCCTGCACTCACCCCCAAAACACCCACTAGTTAGAGACTAAAGCTGCTCTTAGGCAAGCCACAGAGCAAAGTTGAATCTGTGCAGAGCTCTCTGCAGAGCTCTCCTGTTGGCACAAGCACAAGCCTTCTAGATTTACACTATGCCCAGCAGGTTGGGCTCAAAAAGCTGAGGGAAAACTTTCATCTTATCTTTCATCTACCTATGAACTTCCAGAAGCACATGACAGCTACAGGTCCTCTGCGCCCAGGTCTGGTAAAAGACAGGAAGACAGGGCAGGCAGGGAAGACTTCTCTGCTGTCACGGTGTAATCATGGTCTCCCCCCCAGTCAGCCACAGAGGGGAGGAAGGGAAGAAAAATTCAATGACTTATCTCTTCATAACCTCACCTGAGACTTTTGTCTTTCAGGAACACCCGCACTGTGGTTCCCTGTAACCCAAACCTGAAGAAGCAGCAGAGTGTCAAGTCACCAGGCAGAGCTGTATCCCATGGTCTGCCAAGGGAAGAGCATCCCACGGGTCACAGGTTGCCACCACGTAAAGAGCTAGGCTATTTATGGAGAAATAATAGCCTTAAATTACATTAAAAGGTTTCAATGTCGAGCAAAACAGTGACTTTTATAACTGATTTGCTTTATTAAAAAAATGTTTAAAAGTAAAGCAGATATTAAAAGAAACATGGAGAACAGTGAAAGACCACACAGTAAGCTGCAGATCTTTGATAGGCTTTATCACGAATAGCCACCAGCTGCCACAGGTGAACTGGTGGATTTTCACGCAGTAAGCACTGTGAAAGCTGACCTTCCCTCTGAAGCCATCAACAACTGTTTGGTTAGCCAGGTGACAGAGTGCACAAGATCCGCTTATGCTTTTTCCATGATGAAGCAAACAACAAAATCAGAGAGAAAAGTGTCTCTGTACCTTCAAGGGCTTCTAACAGAAATTCAGCAATAAAGGCATTCCTTGAGGCAAACTGAACAAGGAGGTGTCTTGCAGCAAAAAGTTCGGGAATTATTTTAACAGGAACTTCAATGATAATTACTTTTATTAGAGTATCAGCATACGTACAAATGCCCCAAATGAAATCATGGTTCCGCTGTGCTATGCTCTATAAACACACAGTAAGCATTCTTGCCCCAACATGCTTATGTATTTTGAGCATTCAAAAAAAGATGCCGGCGACCCTGGTATTTCTGGAAGAGTTGCTGGCTGGCTGGCAAATAGCAATATTGTGACCTCCCAAGTAACAAGAAAGAGAAATGCAAACAACCAAGAAGAACAGAGCAAAACAAAAATAATTCCATAAGCAGAACTTTCTATATCCCAGGAAGAGATCTCTGACTCCAGAGCTCAGAAAGGACACATTAACATGTATTATGTGACTCTCAGTATCTCAGTCTTCAATAAATTTATTTGCTAGGAAGTTCAGCAAGAAAACAGAGTGAATTGTCTCAAATCCCATGGCAAAATTATTATGGAAGATATAATTGAACTGATGTCTAGGGTTTATCTGTGGACCTCAAAAAATCACCACAACATTGCTCTCCTGCGCTCCCCTCACATCCAAGGGGATCAGGTGCTGTGAAAACAGATGGCCTAAGCAATCTTAAAACAAACAACAGTCAGAGACAGGCAAAAATATTTTAAGGTCATCTATGGCTTGCTTGCTTTGTTGGTTTGTTTTATACACCATCTACTCAATTCAGAAGTCAGAAACAGGAGGGAACATACCAGGGCCCCACTTCTTCCAATAAGAAGCCAAGGAAGCAAAGGAGGAAGAAAAGATATTTCCATCCTAAGAGTTCAGTGAACCATGAAACAGCACAGGGAAACAGAAATTTACTTTTGCCTCACCTATTCCAAAAACCAAGGAGCAGCACCAGGACAACTCAGGGTACATCCACATTGGTATTTCAAATGGAACGAGGAGCATGGTTTTGAAGCAGTTTGCCCAATTCACTCCTACGTACCCTGCTTTGGTGCACACTGTAGAGTTGTACCTGGATTCCTTCTGGGTGAACCAAACCAAGAGGCTCACTCCAGGAGCACACTTGATGTGCTCCAGCCACAGAGGTACTTTTGTTGAAAGACCCATTCCAGAACTACTCTTAGGTAGAAGTCCTGAAACGTGCATAACGTGGACACTGAGTCCTCGGCACCCCCCATTTTGCTCTATAAAGAGTTTACTCGATCATGTTGACTTAGCTTCAGAAAAATAGCTATGACTACTGTGGCAGCTCAGACAATTAAGAGATAATATACTAGACATACAATATAAAAAATAGGATATCATTAAGATACCAAAGGAAGCTGAGAAGTGAAGTACCAGTAAGGAAACAAAACTTATGGCTGTTATCTCCGCAGCACTTTCATACTTGAAAAGAGTACAATGTATGACATAACTGAACAACCACAACAAACTTCCTCTTCTCTATCACTACTATCAACAAATTCTCAGGGAAAATAGTAAAGCAAAGCTTCCTAACAGCACCACCGTTCACAAAACTGAGCAGGTGCTTGGCAGAGGACAATTAATTAAGAGGTGAAATCTCAGTTTACTCTATTAAATCTCAGAGCTGCTCCTTAACAAAACCCTCCCCTGCAGCAGGCTCTAGACGCCAGCCTGTGGCACTGCTGTTAGATTGCTTTTATCATTGCCTTTTTTTTTTTTCTCCCCAATGTCATTTACCTATCAGCCAAGTAATATGACTGCAGAACAAAGTACTGAGGAAACAGGAAAAAATGGGCAACTCCACAGCACCCACCATGTGCCCCTGAAGGTCTGGGCATGGGAGGGAAAGGGACTACGTGCCACAGACTTGCGGATAAAGGCAGTCACGGCAGAGGTCTGCTTGGTTTAAAAGTACACACAGACTCTGATTTCTGGAACTATATAAGACTGATAAGAAATGGAAGCTAATTACAGTTCCACAATAAAATACAGAAGGGAAAGGGGGAAAAAACCAACCCAACCATATTCCTCCTTAAAGTAATTCCTACCACATGCTGCAGTTGCTTTCATAGCTAGGTTTTCAGGGCAAGAAAAGACCATTAAAATGTCAGTCCACAAAGCATACTTCATCTTATCTAGACTGCATGTCAGTTTGTTCATCTGTAGTGCCCTGGCTAAAGCAGGACCTGTGAAAGGCATTCAGAGCTGTAAAATCCGAACCACTGTACTGACGAGACACAACAGCCTATGCCCTCTTGCAATAAATGTAACCAAGGTCAGAACAGAGGTCTGAGAAAGACCATGAAAAAAACCACTCCCGGCATGGGGTGTCATTACTCTAGACAGTGCTCTTGTGATCTCCTAGAAAATATAAACAAATAAATAAAAACACTTAAGAGCAGTACCATCAGTCTCCACAAGTAAGTTCATGTCATTTTGTGATTAATGATACCAAGTACAGTTATAAATTTTGCAAAAATACTTCATTTCATTTGTTGCTACAACACAATCTTTATACTGCATCTGGCTGTAAAAGTAGATGAAGTGGGAAATATCGCAGGGTTGTTTCTCTACGACCTGTTCAATTTATTTTCACCAGATTCAGCTTAGAGGAATGGAGAGATTATGTCTGACCCTTTTTTCTTGAAATCACACTTCCACTGAAATACATCAGTGTCAACAATTTTCAAAGAAATTAACTGAATTTGTATTTTTAGAACCTAAACAGAAAGCCAAAGCCCAGGGACACACATCTGCTTCAGTTCTATGGCTTCCAGCCACCAATGTCACTGTCGATATTTTTCCTCCCCGTAAGCCTCTCATTTCAGCCCCATTGCCACATGCATGCGGACAGCTAGCTCACCAAAAATAAGTATTTGTGTCACATCAAAATAAGCACCTGCCACAGGCGAGCGGCCTGCCATTACTGCTTCCACCACTGTTTTGCAATCTCTCCCCCCACCGTCCTTACTCACTGACCTTTCTACAACCATCCTGGCCTCGTTTTGTATTTGTTGCAACAAATATCTCCTTCCTCCATCACAACGCTGTCCTGTGACTCCTTCAGTTTCTTCCACTCTGTTTTCCATCCTTACTTTATAAAAATGGGTACATTTCTAAACACAACAAATAAACTCCCATAGCATAAAAGGGTTTGCAACATATTGCACTCCCATTTTGATTCATCTGCTCCCCACCTTGGGCTACAAGCACTGCAGACAACCATACCTCCTCAAGACAAAGGCACAGCACTAAAGAGACAGCTTTTACTAAAGAGACAGTTAAACCCTCAGCATGTACAATCCTCCTGCATGCGCTTCTAAGTGCTGCTAGAAAGCAGTCAGGGTTTCATTTCAAAATTAATACTCTGTAGAAAAATGAAAATCAGACCCTTAGCCAAGCCATAAGGGGAACCAAAGGATCCCTCATTTTCTTTTCCGAAAGGCAAATTTGCAGTTTCATCCCCAAATCCTTAGAGCTGCAGAAACAAGAGCATCTGCCAGCTCACTGAACCACCTGAGTAACTTTTTCCAGCCTAACTTCAAACTGTAACAACTTGCTATATCAAACTGCCAAATCTACAGTGCTCATTTCTTTCTGTGAATCCAGCTGTCATTTTTCCCAAATGCCTTCGCAGTCCCAACTCTCCCAATGCCAAAAAAAACTTTTCACAGATATACATAATTTTGCAAAACACATATGCTCTATGTATGGCACATGAAGTCAATTAACAAGTTTACTTACTGAATTAAAGGATGACACAACAGTAAAACAAAAACCTCTTGCAGACAGCAAACACATTAACCTTCTCCTCCCTATGATGTGATACTCTCACAAGGAGCGCTAAGGAGTTCTGAAGTCTGAGTACATTTTTAGTATCCCAGAAGATCTTTTACACTTATCTCCATGGCATCTTTTATTCTGTAATTCCCATGGTGTTTCTGATCACCAGCACGCAGAGTTAAATGTAAAATGTGTTCAATTTGCAAGTCAGCAAGGATAAAACATGCGCTAGGGAAAACACATACCCTCATAAAAGAAAAAAAAAAAAAGACTGAGCCCCCCCCCCAAAAAAAACCACGTACCTTTTAACTGGTCGGCTACCACGCTCTGACCAACTCGCTCAATCACCTTTCCATCCTCCATTTCATAACGGTCATCCAAGTATTTCGCAGTAGCTTCCGAAATATGGACTTTTCCAGCCACCCCGAGCTGCTCCATCAGATTGGCCAAATTGACATCATTGGACCACACATCGAACTTGAATCTCCTCATTCCCAAAATGCCACACAGGACCGTCCCGGTATGAACACCGACTCTCATGTTCACCATTTCTTTTTTCTCTTGGCAAAACTGCTCGATGGCTTTAATCATACCTAAGCCCATCTCGATGCAGCAGTAAGCATGGTCTGCCCGGGGTTCTGGGCAGCCAGCTACACAGTAATAACAGTCTCCCAAAGTGCTTATCTTCTCGCATTTAGTGTCCTCGCACAGACGGTCGAAACGTCCAAAGAGGTCATTCAGGAGTCCCACCAGAGCGTGGGCAGATTTATTGGCACTCATTTTCGTGAAGCCAACAATATCTGCGAACAAAATGCTCACTTGCTCTATCTGCTGCATTTTAAAAGGACGGAATATTATGGGGGTTTTCTGTATGGAGGGCTTCTTCTTCCTGTTTTTGGGGCTTGAGGTGGAATGACGTTTGACAGAGTTTTCACTTTCATCATCCCCCTGCTTCATTAAGTCATCAGCTATTATTCTTGGCATAACAGAATGAATCATCCTCTCTTTCAGGGCTTTTTCCACTTCCAAGTCTTTTCCATGCATGATGGATTGCCCCACTTTCAGGAATGTGCTTCTCGACCTGACTTCGGACATGATAAATAAATGAATACCGATGGCGTGGATGCAGATGTGCAGGAAGGCTTTACTCAACAGCTCCCAGTAAACTGCACCAGCTCCGAGAGGCGTAAAACAGTTCTCATCGCGGAAGTGATAACCAAAGGTCTCGAAGAGGACCGAGTATGACAGTCCCAGAAACAAGCTTAAATACAAGGGTAAGTGCATCACCGTGTAAAGCAACAAGAGCACTTCAATACACATAGAAAAACTGCCTACTTGAGAAAGACAAGTCTCTGCGGGATCTGCTGGGGGAGTCCGATTGGACATGTCACCACTTCCTGAGCTAGGTTTCAGAGCCTGGAACTGCGGAGCGAGAGTCAAAGCAAAAACCAGGAGGGTGAGTATCAGCGAAGTCCATACGTAATGGCGGGCGTAAGTCTTAGTGAAAGTGAACACAAAAAACGCTACACATACCAAGAGGAAGCACAGAGCCGGCACCATGAAAACGATCTGTTTGTCTCTCATGTGTATGCCGAAGTAGATGCCCCAGAGAAGGCAGGCCACGCCAATGTAGAAGAGGGCATAGCGAAACCTGCGCTGGGTCTGCGGGAAGCACCTCTCCATGCAAGCCTCCTCCAGGTTGTTGGAGTCAAACTTGGGGTTCCACCACTTGGAAGAGGCCCTCTCGAAGAGCTGCGGCAGCTTCTTCTGCCGGCGGAGGCCAGGGCCGCTGCCACCACCTCCGCCGGCTCGGCGGGTGCCCCCCGACTCCCCCGAGCTGCAGCTGGAGGAGATGCTGTACTTGCAGTGCTTGGAAGAGGAGCAGCCCTGGTGCTGCTTGGGGTTGATTTTCACCGTCACGCTGTTGCTGTCCCCGCTGGAGTCGCAGCTCACCTCGGTGCTGTGGTGATGCAGCAGCTGCTGGTGCGGTGGGGAAGCCATGTTGTCAATTCCTCCTGAAGAGCCCGCTCAGGAGTTGGGTCTCTCGGGCTGGGAAAGCCACCGGGCTCCTCGGAGAGTCGCCTCTAGTCTCCTCCCGCCGCCGCCGCCGCCGCCGCCTGCGCGGAGGGGCGGCCGGGCAGCGCCGCGGCGCTCCGCCGCTCGCCGGGCTCGGCACACAGGGCGCTGGGGCGCGGGCAGCCCCGCATATTCCCCTCGCCTCGCACGCCTCCGCCGGCCGGGCAGGGCCGGGGCTGCCGCCCGCCGCTGGCCCCGCTCCCCGCAGCCCTGCCGAGGCGGGAGGGGGGGGGGGGGGCGGGCGGCCGCTCGCTCAGTCCCGCGGGGGGGACGCCGGGCCCCCGCCGGGAGGGGACCGCTCCTCCATGTCGGCTGCAGCTGGCCACCGCTTCCTCCCCGCGCCCGCCGGGCAGCGCTCCCCTCACGGCCGCCGCCAAGGGGCCGGCTCCCGCCGCACCGCCCCCTCCCGCCCGCCCAGTCGGGACGGCACCGGCGGCCGCCCCCCCACCGCCGCCGCCGCCGCCGGCCTGCGCGGCCCTCCCCGCCGCTCCCCGCCAACGGGGCCTTGGGCCCTCAGCCGCCCCGCGCTTTCCTGGTGCCGCGGGCAGCGCCCGGGCGAGAGACCGAGTGCCCCTGCGGCGCCCCTCAGCCGCCGGCGCGGGGCTCGGCCGCCGCCTCCTCCTCCTCCTCGCCTGCCGCGGGGCCCGGCGGGGCTGGTCCCGTCACCCCTCCCGGCGGGGTGGTGCCGCGCCGCCGCGGGGAGCTCCGTGCCCTGGCGGGGGCCGGCCCGCCCGCCTGCGCGCCGCCGTGGGAGGGGAGGGGAGGGGCGGGGGCGCGCTCAGGCGCGGGCGGCCGCCGCCGCCACCATGTTCCTCACGGGGGGACACGGGGGCGGGCTGGGGGGGGGGGGGGGGCGCGGGTGCGCGCCCCCGCCGTCCAATGGAGCGCGGCGCCGCGGCGGGAGCGCGCCCCCCCCCCTCCCCTTCCCGCCCGCCCTCTTCCCGGCCTGAGGGGCGCGGGGCGGGAGCCGCTCCCCTCGGACACGCACCGGCCCGCAGGGCCCCGGGAGCGCCCCTTTCCCCTCAGAGACGGGCCCGGGGGGGCGGGGGGAGACGTCTTATCCCCTCCGTGAGGCAGCGACGCCCCCCCCTCGCCGCGGCCGCTCCTCGCCGGTAGCGGGCGGGGAGGGCTGACAGGGACGGGACGGCGCGGGGTTACCGGCGGCTGGAGCCGGGCGGGTCCCTCAGGGTGTCCGTGTCCCGTCCCGTCCCTCCGCCGCGGCCCGGCCTCTCGCCGTGCGCTGCCCCCGCGGCCGCCCGCCCCGCCGGCGATGGGTGGCCTGCCGGCGGGTCCCACCGGCGCCTTTAGCGCCGTGTTTGTTCGCGGGGGGCTGGGGGGGAAAGGCCGCCGTCGGCACGGCTGACATTTGCCATGCGCGAACAACATGCACTTCAGCAAACAACTCAACCTTTCCGCATCCCGGCAGCCTGCCGGACTTGCTGGCTTATTTTTCTCCTCTTTCTTCGCTTGTTTATAACTGACGCTATCTCGCCTGCACCGCTCCCTCAATTTCATTATCTCTTCCTCCCCAGGCGGCCCGTATCTCTCCTTCCTTCGGCAGAGTTTCTCTCTGCGCTTGCTTCAGCTCCTTCCCCTCCTCTTCCCAGCTCCCCATCCCTCACCCTTGCTCACAGGTGATGTTCCCAAATGCTCGGTCCCACCAGCTTCTCCCCATCCCGCTCCCTCCCTGCGCCCCAGCCCCTGCTCTGCTGCTTGTCCGCTTGCTTTCGGCAGCGGCCTGGGCCCTGCTGTGCCTCCTGCTTCCCTAAATCCCATTTACTGTTTTCCAGGTGAGCCTTTCCCAGCTGGCTGCCTGCAAAGCACTCGACTCCAGCGGACCTTCCTTCAGCGGCGCTTCTTACCCAGCAGTGAGCCCCTTATCCTCTGAAGACGGGGCCATTCAGTAAAATTTACCCTTTTTTTTTTTTTTTTTTTTTAAATAGTAATAGCAAATATGTGGCCACACGGTTACTGGAACTGAAACCTGTATTTTTTTCCATTTCCTTTGTAAAGATAT
This sequence comes from Haliaeetus albicilla, assembly GCF_947461875.1. Taxonomy (NCBI): domain Eukaryota; kingdom Metazoa; phylum Chordata; class Aves; order Accipitriformes; family Accipitridae; genus Haliaeetus; species Haliaeetus albicilla. Next base: position 9,204,594 of record NC_091504.1, on the reverse strand, counting down.
TACTTATTGTGCAGTAACCATGCCGTAAAATGTGGTTGTTTTATTATTATTTTGAAGAAATTTGTATTTCCTCACGTACTCAAATACCAAAATAATCTATAATAAAAAAGACCAATCAATAGTGATAATTGTTTTGGTTTTGCTATGACATAGCCATCTCTCGAATTCCAACTAATGTCTTGGCTGATCAATATTTTACAGCGAGTGCTGCTTACCAGGCTACTCTTACATAAACATTGTTAGGAAGAAAGAAATCCCTTAGCTGACAGAGCAGAATGGAAGGATGGCCTCCTGGGCTTGGCTATTAATTGATAAATTTACTAGGACTTCTTTGCAACCTTTTTATTGATTCACCTAAATGTACTTTAAGTTACCTTTTTACTTCATAAAGGATGATGAATTTATTTAATCTGCAGGATTAAATAAATACGACAACTTCCAAGGTTTCAAAGATATTGTAGAAGTTTGGTGGAAAAAAGGAAAAAAGTTTTTTACCTCAATGGCAAAGAATTTAAGGTAAAACACCTGTGTTTTTAACTTTGTTATGTAAACCTGTAAGATTTATGTTGTTGTAGAGACTGGGTGATTTGAACTTTGAGATGTAAGAGGTACTGAAATTCCAGCCTAAATTTTTTTAGCCTTGCATTGTGATAGTATTGGCTTATTGTTATTGCTTTTGATATCCTTACTCAACTGCCAGTCTGGGTCAGCCACATTTCCTTAACACCCCTCTGAAAAGGGTAGAAACTAAAAAGAGCTAAAATATGGAGGGGGAAACAAGAAATAATTTAAGCCCTCATAATTTCTAAGTAAATCAGGATGTCATTGAAAAGAACACCAGGGTACATTTTTCTCCAGTTGAAGATGCGAGCTTTCCCTCTGGTATCAACAAAGCCATGCTTTCATTCGGTTCCTTTTGCCCAGGGTGATTAAGAGTGCATAGGTGGTAAATAATTAAAATGTTGTTTGGCTAGAGCATAGTAAAAGTTGAGGCCCTTCAAACTGATATTTACTACTGAAACTTGCTTGGGTAGACTTTAATTAAATTTTCATCTAAAATGAAGATAGATACGGGATCATACCTTCATGCAAAATAAAACTGTTAGGCTGCGGTTTGTGTGCGTACAGCAGTAAGTGAGTGCGCAGAAGGAGGTGGTTCAGGTGCATGTATGCTGCACAGAGAGGGTTCACGTGCATGTATGCTGCACAGAGAGGGTTCACATGCGCGAGTGTGCTCACACAGTCAGAGGAGAGAGGCTGCTTATATGCATTTTTCTCTGCATGCACACGGAAGAGACTGACACTTTGGGCATGGACGTATGTGTGTGCAGGAGACAGAGGGCAAGCAGAAGCAAAGCTCAGACTGAGAAGCAAGAGAAGTGTGTGTTGTTCCCCCTGTGCTCAATAAAGTGGGACTTTGTATGCTCTTAGAATAAACAGAATCACATCAAAGATACTGGCCACATCACAAGTTTTAAATGAGTGACCCACATGATCCCAAACTTTGTCTGGCTACTAGTCAGAGCCTGCTTTTGATCTCCGCTAATGAAGCAGTCTCCTCTTTCCCAGCTTTTGTTCACTGGTTCGAAGGACAGTGAAGTGGGACCGAAGAAGGCATCTGACTTGTGAAAATCCTCCTTTGGTAAGCTTCAGATCATGATTTCAAGGTTGTTCAGAATCCTTGCTCCCCCGAGGAAGCTCCCACTAGTTTTGTTACTCGTAGACTCCCATCCTGCTTCTGCTCTTGATCTTTTGGGTGAAACAGTCACCCAACACTCACCAGCCCAGCCATTCCCCAGCTTCCTCTGTCATTATCAAGTTCCGTGGAAACATACACTGTGTGTGCAGTAGGGAGAACAGTTACCTTCTATTCACTTTTGTTAGCTCTGTCCTGGCTGGGAAGGACCTCGTGCTGCCTCCCAAAAGACTGAATTTTTTAAATCGAGTGTTATGTCATGGACAGTATTCTTTCACTTTGCTTTTATAGTGAAGATTTTTCTCTGTTGAATTCAAGAAGCAGATTAAATACATGTAAGCAGTAAACAACAATGATGCTTGTATTTATTTCAAGCCTGAGTAAAATTTGTCTTAGAGGGCAAGAAGTGGTTTGAATTTGTATCTGTTATTTCTTGCCCTGCACTCTGATTTGTTTTTATCCAGGAGGAGTTTAACCCCATGGAGTTTAACCCCATGGAATATAATACAGCCAGCGTGTCCTTCCAAGGCAGCATCTGTGTGGGTAATGTTTGTAGCATCCTTTAAGGAAGATGCTTCCTCTTGGTCACTTTCTTAGCAACAATAGTTAGCACATCTTGGTAGAGCTGGGAGCTACCACACAGTATTGACTTTGAGTCCCAGGTTCATTTTAGTGTCTGGTAGTTCTGGGTTGTGCTGTTTTCCTGCAGAGAACTCTGACTGCCCTTCCAAAGTACTCTGTGACTGGTTTCCTTTCTCAGAGACCGAGTTAGAGGAAATATTTTACAGAGCAATAGCTGAGCAAATGCGTATCCTACTTGCCCATTTCTTTTAACTTCATGCTGCTAAATATACATATTTAGTCTATAGAATTGAATTTACTTCCCTTCTCAGAGGCACAGCTTTGTCAGCTCTAATGATTAGCTTTTGTTTGATGTTCATAATATTGTGCTTCACCGCTTATCTGATGGAGCTGTGCGAAACTATTTAGGGGGGGTTCTGAAATGTGACAACCCACATGATGCTTTTTTAGACTTCACAAACCGCCTTCATGAGGCAGAAGAATATGACATGGGAACTGCTGGCTAGAACAACAGCGTATATTAATGCCAATATAATTGGTGTAGACGGGGAGGAGGAGTGCTATTTAGAAGTTTGTGGCTTTTATTGTATACTGTCAAAGGAAAACTTATAGCCTGAAAGAAAAGGCATCATGGATGCCATGGATGAGACTACTGATCCTGTCTGGCTCTGGAACAGCATAAATACTGGAGGAAATGTGTTAAAACCTGTTTTGTGTATCCACAGACAGAAAGGCTCAGGGGAGACAGGCCAGATGCTCCATTCCTACTTTCTTACCTTAATAAATAGCAGGATCTCACTTTCTGGCAAACTTCTGCATCTGCATCCTTGCTGATGTGTGCAGCATTCATTATGAGCTTTGTTTTGAATCCTGATAACCTCTAGATGAAAGAACTTATGTTATGGATTTTTAAAAAAAACCCCAGCTTTTCTGACTTCTGTTCACAAACTAACAGCTAAACATTAGAAAATATTTTGGAAGATTGTTACCCCTCCATGGTTTTTAAAATTGGAAAAGTATCACAATGCTTATTTCACTTTTTCATAAAAGAAGAGCACCAAGATTACCTTTGATATCTTTTCCATATGAAGCCACGGATGCTGGGTAAGTGGTGCATTCTTCTCACTTCCTTGGGGTAGCCAGGTTGGTTTTGTGTTCTGTATTTTCACCCTTCCGAAGTTGCAGCTGAAATTATTCATATTACTGACACGATTTCATATCCCAGATGAGATGCACAGATAAAATAAGTGAGTAAGCAGTAGAAGATCTTTTTATGTGACTGGGACCTCAAGAGGGAGGATAAAACCTGGCCCAGCTGAGTGGGAATCACTGGCTCCTATAGGACTAGGATTTTTCTTGCAGGCTTTATGGTTGTCTCATTCGAGTGGTCTTCTACACTGAAAGCAATGCAGACTATACCACTTACTTGGCAAAATGTGTGCCACCAGGAGGTGGTTTCACTCAAACATACATTTCTGTAAGATGAAGACAAACTTAAAATTTATTGCTTATTCCATTCATAACCAAAAGTTCTCCTGGCTTGCCAAGCTGCTGAATCAGCTCGGGTACCTCACCCTTGAGTCAGCAAAGCCTGAAATAGAAACTTGCTCTGTTTCCGAAGAAAGGAAGTACCACTGTTGTCTGCAAATACAGCCACATCTAACGTGCTTTCATAACTATGAACACTTGGTGGAGAAACTTGCATGACACTCTGCTTCTTAATTAAAAAAAAAAAAAAAAAAAAAGTGGGGGTGAAAAAAGGCTGTTAAGCTTGCTATGAATGGGGCTGTCTGGGCATGGAAGAACCAAGGAATAAACAGCACAGCAAGAGAAGGGCTTTACCAGTGGCAGTCACTGATGTCACCTAGACTAGCCCAGCATCAAGTTCCCACTCCATCTACTTGCAGCTTCTCAGGACATTCAAATTAGGGAGACAAGGCTATTAGGCTACAACCAGGCTAAAGCAAAGTCTTAAGCCATTAAGAACTGATGGCAAGAAGACAGGATAGAAGCTATAAAACACTGACTGGAGATCAGCTACAGCGGTGCTCATCCAGGATTCCCAAAGCAGAGTTGAATCACTCTCGCTGCCATGCTGCGACTCCACTTTATAGCCCAGCATAAAATAGCAAAAAACAGTGAAAATGACCAACAGTTGCAGTCAAATAGTGGGAAGTGACACTGTAAAGTCATCAGCAGGACTTTTGTGAGTAGGTGGAAGGCAGTGAAAAGGCATGTAAAAATAGTCCCTATGTGATATAAATTAGGGAGGAGTTTCTGTGGTTCCAAGTCAGGCCAAGAAGGAGAAAAATAATCATAGTGTTAACTTGCCCGTTCTCCCCTTCTCAAGTTGTTCAGTTTTTTATCTTGCAGATGTAGCATCAGTAATTTTTAGCATTGTACAAAAGGACGCCCATTAAAAATAAAGTTTCAGGGGGCTGCCAAGCAGATGCTTGTTGTGTGCCACCTTCCCATGAGTGGTCCTTCATGTGTGGTGCAGGACAGTCTCATGTTCTTCCTGCTCCAAGCAAATGACTGCTGCTGGCGCTTCGATGAGAAGTCTTCTGAACTGGCTTTACCTTCCATAAAGAGCAGGCCATTCTGACGGGCAAAACCAGTAACGCCTTTCAAACCCTGAGCAGATGAGATGTGCAGCTATTACTGGCCTGGGAGGAAAAAAACCCTTTGCCTTAGAGAAAGTCCAGATGTATTTTACATCCTCTGGAAACTTTTCCTCCATCTCCTCTGAAGGAAGGGCTGGATGCCCACATGCTGTTCTTCTGTGCTGCAACGTGACCTGCTCCCCTCTAGCTGTGAAGATCTTGTACATGCTCCTTTACCTGTGTAACATCATACTTATATGATCTTGCAAAATAAGGTTTTGAAGCCAACAGTATAGAGAAACAGAAAATTTTTCTATTCTCACAGCTCAGTTATTTAGACATCCTGTCTTCATAGCACAGTTTCTGTGGGAAGATCCTGATGGATAGGGGAGTTCTCTTTTATGGGAGCAGCAAAAGAACCCTCAGAATGAAATTATTCTAAACTAGTCTAACTATTCAGAGCTAAACTAGCCTAATCTATTCATATAACCTTGCAGGCAAGTTTCCTCCTAGGGTGACACTTCATACGGGATTTTCCTGCAGTACTATGGAGGAAACGATAGAGAGTTGGAAAAATTGTCATTTCTGCAATGGGTATGAATGTTGCAACACACAATTTTACCATTTTCTGATTTTTGCAACACTGCAGTTGCAAATTGCAACACATTTTATATTTAGTGTTTTGGATTATTCAACCAAAAAGAGGTGGGGATGAGACTTTACCAGCACAATTACAGGCTTATGCAATCATCTGGTGCACATGCTGCAGGTTTGGAAGAAAGACCTGCTGCAAATCCACAGAAAACCCTAGCCGGGGGACTGTAAGTGCTGCAGGGAATTACACGATGTGAAACTTAGTGAAACATTTGCTATGTGTGCACCAAGCGCTTTTTAAATTTGGGTTTCTGGGGAGAAGAGAATTGCTGTGGCATTTCTGTGACTTGATCCCTTGTCTCTCTTGATCTGCGACAGAAAGGTGACCCCGAGTGCTGCTGAGCTGGGAACGGAGATGGGGACAGCCATCGCCGCCTGAGCTGAGCATTCGCTTGGAGAGTAACAGAGCGTTCCCAACCACATCCCGGAATAGATTCACTTTCTCATCCCCTGGCTCAGGCTGTCACAATGTATTTTAACTACAAATCTGTTATTCTGTGCTGTGGGTGCCAGAATAATTTTAAAAAATAACCCAACTCAGTAATACTGGCTTTTTGGTGATTTTCTTTTTTTTTTTTTCTTTTCCTCAGAAAGGGTAGAAAAGAGCATTCTTCTTGGCTATACCTGGGATTTCACCTGCATGGCTGCAACTCCCATGCTGTCTAGGAATATAGATGACCTCCACTACTCCCAACTGGAGCAGATATATCAGAGCAGTTCAGCAATGATGTGGCAAGTGTGAAGTGGAAGGCATTGAAAAAGTATTATATCGATTTTTAGTTTGTATTTAAGAGGGTTTCTACACACTTGTGTTCTATAAGCCCAGAAAGAGTATGCTTCTGACTGCAAACACAGGAACCAGTCATTATTTCAATTTATTGCTGTGGTGATAGGATTAAGCCTTTGATTAGAGAAGAACAAATTATACAGAGTAATTTGACCCCTGGTATGTTAGTGTGGTGACTGCAATTGGGGTGGCCCAACGCAGTCCACTGATTCTACTGCTAGGTGATATATTTAGCTTTTGTGTTGATTAAAAACTGATTTAATTCTAAACTGGTCGCTGCTGCACTTCACACTTTATAACTTAAAGGTTTTATTTACACTGCACAAAGAAAAGGCTACAGTAAAAGATTATTGCTGGGGCTTCAGAATCAAGTACTTAAAAATTACAAAAGGCAACATTAATTTTAGCATTTTGACATTCTTAAATAATATCCATGGAGTGCTTGATGCTAGCTGAGTATTCAGGACTTTTGCTGGGCTATTGATGGTCCGTGAGTGCAAAATAGCAGCAAACAGCTTCCAAACAATCATGTTTAAAGCTGAGCATGAATGCATGTTTCTGCCACGCACCCAGTTCTGTTTCCAGGGAACAAGATGGGAAGAAAATGTTGCTGAAAACACTAATACATAACACTTTGGCAGAGATGGTTATCACATCTCCTAGTCATTTTTACCTATGTTGCTGCCCTGACAACTGTGGTATATTATGGAAATAAAATGTGAAGTCACTCAGGTCTGAGTTCTGCTCTTTGTGGAGTAGACAAATACATTCGGTACCTTTTGATTGAGGTAAGAGAAAGTGCACGCTTCTGCAGTGAAGGACAAATACCAGCCCCGGGGTACTGAAAACACAGCAAATATTTGTTAAAAAGGTGAGTTAGGGGCAAAACAAAGTGGCATATAGCATGCAATGAAAGGTTGTCGCGGGAGAAATCCAATTCAATCCAGCAATTATTGGCTAGATGCAATCAAGATTTAGGAATGGGGCTCTAATCCTTTTATAAACCAGGAACCTGCTTGAATTGGGTAATGGGAGTTCTGACAGTCACACTCGATAAGCAAAAATCAACTAACCCTCGTGCTTCGTGGCACGCACTAAACTCTTAATGACAGTCAGGAAAAAACATAACCCATCACTGGATTTTTGGTAATTTCCCACCAAAGGTTTCCTCCAGGCTGCAGCTTTCGGAGGCTTTGCATGATTTGTACCTGAGAGAACTGCTCAGATTTTGTGTTTTGATAGATTTAGACAGCCGAGTTATTTACTGAAGGATACCTCTGAAAGGGAATTTGGTGTAGACTGAGTTGGCTGCTGTGCTACTATGTGTGACCCCATCTTGTCACTGTACGCCTGAAACTGTCCCACATATTGTCTGTCAATTTGGTAAATTATTTCCTAGAACACTTAGAAAACAAAACAAGGAGCTGAAACTGCCTCTCAGTATTTCTTCAGTCCAAACAAACAACAAGCAGGTTGTGTGTTCTACGTGTCTAGCCAAAACATCTCAGTTATTAATTTTAAACTCCTGGGTGCCTGGAGAACCCGATCCTGAATAAGCTACAAAGCTGAAGCATGGCTGAAAATATATAAAAAAAAATATTCCACCATCTTCAGCTAATGTTTCTGCAAGGTAGCAAGAACAACCTCCCCTCTCCCCTGTAATGACAGGGCATGCCGCACAGCAGCAGATGTACCATTGCACTGGTGTGTGGCAAACATGCGGTGCTCACCGCCTGTGCTCGCGCTTCCCTCGAGGGCTCAGTGTCTCAAACCCAGACAGCCTGGTCCTCTGCAAGGACTGCCAAAGGACGTTACACGCTCCTGCGAATCCCTGCAGTGGTTTCGGGAGGCAAAGACAAGTGGCCGTAGAGAGAGAAAAGGCTCTGGCCATAAACCGGGAAAGTGGGGGCTGAGAAGCAAATTTGTTGTGCTAAGTAAGTGGCTTTTTCCCATCTGCTCATTTCTCCTCTTTTACTGTTCTCATTTCAGTTCCTTCCTCAGCTTTGGCTCTGTGGAACAGCAGGGGAAATATTCTGTTCCCCTTTCATGGTCGTAATGCATATTTATTAAATCCCATTTTATTATAACCCAAGTAATGCTTGCCATGTTTTATTTTTCATCTGGACCATTTAAGCTCTTAATGAAGGATTTGCCCTTAATCTGGATCTCTTGCTTCCTTTTCTTGTTGTGTTCGGTTCAAACTCAAGGCACATGCCATATTCCTTTAGAGGCAGTTTGTCTTGACTGGAGGTGTGTCGATTTTTAACCAGGTTTTCATCCTGCCCTGTCGTACCTTCACAGCCTGGCTGCTTAGACTGGGAGGCACCGAGTTCATCACTTTGCTACAGCCTCAAACTTCTTCTTACAAGCCAGAAATGCGGGCAGGGCTCTCGGAGAGGTTATCATCTTCCTAACCTCAGCCAGGATGCAAACCAGCCCGCAACCCACCTGCTTCCCCTAAACAAGCAGCGTGCTTCATTAACCACAGAAACTTCAGCAACGCCCAGTCACTGCCTTGATTTTCCCAGTGAAGCAAGGCATGGCAGCAGTGATTTAGCACTGTTCATGGGTGGATGTCTCTGTCTTCGAGAGAACAGAGCTAAAGCCGGGAGCCCACCACTTCTGTGCCGCTCAGCATTCTAGAAGAGGATGAACGTATAGAGTTTTGGGGCTGAGGTCTTATTTAAATTATATATTAGGCTGAAAAATTAACACCCCGTTTATAGTAATAAAGGATGCTCCCAGTGCCTACAGATACTGCTTTACTTAGCAAAAGCAGCCAAATCTACCGACTGTGGTGTTGGAGGACTTTATATATAGCAAATAGTAACTGTCTTTAATTAGCTTTATTTACACAATAGATGTCAATGTTGAACTCTCTAAATTAAAAGGGCAGAATGTCCTTATTGGGAAATGTGATTTTTGAAGCCTAACAACTTAAAAACAGCAGGAGAGTTTTTGCTCAGACTGCCTGGGGAGAAAAATCACCTTTGGCTCAACAAAACAGGAAGAATTTCAAGCCTACAGCAGAAGTTTTTTAAGAAACTAATGAAAATGGAGGATTATAGTTTAAACTGTTTTGCAATCACTGGCCTGAATCCTACAGACACTTTTTACATGCACTTAACTTTATATACGTGGTTAGTTTTGCTGACCTGCATGGGATTATTTACACATGTAGATATAAGTACATGCCTGAATGTTTACAGAGTGGAATTTAAACTGTAGCATTTGTTGCTGAAAAAATGACATTATGTCAAGATCTCCATAATTGGCTCATTGAGATTCTTTATGTTAGGAAAAAAAAAGCTGAGAAATTCAGGAATTAGGGTTCCTGAGGCAGTCTCAGATCTGCTCCCTCATGTGAATAGCATCTTTTGTTGTGCTGGATCGCAGCATTGGGCCACAAAACTTATTTAGCAGCTATTTAAAAAAACCCCCACCTTTATATAGTTTGAATCTACTGCTCATAGGAGAACATTGTCTGCATTTCTTTCTACTCTTTAATGTATATCAAAGCCAAAAAAGTAACTGAGACTGAAAGGTTTCCCCTCATCAATGGGAAGCAAGTAATTGAAAAAAAATGGTTTTTTAATAATTTTTCTAAAATTTATTTTATTTTTTAAATATTTTTTTTTATATTATGGGAGTACATTCTACCTGCCATGAAGTGACTTGTTGAAACCCCCTGAAACAGGAATAAATCACCTCTGCAAACTGTAGTTCTGCCGTTTATCAGCTTGGTTCTGTGCAGAAGCCAAACTGCCATTAAGCTGACTCACATTTTGGCATTTTGTGTTTATATACAAGATGACGATGTTTGCAAGCAATGGGGAAAAAAAAAGTCGTTCATCAGGACTGCGGTCCTGGCAAAAGTCTTTTCCTTCTCTGCCACAGCGGCAGAGCCCGGGGATGTGGCCGGAGCCCTGGTCCAGTGCGGGGACCATTGCCAACGCTCTTTCCCATCCAGTGCCAGGTGAAGCCAGGGCATTCCCGCAATCCCCCATTCCCATTTTGTCCCAGACCCGTTGCTGGGCCATCACCACCTGCTGTGTCGCCAGCCTGTCAGGCTCTGCCATTGCCAGAGTCCCAGATCTACCCGAATTTAGGCACACCTGGTGCTCCCCCATCCCTCCTCGTCCATCCCTCCCCTGTGCGAATCTACCAGCGTCCTTCATGGCTCTGAAAAGCCAGCTTCGGCTCTCAGGACACTTTTTGCACAATCTTTATTACAGTAGGTCCAAAATATTTAACATCGTATTCCTGGCACTGGTGTCTTACTTGCCGCAGGGTTTGTTTTCCCTCGCTGCCCGTCTTTATCTCCAAATCCATCACCCTAAGTCTTATCCTGTTTTTTTTTGCCTTTCCCCAGGCAATGTCAGGGCTTTAAGGACCTGCTGTGGAAGGGACCGGGACGCTGGCCACACTGTTTCTAACCTGCCATGGCATGGCATACCTGGCTCTATGTTGCTGCTGCCCCGACCTGTGTCTCCTGGCATTCCCTAGGTTTTAACTGTGGCTTCTGGCTGTGTTGCAGTCCTGCCAGTCACTGGGGAGAGGTGGAGGAGGGTCCCCCTTCGGCCCCCACTGGCGTGGCTCCTCTCGGTGTCCTCTGGCGAAGGCTGACCCATCACCACCGGCCCCGCACCCTGCCCTGTGGCATCCTGCCTTGTCCTTCGCCAGGGAGAACCGCAGTCAGAATAAACCAGGGGAGAACCCTGTCCTGGGATGCAATAAACTCCCCCCGTGTTCTGCTTTGTCCCATGATCGCGCTTGTCAGTACGGCTCTGCCACAGACCTTGGGGCTGCACTGGGCCGTGTGGGGTTGATAGCCGCGGCTGGCTCTTTAGGAGTGTTTGGCTGAGGCCAGTCACCATTAACTTAAGCAGGAGCAGGTCTCAACTGCTGAAAATCCCATCCACATCTGCTGCAAGGTGGGAACAAGTTGTTAAATGCTTTATATCGGGACAGTAGCAACCCTTCATCAAGCAGAAAGCACCAGGCGTTCAGATTTCTGCCAATGGAGAGGAGGGGGGCTCTGCAAGCACCCCCAGAGTTTCTAAACGCTTCTTCACATTTTCTAAAACTCTTCAGTTTTCTGCCTGAATGTGACAAAAAGATTTGTTGAAGCAGGTTGGAATGTTTTGTCTGGGGGTGCCGGCAAGCATGGTGTGCTGCGGCACCGCCCATTCCCAGTGTCCCTGGGGGATTCGAGGTCTGGTGGCACCTCCTGGCTGTGCTGTGCTCCTCCGGCTGATGGAGACGATGGGGCCAAGCCGGAGGGACCGCCTGGCTTCACAGTGCCAGCAGGGACCTGGGCACCTCTCCTGCATGTGCCCAAGTCCCAACATCTCTCATCACAGCATGAGCAGGTACCGAGAGCACCCCGCACCTGGCAGCCTGGTGGGTTGAGGAGCCTCTCTGTGCTCTGCTAATGATTTTACTGGGGTGCACCGTGCTCATGTACCTGGCTTTGCTGACAAATCCCCTCCCTGGCAGAGCTTTAGCATTTCGCTTCGACTAGCTACAGCTTGCACCCTGCCCAAGTGCTGGCTGCAAATGAGCAAAAGAGTGAAAAGAGCATCAGGGACCAACTAGGTGAGCAAGAAACCAGAGCCCAGCCTTGAGTTTGGCCTGGGGCTGGGGCTGCAGCTGCAGCAGGCACGAAGTTTCCATGGGTTGCAGTGGGTCAGAGGCAGCTGGGGCTCCTTTCCTCCCTGCTTGAGCCCCGGCCATCAGGAGCTGCAGGCAAGATTAAGGAGAAAAAGCAAAGTACAGGTCGTGGGAAGAGGGAAAACAGAAGCAGCTCAGTCAGCCGAAGAGGAAACGGTGGGACACAGATGTCCGTGGAAAGCTGAAGCCACTTACAAAGGATGTGTTTATTCGTATTTCCTTCCACTATGGCTTAATTGCAATGGTTTTTAATGACAGGTAGGACAGGAGCTGGGCTTCTGCCTAAACACTTCTCCATCCTCCATAAAAGTGCTGAATTTAATATTAACAACAATTAATCACAGCTACAGGGAAGCACCCGGCAGCATTCCCCGTCCCCAGGAGCCCTCGGTTCCTATGCTCAACCCCATTAATTCCCATCTCCAGGCAAACAGCACCGGAGAGTTGCCGGGAAGCAAGGGACTTCCCTGTCCTGCTGAATTTAGATTCAGAGTTGAAGCGGTAGTTGTGCCGGCACCCCTGTCTCATCCTGTCCTGTCCCCTCTGACAGCTTTTGCTGTGAATATGGGGTAGTTTCGGACACCCCTTGTCTCTCTCATGGGTAGGAAATAGCTGCTTGCCATCAGCTCACCCACCTGTGTTTCATTTTCAATCCCTGTGTCCCAAAAGGCCACTGGGATAATTCCAGGTCACAGCAGGCTGGCTGAGCTAGGTCAGATCGCAGGTTTGCTGGGACACTGCTGTATTTTTCCTGTTGTTGCTACCACGACTCCCTCTCTCATTAGTAGCACTAATTGCTCATTGCATGTTTTGCATATGTATATTGGTACTTTGGAACAGCTCATTTTTGCATCCTGTAATTAAATGACCACTAATGAACACGTTAGAAAAGCAGCAGCCAACCTGTGCAGGAGTGCTGGGCATATATAGAATAATTGCATGGGAATTCACCATAACATAGCACTGAACTGCCTCCCGTGCTGCACAGGCTCTTGGCCGCGAGAAAGCAGCATGCGAGTACCCTGCAACCCCTCCGGCCTCTCCTCTGCTTCAAGGGACACCCCCAGGTCCTGGCCCACCACCCACCTCCCTCCTACCTCTTCCATTTCCATCCTCTCATCCTACCTCTTCCTTTCCATCCCCCCATTTTGCAGGGGTTATGTTTGCTGGACACCCCACAGAGTGAAAATAACCTTCCCAGGGCTCCGGGCTGCCCTGGCTCCTCTACCTCTTGCCCTGAATGTCACCCAGGCATGCTAAATTAAACAGTGACCTGTTGGGACCAATATCCAGGCTTTTCCCATCTCTCTCAAGTGGCCGATATTTTGGGGCATCACTGGTCCCCAGGCCGAGGCTCTTCCCAAGGCAGGCATCTCCAGCGGTGGGGCTTGCTCCCCATCCTTCGCCCTGTCTCCACCGGGAAGAGCCGATGTCATGTGCAAACCCCTTTGCAGCCTGCAAATGGGCTATCCTCCTCCCATGGGTATCAACCAAGGGAAGTGTCCCCAAAGCACCTGCACACTCTTCAGGACGTAGCTTTACTTGCACTCCTGATTCAGTGTCCTGCACATGTGTCTTGGACAAAATGTATTGATTTTGGGGCTCTCCACAGACATAAACTGGCTGTAGTGCTCTGGCTTGAGGCGGGGGGTTGTTTGGCTGACGTGACCTGAAGCCACATGCTGCACATCAATGCTTAATGTTAAAACTCTTCCGACTCCAAGCAGCAAAGTGGTGATGAAATCTGAGCCCAGCCCTGAAGGCTCGGGATGGTGTGAGCCAGGGTGCCCTCTGGGCTCCAGAAAGCTTCAAAGTCCCCAAAAAGGAGGGACTTGCATGGAAGGGGGGGGTTTGTTTGCTCTGGGGTCCATGAACAGCGGCTTGAGCCGGTCAGGTAAGCTGCCGCCAGCAGGGTGTGTGCAGCAGGGAAGGCAGCAGCCTCAGCTCTGTGGTGGACAGCCGGGTGGGCAGATTTTGGGGCCACCTGGGAAGGGACCAAGTGGCTTCATAAATATGCCACGTCTGCTGGGGTCTTGCAATTGCAGCATGGGGCGTTTCAGGGGCAAGGTGTGGTGGGGTTTTGGCCCCAGCGTTGGGTGCATGGGGACAGCAAGGGACAGGCTGGGTGGAGATGGTGGCACAGGGAGACCTCCACTGTGCTGCAAGTGGAATAGCGGGGCTCCCCGCTGGCTCCCAGCAGACCTTTCCAAAGATTTTACATCCTTTTCTGATGAAACGGGCAATGAATCCCCACGTTCCCCATGCGTGGTTGCTGCTACCAAAAGGCATGTGTTCGGCACAGTTCCGGCTGCAGAGGTGCGGAGTTTGGCTCATCACCATGAGAAGCTCTGTCCTCAAGCTCACAGCAAGAAAAACTAATCTGCTCAGGCACCCCCTCCTCGTCTCTCCCTGCAATATGCAATGCGATGCCTATAAAAACCCAGAAATTGAATCGACATTGCAAACAAGCCACTGGGATATGGGATATTCTCATCCCTGAAATGCAGAGATGCTGCCAAGGGGTTGAGGTTGTGGAGGGCAACCAAAGGGGATGGTGGAGGGCAACCAAAGGGGACCGTAAACCCCTTGGCTTGTATTTGAATATTGACTATGCCACTGCTGGGCTTTGGGAGACCTTTGGGAAACCTGCTTGAGGATCCCCTTGGTGGGAGCACCCTGGGGCGCAGGCAGGATCCGGCTGCTGCCGGGCTCTCGGCAGCACCGGCAGCTCTTCCCCAGTGATGTCTCTAAGATAAATGTTTGTCTTTTTCGTCCAAGAGATACAGCAGAGCCGCTGCCAGCACCACGTCTCAGTGGAATCAGTTTTCGTTCTGCCAGGAGCGTTACCGGCTCATGATTCACATCTTTACAGCAGCTTTGGAAGGAAAATGTGCTCCTTGCCAGGCAGACCTTCACGCACTTTGAGATGCCACAGTTTTTCCAGACTTTCCAAAGGAAGCCACGGCCAAGTGAGACATTCCTTCTCCTCTTCCAGCTTTCTTGGAACAACCTTCTTTGATTAGCGAGCGAGACAGATAGTTGGAAAGACAGACAGACAGACAGGCCAGGCAGTAGGGTTATAATAAGCAGTTTGCGTGAGCCCGAGCCTCCGACGGGATGGTGCCTCCATCCACCTCTCACTGGGTGGCTGGTGAGAGCCCCTGCTGTTTGCAGTGGTCCCCAACCCCGTGCCCTCCTCCACAATCTTGACCCCAACCTTCTGCCATGGTCCCCAGTCCCCTTCCCTCCACTGTGGACCCAGAGCCGGGTGGTGCACAGGCTCTGGTTTGCAGCACGGCTCCTGCCTGGCTGCGGGTGCCTTTGCCACCAGAGAGAGGACAGAGGCCGCATCCAGCATCTGCAGGGCTCAGCCAGGACAACCCTGTGGGGCTCTCCCCAAGGTGGCAGCCAGGTCAGGCTGGATGCGAGCATGATGCTGGCGGGAGGAGAAGCAGCCGCCGTGCAGAACATCCCTGTGTGCAGCCAGCCCACCCTGCCGCCAAGGCGGGCGAGCCATGCACGGTGTTGCCGGCGAGGCTGAGTCACGGGGCAGCGTGCCTGCTCCGGCGTGCGTGGGCCCACGGCCGTGACTCAGCCCCGTGGCTGCCAGCGCTTGCTGCCGGGCCCACAGCTCCTTCTTCTCCCCGGAGCTTTGTGCTGGAGCCCCCACGTATGAATCGGAGCCGGCTTTGTGCCGGGCCCAGGGGGACCGTGGTCCCCGCGTGGAGGGGAGGGATGGCTTTTCTCTCAGAGCGCTCAGCATGGCAGAGGCCTCTGTGGGGGGAAGAGGAGGAGGGGGACCACACACAAAGGGGGTTTAAAGAGTATCTCCTGGTGCGGGTGAAAGCAAGGATCTGTCCCACCAGGGAAGATTGCCCTGCCCTGAAGCACAAAGCAAAGGAGCTGGGGTTTGCTTTGCCTGTTTGTGCCTATGGCACAGGAAGCCAGGTTGGAAAAAGCAACAAAATGGCTCAGACGTTGCCGGCAGGTCCTGTGCAAGGGATGGGTACAAGGCCAGGGTGCAGGGAAGGAGATGGGAGCTCCTGCCTCGCTGCCTGCAGCTGCACCCCCTCAGCCACCCCAGCACCCGCGCTCGCACTGCACCAGCAGGAGAAACAGAACAAGCATCTGCAGGGAGTGTGTTTGGAAAATACCAGGTTTTATTAGACAGGCTGATGTTCAAGCTGACAGTTTTATCCCAATGCACACGATCATGGGCAGCTACGTGGGCCTGTGTCCCAGCTCCCTCCCTCCTGTGATGCTCTCAGACGAGATGCTCACCCCACTGTGCCATGGGCTTGGGGTTTCTTAGCAAAATGAAAGGGTGTCCCTGCTCCCCATTTCCACTCCCAGATTCCCAGAGCTCTCCTAAGAAAGCTCAGAGAGAGCGGGGCTGGGGACTGCAACCTTTTTGGGACTGACAGCTACTTGGATCCACAGGAGAGAAAGCATCTCAGTGTTGGTGTCTCCCCGAGCCAGCACAGAGCCGAGTCAGTGTGTGTCACAGGGAGCAGAAAACAGCCCCAGCATCGGACCACCACTGACATCGCTTTGGAAAGAGAACCCTAAGGTACAATATTGGGGCAGAGGAAAAAGGTTTTGGCTGTCACAAGAGGAGCCCCATCCAGGACATGGGCACCAGGGCTTTGCACAGGGCATGTGGGTGCTGAAGCGAAGAGAAAGGGAGGAGAGGAGGCAATGAGTGCTGGAGAATAAAGCAAAAGAAAAGGAAAACAGAGAAGGGATGGGGAGAGTGATGGGAGTGGCCTGAGAGCAGAGCGATGGTGCCTTTAGGTTCAGGGCCATAAGGGAGCATTGGAGCTCCTTCCTGGGATGGGGGGCGTTTCCCTGGGTACCCCAGAGCCCATGGCTTTGAGGGGACAGGGCAGCAAGGAAAGAGGTGGCACGATACAGCGCTCACAAATAGAAATGTTTGATAGCCTTTGCTTGCCGTGACAGTGACACGCAGTGTGATGGCAGGAACAGTGACAATATTAGCCCGTTTCTATTCCATTAGCTCTTAAGAAAACCATGCAGACTAGCCCAGCAGAGGAGAGTTAGAGGCGAGGAGGAGTAGGTGAGACAGAGAGGGATGCTGATGAACAACAGGATTATGTACAAGAAAGAAGAAAGAACAGCAGTGGAGGGGGGCAGCAGCTCTGGGGCAGGTTTGAGACCTTGCGACACTGACTCATGAACACATCACTTCTCTCCAGGCTCTTCTGGCTGCTGCTTTCTCTGACACTCTGCTTGCTTTCCCTCGGACCTCCGGTCCCCTCTGCCCTGTGGGCAAAATCCTTCTGCACAAGCCATGCCCCTTCCCATGCTTGGACGTAGATTTGGGTCTTGTCTTCATAAGTTCAAATGTAGAGTCCTACCTCAAAGCAGAGGCAAGGAGCATGGAAGTCCCTTGGGCAGTGTCCCCCCAAACTCACCTGGACTGGAGGGGACCTATTCTTTGCAGTGCCTGGCCTCTGTGCCAGGGGACATGGAGCCTCCACAGACCTTCTGCCCTAGGCCATGCCCCTTTGGGTACATGGAGACGAGGGGCACTGCCCTTCACACCCTTCTCATCACAAAAGCCTTCCATTCCCAGCTTTCTCTTTCCCTCTTTCATTCTTTTTGCCTTTTTCTTGCCTCACCTGGCACCTCCACATCTTCTTGTTCCTGTCAAAGGTAAGTCCCTCTGCTCCAGAGGTTTCCTGGAGAGCAGCGCTAGCTGTGGTCATTTGGCAGGAGGAAGGAGAAGGGACATTCAGCAGGTCCTTGGTGGGCTCAAAGGCACTAGTTTCCATCCAGGCCAACATCTACCTCTTGGCTTGTTTGCGTTCGGCTCAGCAGCCAGACATGCTGGCCATGAGGGCCAAGTGACGAGGCCACCCCTAATCCCCTGGCTTTCACTGCTGGATTTCAAGGTTGGCTGTCCACGGGGAACCTCACCCTGCTCGGGTGTTTCCAAAGCAATACTCTTTCTCTTCCCAGGACTGAGTGCTGATGCACAGAGATGAGCAGACAAAATCATGGCTAAAATGGGGGAAGTTTGGTGAACAAGCCAGAGAAACCTGCCTGGGTTGTCCTAGGGAGAACAGATCAGCAGATGGGCAAAAGGATGTGGTTAGTGACCCCCTGTTCATGCCTCCCTCCACACAGCACAAAAACATGGGGCTTTGACTGAGAAAACAGCAACACGGACTTGAACAAGGTCAAACTGCCAAACGCTTAATCCTCAGAGCCCTGCTGTTGCACAGGCTTGACTTGCCAGCATGGGTTTTTGAGGCTGATGGCACACACAGGCATGAAGTGCCCTGTCCCTGTGCTGGCCCAGGGGGAGGAAAACCTGCTCATGGCTTCTTGCGGGACCGTGTGATTTGGGGTGCTGGCCTTCCTCCTCCAGCACAGCTCAGCTCCTTTCCAGCCCACTGCTTCCTCTGACATGGACTTGCAAATCCCATCATGGCTATCTGTCTGGAGCTGCAAACACCCCTTCTTAAGGCAAACACCCAGGTGAAGGCTGCAGAAGTTCAACTCAGCTGTTATGCGAAAGGAGAACTCACTTGGTAACCCACAAGTCTCAGAAAGAAAAACAAGATCAATATTTGCAGAGATTTGTAGGACGCTTGTGCCTGAAAACAACAGCTGGGATCTGGCCTCTCTTTCCTTGCCCAGCGCTTTGCCCCCAGGGCTCCTGGTGATGCCCCGGGTTAGTGTGTCACCACTTTCCCCTGTGCTCTTACGCCGTGCCCTTGTTCTCGCTCCCTGCCGGCTTCGGAGATGCAGAGGTTGAAATTCCTGTTCATGCACTCTTGGCACCAGTGAAAAAGCAGCTACAGTTCTAGCTCACTGTGCATTGCTCATACTTACAGCTTAAACATTGCCTTCTACTCAAAAGAACAAAGGTAAAATGTCAGGAATTCACAGTTTTTATTCTCTTTCTTATGCCCACCCATCTTCCCCTGCCATCGATGTCAATGACTCAAAGTCCTCATCGTACAGTAGCCTTTGCCAGTGTGGCACTCAAAGGGTTAACAAACCACGGCTTCTTGGACAGATAAGACATAAGCTCATTCACCAGTAGGAACACGTGGATGGTTATATTACAGGACACCTTAGGGTTTCCTGTAGCGATTCTTTGGGGTTTCGCCACAGCCAGTGATGTCACAGGAGAGAATGTTGGGCTTCTTCCCCAAGCCGATGCTTCCCAAGAGATCGGGAAGCTCACGAGTGATGGCCTTCTCAATCTTCTCTAGGAAACACCCTCCCATGTAGGAACACTGCTGAGACAGCAGCTTAAAACTGGTGATGGGGTTGATGCCAAAGAAGTCCTTGTAAGCCTCGCGGTTGGGGAGGTCAAATTTGCTGACATTGGTCTTTGCCAGAATGGACTTAAAGATAAAGAACTTGTCAGGATCTTCCACAATGTCCCTGAACACCAGTTCTCCATCGCTAAAGAAGGTCATTTTGTCCTTGTAGGTCTGTAGATAACGATCGACCAAAAGGGCGTGGATGCGCACCCGGATGGCGTGCTGGCGTATGAAGGCGATCTTATTTTCCATCCTGTTCTCAATCACCTGGTTGAGATCTTCCAGGAGCGATATCTCTTCTTTGAGGAACAGGTCTTTGTGGGTATCCGGATGGTACTCCTGGGGCCAGAAGGAGCTGACGTACACTCTGGGTGGCTCTGTGACATTGATGAGAGGAGCCAGGCTCCAGAATAAGGCACCATAGACTCGCATGAGCTCCTGGGTAGCCAGGCTGTCGGCTTTGTTCAAGATGATTCGGATCTGAGACTCGCGGCCCTTCAGCTGGCGAAACAGCATCTCCAGCTCCAAGCCCACGTCCAGCTTTGTAGGGTCAAAAACAACGAAGATGAGATCAGCTCTATCAATGAACCATTGGCACACATCGTTGAACGGGTAACCTTGAGGAGAGGAAAGAGAGAATGAGTCCCTACAGGTCAAAGGATAGATAAACCTTGAACCTGCCACACCTCACGCCCTGTCCGGGTTGGACAGGGTGTGAGACACAGCGGGATTCCCATGCAGCCTAGAACCTGTTTCTCATGTGCTAAAAACACTTCAGAGTTTCTTGGCATGAAAACCCATCCCTGTGTGTCTGGGCCTGCGACTACATGTCTCCCTCAGCCTCACCTCTAAATCTTCTTTCTCCCTGCTGGGAATTTGGCCACAGATTCCTGCAGCTCCTGTGAGCAAATATTGGCCACATCATTGCTTTCCCCAGTGGGCATCAAGTGGGTCAAGAAGCCCTGCTGATCTGTCCTGGCATTCCAGGTGCTGTGGGGACAGACTCGTGCTTCTCTGGGCCCTGCTGTAGCACCAGCCATTGGCAAAGCCTGGCTCCAAGGATGACAAATGGGGCATTAAATGCTGAGCTGAGGCAGACGATCAACTGTCCAAGGAGTCCCCAGGACACACCTTGCCGAAATGCCTGTCTGTCACACCTCCAAACAGCAGAAGTGGCTGCTCTAGCTGATGACACTTGGGTATGTGCCCCAGGTCCAAGATGCTGCTGCCATACCCATGGGCAGACAAATGCTGCCATCCCCTCCAATGCAAGACCTCTTTTGTAGCCTAGGGCTCTTCCCCGCTGTGCTTCAGCCATTTTTGTCATCTCACATCGTTATGGCATCTTTTCTGGAGTCCCTTAGATGAAGCCAGTAAACCCCTACCTCGTTCTTGCTGCTTGCGGTTTTCAATGATGCCCGGCGTGTCCACAAAGGTGACTCGCTCTAGCAGTTTGTGGGGCACCTCGATCCCTATCAGCTTCTCCAAGAAATTCTGCCCAAACTTCTCCAGGGGTGAGAAGGAGCGGGCGCTGTCAGCAGCCATCACGATGCCCTCGATGGTCTTCAGCTTGGGGCCGTGCATGATGACAGTGAATTCAGAGGTGGTGGGTTCTGCCCCTGCCCAGCAACAAGAGGAATAGCAGACCTGTGAAATCCATGCTGGGCAATGGACGTGACAGGGCTGGCCTGGAACTAGCCGGGAAGCTCAGGAGCATCACTTGCTTGCCAAGAGATGCTGGGGGAAGGCAAGCAGCGGGGCTATGAAATTCTTGCCAAACCTCTTGAGAAAATGCCAGCAGGACTGTCTGCTGTGGGGACTGGTTGTTCTGGAAGTGGCCTGACTGCACAAGGTGCCCTGGAGAACCACCTCCCAGGAGCCCTCATTACCGCGGTGCAGAGCTGGCCACGGACATCTGCCCTCAGCTGAGAGATGACATCCGTGGGAGCAGGGAGGAGGGAAGGGGAATGGCTTTTCTCCTGGGAGGGCAAATTAATTGGCTCCACATGAGGAGGGAAGGGGAGAAGGCAAAGGCGAGTTGGCCTTGTGACATGATGGCTGCTCTCGTGATCAAGGTCGGAGGCAGTGAGCCATGCGCTGCAGGATGGGGATGCTGTGGGGAAAGATGCCCTCCTCCTCCCGGGAGAGGGTGGACAGGCCTTGGGCCATGGTGCAGAACCTCTCCCTCCGCGTGGCACTGCAGCCAGGCAGCATGGACCAGATCCCAACCTCCCTGCCATTGTGAGGGGGATCGAAGAGACATGGCCAGGAATTGCTGACTGCAGAGATGCAGAAATGCCAGTGCCAGCACAGCCCTAGCAGAAAGGGAGGGAGTGGTGAGCATGGTACCTGTGTAGAGCTGGTAGGGAGTGTCGTCCAGCCCAAGGAGGTAGTTTATCATGGAGGATTTGCCGACGCTCCACGGTCCCAGGAATAGCACCATTGGCTTGGAAGTGATCTCCCCATCTGCGGAGAGGGGAAATAACAAGAGGAAGTGAAGAAACAATAGCCGTCGCCGCCACGCGATTAACTGCTGGCTGTAACGAGCATCCCATCTGAGCAGCGCGGTGATGCTGCTGGGGAAACAGCCACCCTTTTGGGGCCACCAGCCATTTGCGAGCCAAGGCATCGCCCAGCGACGGGCTCCAGTGTCTGCAGGAGCGGGACGTCACCATGCTCTGCAGGAGACCCCACATCACTTGTCTGACATTCTCTGAGGTTCGGCCCTTCTTTGACTACAGGAAGACTTGAAGTCTTTTAAATCTTGTCTCAGTTCGGTTCTGGTTTAGCCAGAGTGAGTTTGGGGGTGGCTGCAGGGGGGACTGTTGTTAGAAGGCAGCCGCCACAAAGCACAGGACATGCGAAGAGGGTGGCCATGCGGCAGCCAGGTGAATGCCACGTGCAAAGGGAGCTGGCGTGGTTTAAGGAGCAATAAATACTATGGTGCAGTGCTCGGTAAGCATGGTGCAAGCCTTGTGCCAGCTGCCTGCAAGCCTTTCCACCATATCCTCACAGGGATCTGCTCCCGGGTCGTGGCTCCCAGCCCTCTGGTCGAGCAGAAGGTCCCTGCTTACGTGTGGGCTGGGCGCAAGGCTCCAGCCCAGTGCGGGGAGAGCAGGCTGGGCGAACGGCCCTGCTTTGGGCCTGCGGAAAGGCGGGAAGAGAATGAACTACAGTCCCCATCCCGCACTCTTCAAGTTCTGCAGTTTGCTAAGGGGCTCAAGGAGGCTGGTGATGGGCCCATAAGGCCCCATGTCACATGCTACATGATCGGTCTAGGAGCATGGAGTTCCCTGGACACACGCAGCCACAATCCCCAGGAGCAATCCCTGCTCAAGTGGGACCTGTGTAATTGGCCTGTGCCCATGCTGCTCGACCCCCCAAGCACCCAGGCCACTGGGCAGGCAGCCGGCAGAGCCAGAGGAGCCCCTGGCCCATGCCAGCTCTCAAGCTTTGCCCAGGACGTCCGGGAGCCTGCTAGTCGGCTCAAGCCCAAGTCAGGCCAGAAATGGAAGGAAAAAACTGGATGAGTGAGTTTCCGCTGGTGGGAACCTTCCCCATCCCAGTCTTGCACTCAGGGTGGGAGAGAGGATCTGTCCCACTGCTGCCAGCAGGAATCCAGCCAGGAGAGGGGCTAGGTGCTACCAGAGGAGCTGAGAGCTGCTGTCTCTCAGCCAGAGCTGAGCCTTCCCCCTGTGACACAGGGCGAGCAGATGCCCTTGGGGGACCCACGCCACCCTCGGCACCCTCTCTTCAGCCCTGCGCCTAAGGCAAAGCTATTTTCCCTGCAGTGGCTGAGAGACCCCGCTGCTCCATGCCTGCTGCCCACTCAGGAGCCAGCAGCTTTCCACCAAGCTGGGGATCCATCTCCAAGGTGGGGGGAGCCGCAAAGCCCACATGGTGCTGAGATCCTGCTCCCAAGGGTGCCAGAGGGCACTGCATGGTGGTTCCGCACCGAACCTATCTGACCATGGGTGCAGGAATTGGGCAGAGTGTGCCAGCCTCCTCCTGCTTGCATCTGCCCAATGCAGGGCCACCATGTCACCACTGGGGAAGAGAATGGGCTGGGGACATCTCTCCATGGGGCACAGCTGCATCCAGGCAGCTCAACCCTCCTCGCCAAAGCAGGGCAGCCACATCCGAACCAGGGGGACAGCCCTGCCCACTCCCTGCCTGTGAGCTGTGGGGATCCAATGTTGTCTTCTCACACGGGACAAAAACAAATGTTGAAACCTCAGACTTTCATGATTAATCATTCCTCTGTGCCACTCAATCACTGCTGCTCTGTTCGCTTGCTGGCTTTAATTGGGTTTCGGATGATTATTGTTATTATTATCCCCTGTGATGTTGTGCCAGAGGTTTGAGGCGGGTTCCCGCGTGCTCTTTTGTAACGCGTTCCCGGACAGGCGTGGCTGTGTGAACGCAGGCAGCCCGCGCGACCCGGCTCCGCTTCACGTCCCCACCTCTGCCCCGCTGTGCCGAGGCGGGCAGCGATGCAGGCAGGCAGCCCTCCTGCCAGGTCACCGACAGCTCGTTGAGCCCAACTCTACCCCTCGCTTTGGGAGCGGGGTGCTGGCACCCCATGGGCTTTGTGGGCAGTGCCAGGCACTGGATCCTTGCAGCTCTCCAGGTAGCACAACAGCTCCGAGGATCTGAGGCCATGCACGGGTCCTCCTGGCTGCTGCCCAGGGTCTGGGAGGGCAGAGAGCATCTCCCACCCGGGAGGGTGCTGGCCTGGCATCTGTCCCTGCTACGTCCCCCCGCTGTGTCTGTCAGCACCAATTTGGGTCACCTTGATGGTCCAGCCAGGGGAAAAGAGCCAGCCCTGGGCAAGGCTGGCGGCAGCTCCATCACGGCGGCTCTCTCCAGCCACCCTGTGGCTGCTCGCTCCCAGCCCAGCCTGCCTCGCTCCCAGCTCAAGCTCCATCCCAGCTCGAGCTCATCCCAGCTCATCACCAGGCATGTCCTGGTGGCATTTGCAGAAGCAGTCGCACGCTGGTGTGTGATCAGGCCCTGCCTGCGAGCAGGGAGGTCCTCAAACCTTGCGCCCCTTCATCTGTGGTCCTGCTTAAAACACAGCAGCTTAAAACACAGCTTCTCTAAGCTGCCGTGTTTGCAGGGTAAAGAGCATGCTGTGATCCTGCAAAGCACCTGGCAAACAGGGCCAGCAAGGTCACATCTGCCTCCACAGAGCCTGCATTTGTCTTGGACTGTTCAGCTTGGGGGGTAGGAGCAATTTGGATGTCCAAATAGGTGTGTTTTCCTTAAGCAGTGGCTTTCTGGGAGGTTTTTCCATGTTGCTTGCATCACCAGGCGGCCCTTGGGTGGGAGCACTGCTGCTCTGGGGCTGGGATTAACCCTGGGCTGGCTTTTCTCCCTCTTTGTCCTCAAGCCCCGCAGAAGTGCCTGGTGTCAGCTCACCCCCCGTTGTGCAAGTCTGTCCTGAGGATGCTAGGCAAAGCGGAGGACGTGGCAAAACCTCCTTCCTCTCCTGGTTCAGACTGAGCCACGGGCACAAAGGTCTCACTCTGTCCTCAAACCACCCAGGAAGGCTAAAACCCCTGGGAAGACTCTCCCAGCATTGCCCACACTGTCACCCCATCCCTGTACTGCAAACACCACCAGCCACTCTGCCTATGGTATGGATGCACCACACGGCAGCCCTTGGAGGGCTGGCCAGCCTGCTCCTGAAGCTTCAAAAGCCAGAAGTACCCACACAGCACGTGTGCCCGCAGACAGAGGGACAAGGCACACGTGGCTGCAGATTGCCTGTGCCTGCCTCCGCGCTGTGCTCCCTGTGAGCGTACGCCCACACAAGCAGCACGCGCGTGTGTGCGCCTGCAGCTAGAGATGCAGATAAGACAGCTATCGAGATATGCTATATATATCTACAATCCTCTCTGCTGCCGACATGCTGGCATGACTGGGAGCCAGAGACCCTCCAGGCGCTGGCAGGGCTCTGCCGCATATGGAGCCGGGGCGCAGAGGAGCCTGTTTTGGCAGGATCTGGCAGCAGGGGCTGTGGGGTAGGACACGAGTACCAGAATATAGGAATTCGCTGCCTCATGTTGCAGCAGGGACATTGTTCCCGTGGCCCAGCACCTGACCCAGGGGAAGGGCTGGGTGTTGGTTGGCATTTCTTGGCCCATCTCCCATCTTCTGCTTCTTTGGAGGGGACCTGGCAGCACACCCTGAGCAGGATAGGCAGGGAGAGGAGCCAGCTCTGGCTCCCGAGGGGGCTGAGGCCGCCGTGCAGGGGCCAGCCTGTGTTACTGGGACAGCTGCTGCGGGCTCATTGGCTTAAGCTGCAGCCAGGGGGGATCAAGGGTGGACATTCAGGAAAGTTTCTGCACGTAGGAGGGTGAAGCGTGGGAAGAACCCCCTCCATAGTGTGGGCTATCTGCTGGGCACCTCCAGTTCTTGCTGTGGGTGAGAGATCAACCCACAGGTCCACCACAAACGCCTTTGAACCGTGGCTAGAGGAACACGCAACCTCTTCAGTCTTAACTCAAGAGGGAAAGGTGTCAAAGCCTGGGCCAGGTGGAGATTGCAGGAAGGAGGGGGCTGTTGGGGTGCACAGAGTCAGGCCTGGGACAAAGTACAGCGACACATGTGCCAAGCTCTGGAAGGGCTGGGGACACTGGCTCTGGTGGGTGCCATGGGATGCCAAGTACCGGGGTCTGCTTGGTGCCTGGGAAGTGTGGCTCTGTTGGGGCAGGTGAATAGGAAAGCCAGAGGCCAGCAAAGAGCTTAGGCAGCACTGGCAGCATGCAGGTAACAGGCAGCGATACCAACCTGTGGCAGAGGAGCCCAGGGTGCGTCCGGGGTAAGCTGATAGCAAGGGACACGGGGAGAGAGAAAAGGTACCATGAGTCGAAGGAGGGATGCAGCTGCCTGGGTCTGTCCCAGGCCGAGGAGGGAGCTGAAGACTGGCCCTGGCCTTCTCGTGGGCAGGAAAAGCCAGCGACGGCCACATTCCCAGCAGGAGAGAAGGAGTTACAGTCTGTGAGCAACAAGACCCACAGCTACCAGGACAAGCACTAAACCCCAGTCTGCCTTGTGCACCGGGGATGTGGCCTGGGGGAGCTGCCATGTCTGAGACAGCACCCCAACGCTCCTGCCCTGCTTAGCAGAGTTATTGCCTTCCCCAGCAATGTTCACCGAGCAAACAGAGCCCAACAAGCTGTGGTCAGGACAGTAACCAACCCCGACAAGCATCCTGACCACCCCAGTGGTGTGGTTACCCGTAACCAGCCCTAGGGTGGCTGGTGATGGCAACTGGGAGGTCATTGCCTATACAGTGACACTTGTTAATGGCACATATACAGTAATTAGGGTCACCAGCATGCACCACAAACTGGCATGACTTCAGAGCAAGCTTCCCATCACCAGACTGGGAGAGTCCCTCACCTCTGAGCTAGCAACAATCCCTACAGGGTGGCCCTGCTGTGACCAAGCACACAGGCAGACCCAGCCAGAGAGTGCCTGCACACACATGGGATGGCAGAGTGGAGACACGGGAGGTCGGCAGGCAGGGAAAAGGAGATGGCACCCGCCAGGCTTAAACACGGGGTAAGCAGAAGGTGTGGCATGAGTTTTCTGGGATGCACCCCGACAATTCAGAATCCGAGGTTGTCAGTGGCAGTTGCAGCTCCCCCAGGACAGGTGACACTTGGCTACACAGGTTTTTTTGCGAGCTGTGGTGAGCAGAGGAGCTCCTTGGATTACACTGGCTGGTGCATGCAAGCAAAGCCAATGGGAAGGGAGACAAAATGGAGGGCTGCTGCGTAATGGAGGGGTGAAGGTGCTTGCGATGGCACCCCTCTATATTGGCTTACACCTCCAAAGGTCACACATATTCCATGACAGGCCAGTCCTGCCGCTCTCCCAGCTGTCCTGGTCCTCCCAGTCAGCTGGGCCTGCAGCTCTGCACCCTCCAGCCTCCCCCTGCCATGTGGAGTGGGCACAGGGGGAGAGGTTGGGGGCATCTCCCACCTTGCAGCGGCACCACAGATGCAACAAACCCACTCAGGACAGGGGCACCATACAGAAGAAACAGCTGAGAAGACTCCCTCAGCCCCACCATGTCCTCGCTTGCCTTACAATGTCAAGAGGGCTCTCTGGGCCAACCCTCTAACTAATTTGCAGGTTTTTCTAATTACACTGCTAATGAGGGATTGGGAAAAGCTGGATCTGTGGGTATTGGAGGCAAACTGCTGGGCTCTAGGCTTCCAGGATGGAGTGGTGTGTGTTGGGATGTCAGAGAGGCTTCTAGGAGACTGGTGGCAGGACCAACATTTCTGAGGGTAATCTCATGCCAGGGTGTCTCATGGCTGAGCTGAGGGCTGCAGGCAATGCGGTGTCCACAGGCCCTTCCCTTAGGGCCAGGAGGTTGTAGCTTACCAGCTCTGGATTGTATCTGGACTGCTGGGAGGGTGCTGTGTAGGACACAACAGGGTGTGCTGGGGGCACTCCTGCTGGGACCTGACCTGGGGGACTCTCAGCCTGAGGGATGGTCGTTCCTCATAGTGAAGTGGAACAGACCATGGTGTGTTGTAAGATGAGGCTGTGAGGAACACCAGGACCTGTGTCTGTGGTGAGTCCTGCTCAGGAGCTGGGTTTGAGAGGGGCCTTGGGGTGGGAAAACACAAGGGTTAGTTGTTTCCTCAGGAGTTGAGAGGAAGCCAACAGGGTCCTGAGAAACACTTGCTTCCTCCCAAAAAGGGAGCAGGGAGGTGGCTGCTTGGTCATGGGATGGCTGAAGGGTGAAGTGGGATGTCCTGAGCAAGGAAATGGGTTGTGCACTGGGAACTGAAGCTGGGGGCTGCGTCCTCTGGCAGTGAACAGCAAAGTGAGGGTTAGAGGCTGGGAGCCTACCCCTGTAACCCCAAATGTCCTCCTAAACAGTGTCCCAGGTTGAGCTGACAGTAAATGCAGATGCTTGCACTGCCACCAACACAGACCAAAGCAGCTTGGAGAGGAGGTTGGGGTGTTGCTGAATCTGTGAGCTCCAGGATGGAGACAGCTGGGACAGGGCATGGCTGGGCTGCCCTCACTGCACGGTGCTGCTGCTGAAGAGGCTGTGGGGATGCACACTGGGATGCCAACCCTACAGCTTCTGGTGCTCCTTCCCCAGGCACGTGGCAGTGCTGTACTGGCTGCATGAGGGAGGGGACAGGCCAAACCACTGGGTGGGTGACAGCAGCTGTGGGGTGATGGTCTGCAGGGCACCCCTCCTGTGCTGGCTGCAGCATGGTGTGTTGCTGTGACACCCCCCCACCCCCCCAGTTACCCTCCCACACAGCAAGCGGATTGTGGTCCCCAGCTGCTGGCAAGCAGGACAGAGTGAAACAGGCACTGCAAAGGCAGCAACACAGAACTGGCTGCGGGAGAGCTAGTTACAGCTCATGTTTTATGAGACCTACAAATGTCCCCTCCAGAACCCCTGTGGGTGGGTGGTGGGTGATGGGTGATGTCCAGGGTGCTCCGTGTCTTGAGGGGACAGGACCTGGGCTGGTGATGAGGACTTTATAGACCTGTCCCTGCCCCATGGGTCCCCCATGCTTCCCCACTGCCTCTAAGCTGGAGATGGGCTGGCTGGGCATGGAGATGTTCAAGCCTGCTTACAAAATATTTGACACAGATTTAGGAGTTGTATTAGGGCTGCAGTGGGTGTGCCTGTAAAACAGAGGCTCTAAGGGGATATGTCCCAGGGGTTTGCCCAAATGAATATGGGACCTGTGCACTGGTGGAGTAGAGTCCAGCTGCAAAAGGAAGGTCTGTGTGGAGGGTGTATCTAGGTCCTGTCTCACCAGGAGGGAGGGCATGGCTCCAGGGTGTGTGAGGCTGGAAACCTGGGGAGGGAGGCAGAACTTCAGGACAAGGAGGGACCCTGCCAGGAGACTGATGTGGGCATGCAGCCCTGGGACACAGGCAGCAGGGGTTCAAGCATCCCTTGCCTGACTAGCCAAGGCACAGGGGGCATCTGGCTCAGAACAGGGATGGAGTAAGGGTTCACAGGAGAATTACCCTGGTGAACAGGGACCTTGGGCTTGGGCTTGATCCATCTGTGCTTAGAAAATGAGGCTGCTTGTGTCATATGGGTCACAAGAGCTTCCTGTAGTTTGTGAGCATCTTGGGACCAGGGCTGCACTTTCCTCTTCTGGAGGGACACATGTACTGTTGGGGCTCAGCCCAAGCCAGTGCCTGTGGCCACAGGGACCTGTTCACCTGATCCAATGTGTCTGTACTTGCCAAGGGGTGGAAACTGTAACTCCCAGGATGAGTGAAGACTGCTGAACTTGAGGGATACCCTGCCCACATGGCTGTGTCCCATACTGAGCAGGAAGGATGCCAGCTCCAGCCACCCCCAGGAAGCTCATCCCCAGCCTTGAGAGGTCCTAAGCTTCCTTGCCAAGCCTGTTTCACTGGGCTGTGATCGCTGCTTGGCATGGGTACAGGGCATTGGTGTTGAGCAGGTGGAGGACCCAAAGCAGGCAGGGCTCAATAGTCAGCCTACACATATGGTCCTGACAGCAGATGGTCTAAGGCAGATGCAGGAATGCCTGCCGCTGGGTTCACTAGGGCATGGCCTCTAAGCCCAGCATGTTCATGGCCTTTTTGGGAAGCCACAAAGGAAGACAAACTATCTATCTGAGCCTTTCCGTGATCTGCTCTCTGTGCTGTTACCTGCACCCCAATGACCTGATGGTGCCGGAGACCCCAGTGCCCACGGCATTACCTGTGATCTCATGTTGTCTCAGCTCGTTGTATCTGTAGGACTGTTCCAGGGGCTTGATGGAGGAGTGGTAGATCTTCCTCAGCCGCTGCAGTGCTCCTGCAGGGGCAGAAGCATGCAGACAGGTGAAAAGCAAACCCCACCACCCTGACTGAGTCCCTCCTAGGTAAGCTGCTGGGCATTCCCTGCAGATCTTGAGGGTGACTTAGCTGTGGATTAAGGGACTTGGCTTACAGTTGAAATCTTGGTCAAACTGATCCCAGTCATGCATTTTGATGCCCCTCCCTGCTAATGTTTCCTGCTGGCTACTGTCCCCATCTGCTGCTGGTCTTGCACGTGCCAGCAGCTGATGGAAGGAATATCTCTCGTTAATGCTGTTTAGCACTCAACACCCATGATCCCAAAAGCCCTCCACCACGGTGCCAGGGACCTATGACACAGCCCCTAAGCTGCTGGATAGAAGAAGGAGCTTTTTCCACAGCAGCTTTTATCGCTTTCTTTCCAGTCCAGACCACCTATGAGGTCAGCAGAAGCAAGCTTTATAATAGCAAAACCCAGTAAGTAATTGGAATAAAAATCCAAACCCTTTATTACAAGTTGCCCCAGGTTTCTCTGGGCAGCAGCATGGCTGGCTGGGGCTGATTCACCATCTGCATCTTCCAGCCTTTCTAACCCTCCTAATTCTTGTATGCCCTTGGGGCTGTCTTTAAAATACCTAAAGTATGTTAACCCAAGAGCAGCAAAAGGGCTGTTATTGAAGCTATGGTGTTGCTGGGCCTACAAGAAGTAAGGTTAAAACCAAAACACTCTAGGGAAGCGAAATCCCATCCATGCTCCGGGTGCAGCAAGAATGGTGAAGAGCCTGTCCTGCAGGGGTTGCCTGGAGTGAAGGAGCAGGGCATGCATGGCTCAGTGCCACCCAGGCCCCCTCACCTGAGAAATCGTCAGCAGGTTTGTCCTCGTTCAGCTTGAGGGTGCTCTCCAAGTGGGACCGGTCACGCTTGGTCGGCTCGCTGGCATCTTCAACCTCTTCTGGAGGAAAACACAAGGAGACCTGTTACTGCTGGAGCAGGGGACTCCACACAGGCACTCACACAAGCTACTGCTGAGGAGAGGGCTTGGGGGAGCACACACACCCCAAGTCCACAGACCTGCCGTGCGCCTTGACAGTTGCTGTCGCCTTTGGCACACCACGCAATTTCTCTTTTGCAAAGGCTCCTGGAGGCTTGGCGCAGGCTGCCAGGGCTGTGGCTGCTGGGGAAAGCGTCATGGGCAACTGCTTGGCTCCGAGGAGCGGCTGGCGAGGGAGGCACGCCGTGTCCCTGGGGGGAGTGAGGGCGGCCGCTCGCGGGGAATGCGAAGGATGTGCCTGGAAGGGGCTCCCGGGGCTGGAGCGTAGCACGAGCACACGTGGCACCTGCTGCCCGATGGGGCCCCTGCCTGCCCTGCCGCTTCCCCCGGCAGCTGCAGCTCCTCCAAGACTAAGCCTTGCTTGCAGGCACACTCTTCTCTGCCTCTCTGTCTGTCCACTTGCCCCCCAAAATTATGCATTGAGACAGAGACATGAGGATGTGCAAGGCTGGGGCTGGCTCTTGAGAGACCGGCCAGCCTGACCCATCCTGGCCGCCTCGCCTTTGCCAAAAGGGTTGTTCCCTCCCACTTCTCCCACCTCTGCCCCCAGATCAGGCTGGAGCCCTCTGCATGGAGCCCTGGCTCAGGGTGGCCTGGGATCCCCACAGCTCTGTGCCAGGCCTGGGGAGCATGAGGCAGGTGCCTCCACCTGGGGTAGGCACCCCGATGTCCCCAAGACAGGGAGACAGAGGCGTCCTCTCCCTGGAGGTGCTGGCTTACCAGGGGCCCTGTGCAGCTCCAAATGCTTTTTGGTATCTGGAGCTGGGTTGGGCTTTAGTGGGAGTTTGGGGACAGGTCTGGGGACAGATGTGTGCTAGCTGGCTGGGCTGGGGATGCCTGGGCCAAGCAGGGCACCGCCAAGCCCTGGGACTGTGTTGAATGTCTACCGAGTGTTGGGCTGAGGAAGACCTTTTGACTTGCCAAGTAAAGCCACAGAGACCAAACTGTGTTTCCCTTTCAGCACAAATGGGAACTTTTTGAGCTGGGACATTATGGATGAAAGCAGAAAAAGACAGCTGGGTCCGAAGGTCACTGCCCAACCCGTGAGCCAAAGTCCACAAGAAATCATGGTGGGGGGTGTCCCTTTTCCTTAGCTAGCCTTTTACTGATTGAACGT
Organism: Haliaeetus albicilla; assembly: GCF_947461875.1. Taxonomy (NCBI): domain Eukaryota; kingdom Metazoa; phylum Chordata; class Aves; order Accipitriformes; family Accipitridae; genus Haliaeetus; species Haliaeetus albicilla. The sequence continues at coordinate 9,172,312 of NC_091504.1, read as the reverse complement.
GGCCAGAGCTGGTGCTTCAGCAATTCATCGGTCTGAATTAGCTCTTCACACCTTCCCTACAAGGCAAGGGCTGGTGGACAAGAGACCCACCAGCCCAGGCACCATCCTGCCCTTGCACCAAGCAAGCTGGGGGTCCGGAGGACTCTGAGCATGGAGCATAAAGGGCCTTTAAGAGGTCTGCGGGTGCTGAGAGGGGCCTGTGTGTTAAAAATCTTATCAGCGTCCACAGCCCAGAGGAGAAATGATGGGCTTAAAGTGCAGTGAAGGAAATGTCAGCCAGCTTTGGTATTGCTGCAATGAGTGCCTGCATTGCAGGCATCTGCGGGCTCCTGCCTGTGCCCTTGATGCCCGCAGCCGGCCCAGCCGTGCAGCGGTTAGGGGCAGGTGCAGGAAGCACAAGCGTTAGGAGAGGGCCATGCACTAGGCGCAGTTTAATGTGCCAAGCTCAGCTCCGCCGGGGGTTGATAGTAGGTCACTCTCGCTGCTACAGCACACCAACAAGAAAAGACTCCAACCTATCTGGCTGTGCCGGAGCTCAGCGGCAGCTGGGTGGGTGCTGTGGCCAGGTGGGCTCTCCGTTTCTGCCAGTGATGGCTTGTCTGCAGGGGGGTCTTCTGCTGCTGGGGGGTTTTCCACCACTGCTGGTGGGTCTTCTGCTACTGGTGGGTTTTCCACTGCTGCTGGCGGGTCTTCTGCTGCTGGTGGGTCTTCCACCGCTGCTGGCAGGTCTTCTGCTGTGTCCCCACAGGGTGGGTGATGGCAGCTGGCAGGGCCATCCCCAGCTTCTCCCTTGCCTGCAGCTGCTGGTTTGCCATGGCCCTTTTTGCTGGAAGTGCTGGCCACTTCCTTGTCACTCCCTTCAGCTCCGTTCTCTGGCCCTGTTGGCCCAGCACCATCTTCCTCAGACTCTTCCTCCTCCTTAGACTCTCCCTCCTCCTTGGACTCTCCCTCGCCTCCATCTTCCTCAGACTTGCCATGTTCATCTTCCTCAGACTCCCCTTGTTCATCATCTTCCTCTGAGCTCTGCTCGTCCCCTTCCTGTCCCCCCTCAGGAGCAGACACTGCTCTTGGCTCCTCCATTTTCTCTTCCCCAGGCTGCCCTTGCTCCTCAGAGACTCCTTTCTTGGTGCTGGGCTCCTTATCCTCCCGGGCATGGAAGCCATCTTGTGAGCCAGGCCCGTGGTTCCCTTCATGATGCGCTGCCTCAGGGGTACCCAGCATGGTGTCCTCCCCTAGGCTCTGTGCCTTGCTGGGCCCGTCCTGGACCTTCTCCCTGGTGGTGTCCTCCAGCCGGCCATCCCCTGGCCCCAGGTCCCTGCTCAGGCCACCCACCGGCTCTTCCTCCCCCTCTCCACGTCCCTCCTCAGCAGTACCAGGCAAGGAGGTATTGGCAGGGCCGCCATCTTGGTCCTCCTCAGGGCTGCCATCAGCTGCCTTCTCCTCCAGCCTGGGCTCTGCGGCTGGCAAGGGGCTTTCAGCAGCACCGCCGACATGGTCCATGCCGGGGGCGTGTGGCTCTAAACGATGAGAACAGCTCAGTCAGTCTTACCCGCGCTGGCACATGGCTACCAGGGCACCCACTTGTTCCCCGTCAGTGCTGGGGGGGGGGCCTGAGGGAGGATTTGTGGCTGTTACCAAGAGGTTTAAACTCTTTCCTAAACCTTCTCTAGTTCCAGCTCAATTTTCTCTCCCTGTTGCAAGAAGCTGGGTGCAAAGAAGTGTTTTGGGGGGGCAAAGCTGATGCTAGCAGGGGGCCCTACGGCTGCGCCAGCCATGGCTGCCCGGGGCTGTGGCTGCTACCCACTGCAAAGCGCTGCAGGAAGGTGGCAAAGCAGCCCTTAAAAATGGGGGCGGGGGGGGGGGAGGAATAACAAAAAGCGTAGCTTGAGGGGCTGGAGGCACTTGGCAGGTTAAAAAGGTCCTTCCCCAGCCCTGCCTCGGGAGAGCCATGGCAGGTGGCTGGGCAAGGGTGAGGAGGAGGAAGGTGCAAGGGAGAGGAAGAGGCAAGGGGCTCCCTGGCATGGGGCCCTGCCTTTCTGCAGGGGGCAAGCGCGGGCAGGGCCTGACCCTGGCAGCAGGGCTCGGGAGCTATTTATTGTGAGCATCCCTTCACTAGGAAAGCATTTGCCGCACTGTGCGGCTGGCGGGGACACAATGAGTTTGTTCTGCGGCCTGGGAGAAGCCATCCGTATTTTCCATAGGCCTCCAACTGCAATTTAACATTAGTCAACGGGTGCCAAAAATAAAAGATCACCAGCTATACTGTCTCTGTTACAAACAGTTGCTGCTAGTCTAAATAATCCCCCAAAACGTCTAATGCCTGCATACCAGGGAAGCGTTTCAGAGGAAAATAATTCCTTTGTACTCCAGCTGGCAAGCAGATGCCAACCAGGAAAAAATGCCACCTCCACCCAGGCTGCGGGGAGGAGAGCAGGCAGCACCGGGCACAGGCAGTGCTGGGCACAGCCAGCCGGCTGGCAGCCAGCCCTCTTCTCCGGCTCCTGCACCGTGTCCGTGCTGGGGAGCCACGGGGCTGTGTGTCCTGCAGAGCATTGGCAGGCCTCGGCCTCAGCAAAGCTGCGGTGCTGGGGCTCGCCGGTCTTGGCCACGGGGAACCGCGGTGGCTGAGCACGGGACAGCTGAGCCAGGGTGGGCGCAGCGCCAGCCCCAGACCACTCTGCCCACTGCAAGCCAGTTTGCCATGGCCGGGGACTCTGGGCAGGTGGTTGCATCTCTACCCATGGCGGGGCCAGTGGTGCTGTTAGCTGGGAGTCAGGCAGCGGCGGCAGATTCCTGCCGGGGGATGAGCCATGCCAGCGGCAGGCGGCTGGCGGGGACGGGGCGTGCCTCAGCCTGCCAGGGTTTCCAGTCACTCTCATGTGCAGCCTGGCACGGTGGAGCTGCCGCCGTCCCCGTGGCCCCTCGCCCTGCCGAAACCGGATGCATGGGTCACCCTTGCTCTGCCCTCGCCGACCTCCTCCGTCCTTTGCTGGCACGTGGCTCACAGGTGCCTCTGGGCTCCCGATTCAGCTCCCAGCTGGAGGGAGACGGGTCCTGCACAGCTCCCACCTACCTCCCTCCCACCTGGAGCACCCTTCTCCTTCGGGTCACCTTCCTGCAGGACCCCTGGGACCCCTCAGGGTGCCCAGCCTGCTGGGAGCCACTCGAAGGAGAATGTGCTACGTCTGACCTGTAAAGCCACAGGTGGCTCGGGGCCAGCATGCCCCTGCCTGGCCCTGGCAGCCTGGAGACCAGCCTGGGTCTCCCGAGGGTCCCCTCGGCCGACGGAGACAGGGATATCCTCGGCTTGGCCCCAAAATAGCCGGTGACCTGGAGGGCTGGGAGGGGAGTGCAGGTCCTTGGGCGGGCATTCAGGGAGGGTCAATGCGGGCAGGGGGGGAGCAGCGCCAGGCAAAGGAGACCTCGCGTGTCCCGAGGGCTTTGTCTGGCGTCTGCGTGTCCCCTCTGACCCAATGCAGAGGGACAGAGGGGCCGTCATCCACTGTGGCCGGGCACAATGGCAACTTTGGCATCCGCCATGAGCTGTCCCTCGTGGGAAAAGGGAAATATTCCCCAGGCACTCCGACTGGGATGTTCCTGCCAGTGTGCTGGTCACAGACTTAATTTCCTGTGACCTTCAAGGTCTTATACAAAGTCCCTCTCCCCTCTCCACCTCCTTCTCCCTCCTGTTTCCCCTACATGGTCTCCAAATCCATCACACGGTGAATTGTGCTGATCTGCAGATGGCCGGCCGATGAGCAGCGAGATGGGCCGAAGGTTATGGGCTTAACACCCTCTGTGCGTCCGCCAGAGGCTAAAAATATGGCCCAGCAACTGTACGGGGGAATCAGAAGGAGCAGCTCAGCGGGGTGCAGGCGATGATGAGGCCCCAGCCCCTCACCCTGCTGCCAGCCAAGGGTGACATCCGCACCTGGGCCCCGTCCTGCGGGTCCCCGTGGGCCCCGGGAGGGACCAGGGACAGCCACCTTGTAAAGTGACACCGGGGCTCCCCTTGTTCATGCCCTGCATTGTGCCAAGCAGCCCGCTGGCATCAGAGAGTAGCCCTTGCCCTGCTCCCCTTGGGGATCTGACCTCCCAGAGGGTCCCCAGCTTGCGCTGCCCCTGCCCGCCCTGAATCTCATGCCTATCTGTAGGGGCTGGAAGGGCTGTTGGCTGCCTGGGGACCCCTTCCCCAGAAGTGATAGCACCCTGGGGCACAGCTGCGGGGACGGAGAGCTCATGGCAGGGCTCTGTGTGCCACAGGATGCCACAGCTGGCTTGCATCTGGGAAAAGCCTGTGTGGAAAGGATAGGGATGGCTGCCAGAGGCTGACTGTGACCCTGCCACCGTGTCCCCTCCATCCCTGCATGGGATTATATGGAACAGCAACACCCTGGTGCCGAAATGGGTCCTCCAGGAGGGACAGCCCCCGAGGATAGAACCGGGGCAGGGGCTGGCTAGGAGGGACAGATGGGCACAGGTGGCCCTGGGAGGGATGTTCTCCCCCTCCAGCAGAAATAGGAGCCCCGAGCGTGGGGCCTGAGATGCGCAATGCCGCGGGGATGGCTTTTCGCACGCCCCCTTCCCCTGCCCAGATCCCAGCCCCTGCAGCGTGCAGGGGACTTATCCACTGGCTCCTGCAAGTCCTGCTCTCCCCTTATCCTCCCAGTGGCGTTTTGGGGGAAGCTTGCACCCCAAACATCTGTCCCTTCCTTTTCAGGGAGAGGCAAGGCTGTGCTTTGTTCTGATGAAGCTCTTTAAAACCTCACGGAAGATGGCTGGCCTCAAAGGAACTGGCTGGGACTTCCCGGAATTTTCCACAGAAGACACCAGCCGCACTGCTGGACCTGCTGCAGACCCTCCTTTCCTGTGAGACCCCCTGCCACTTCATGGCAATGTCCCTGCCTTCTGGGCTCTGTGGGGTTCCTATAACCTCTACTCAGGGACGTACCCCTGGTGCTCCTCCAGCTCATGGCTCTGAGAGCCCAGGACTCAAGCTAGCTGGGGACCTGACACGAGTTTGCCAGGTCTCTGGTGCTCAAACCGCAGCCCCATGACACTTGGCCCTGCCTTCAGCAAGGGTCGGCCCCTGCCTGCCCCAGCCATCAGCTGCACGCAGGGGTCTGCCGGGGCAGGGGTGCAGCACCCGGGGATTACGATGCTCCGTGCTGCTGCCAGCCAGCAGCCCGGCTTCTGGAAAAAGTGAATTGAGGTGGATGAGCCCTGTGAGCCTGACCTTTCTGCAACCAGTAACCCTGCTGAGGCGGGAGGCAGGGCTGGGGGAGCCCAAAGCGGGCGCCATACACCTCACCTGGGCTTAGGCCTGGGCACCCCAGCCTTGCACGCCCATCCCTGGGTGCTTGGCCGGAGCGTGACAGAGGACGGCATCTCCTCCCCGCTATTCCTGTGCCTGTTTCCCACCCTGTGCTATCCCAGCAGAGCCCGGCGCCACCACCAAGCCCCACGGAGGAAGTGCCGGTGTTTTATTGCCATGTTTCACACGGCAGCCCTTCATCAGCCAGGTCAGATGGGACCCCAGCTGCAGCACCAGTTTGGAGCCGGCCAGGCCAACACTTTCACCGACTGGGAGAGGAAAGGGTCCCAAAGTGGCTCATGAAGCCCAGAGGACACAAGCACAAGAGTGGCCGAGGATGGGGTTGATTGTCCAGACCCTTGTGCACACCTAGCCACAGCATCCCATCCCAGAGGCTTCGTGATCCCAAGGCACCAGCAAAACCCAAATATTTTCCAGTTTTTCAATGTAGAGCCCAGCGGGTGTATAGGAAACAGCTTCGTCAGACTAACTTGACTTCATTTGTGGACGAGATTTTAAGTTTAGTTGAAAAAAAATACAAATTGATTTGATTTCTATAAATAGTCTGCTAGAACTGCATGATATTTTGATTAAGAAAGGGTAAAGAAACCTCACCAGGATGCACCAAAGGGATTAAAACCAGGCTTGGAGCTTCCTAAATATAGAGATGAAAATAGGGAATCACTTCTGCTGGGTGTTTTTTCAACTGTCTCCCCACAGGGCATTCACCCTAAAGATTTGGAAGAAAACCTGAACTCCTGACTTACAGAAGACACAAAGATCAGGGCGGTGGAAGACAAAGCAGCCACCGCTCCCTGGCCAGGGGAGATCTGGGTCCATAAGTGAGCAGACGGCAAGAAAACAGCATGTATTTCGGCACAGGCAAATGTCACTCTCTACGTTGAGGAACATCTACCCATGGGGTCTGCAGCCCAGGGAGATGCTGAAGGACCTGAGGGAAGCGCTGTGCCATGACTGGGGCTGGAGAAGCCCCTTCCTCCAGAGGAGGGACTCCTGAGAGGTCACGCTGGTCCTGTCCCCGGGCATTCAGCAATGGGAGGCTTCACCAACCCACCCCAGGGCTTCCCTGGTGGCCCCAAGGGATATCCTCCATGCACTGAATGTGAGTCCTCCTGCATGAAGACTCCCCATCCCTCTTCTTTGGTCATCGTAAGGATTCCTGGGCACCTGGGCAGGACAGTGAGAGCCCTTGGACTCATCAGCCTGGATTTTAAAGCCTGATGATCCATCGTCCCACAAGATCCTCATATCAATGGGAAAGTCCAGGCAGAGATGCTGCCTGACCATGCCAAGCAGTGGTACCCAGGGGATCCCAGCTCAGCCATTGCATAGGGATGGGGCCACGCAGCTCCAAGCCCTCTTCCACGGCGTGCCCCCACGAGCGGGGAGGCAGGCAGGGTCAAGCCATGCACCTGGCCGGTACCAGGGCCGTGCTGCCACTTCCAACACCCCAGTGTGGCTCGGGATGCCCGGCTGGAGACTCCCCGGCCCCTCCGCCAGCCCCCACCAGCACACGAGCTCACTGGCTTCCTTGGGTTATCGCTTACAAGGGAAATGTCCCTGTGGGCTGAAAATAGCCCAGCAAAGCCCTGCCAAGGCACCAGGGCCTGCTGCTATTCCTGCAGTGCCTGGGGAACAGGCAATTTTATGAGCAATTTGGTCACCCTTGGACCCACCAGCTGAGCTGGGGTTTCAGCACCCCAGCGAGCCCGTGATCCCAGCACGGGGATCTGGCACCTGTGTGGGGCTGGCGGATTGGTGAGTGGGGCACAGCACAGCCCTCCCAGCCTGGTGCTGTCTCATGGGGACCTGCTGGTGCCTCTGTGCCACCGGGGCCATGCACAAGCAAAGTGTCCCAGCTGTCCTGCCTGCCTGGCTGTCACCTACACACCACGACAGGGATGGCTGATGGGAGAGGGTGTCACAGCGAAGCCAACCTGCCTGACATCTGCCTTGCTTTCCTCAGGCAACAGTTTGGGAGAGAGATAGGGCACCCACAGGGGCCGGAATCTCCTCCAGGCAAGGTACCAGGGGTGTGACAGGGATGTAGGTGGCACAAGCAACCAAGATCCATGGGTGCCTGTGTCACCCCAAGACCCTTGCCTCACTGTGGCCACTCCTGCACCTAATGGCAGTGGTGCCCATGGTTGTGTCAATGCTGGGGGGAGGTGGGATGAGTCCAGTGGGGTGTCACTGGGACACAGCAGTCCCCCACCTCTTGGGGAAACTGGTTACCTTGGGAGCCATTTGTCTGGGATGGTCAGGGTGGGGAGTTCCCATGGGTGCTGAGTCCTGGGCCCTGAGCCCAACTGAGGTGACATTCCAGGTGATAGAACCCACCCCAAGGTGACGTCCTGGGTGATGAAGAACACCCCAAGATGCCATGAGGACATGGTGATGGAGCCCATCCTGAGGTGACGCCTCCCAGGCTGAAGCAGAATGAGGAGTCCTGAGGGCTGTGGCCCGTGCTCGCTGTCACCAGGATGGGTCTGTGCCAGTTCCGTAGTGCCCTCTGCACTTGCTGCAGGAGGATGCCAGCATGCCAGGCCTTTCCTCAACTCCTCGCCTGGCTTGGAGGTGGTGACGGCACAGCCCAGCATAGCCCTCCCACTCAATACGTGATGGCTGTGGGGGGCCAAGGGCTCCCCAGGGCAAAGCTGCCAAGCGTGATGGCTGGGTACTGCCCTGCCAGCATCCCCGTGGCCCATCCTCGGTGGCCACAGGGACTCACTACGGCCACCCAGCCTGGAAGGGATGGCCGTGCTCTGCCCAAGGTGCAAGTGTGGAGAGAGGGAGACCTTCCCCCAGGCAGGAGCAGGGATGGAGCAGCAGGCGAGTGCCCTTGTCCTGAGCCATCACCCAGCCCTGCGGTGGGTGCTGGCCCCCGCTGGGGCTTCTGGCTGCGCTGGAGAGCTTTGCCAGGCCCATCCATGTGGGCCATGGGCTGTTTTGGCTGGGGCTGCACAAGCACAGGCACAGGACACTTCCTACCCCTAGCCTGTGGGAGTGGTGACAGGGTCCCAGCAGCACCAGGTGTCACCAAACCCTGCCCTCGCCCTGAGAACCGCACCTCTCCACAATGCATCAGTGAAGGACCCAGTTCCCTGCTGGGATCCCCCTGCCTTCTCCTTACCAAAGGGTGGTTAAATGGGAAGACAAGGGTTAAAAATGGGAAAACACCTCCCCACCTCCACCCCAAGCCCACCTCCTGCACCCCAAAGGAGCCCAGGTCTGAGAGCCCAGCTTGGCGCCAAAGGAAAAGCAAAACTCATCGTGCAAACCCCACTGGTCCCTGTGAAGCAGAACCACAGGCAGGAGATGTGCCACTGCTTATATCTTTTTCCCAGAGCTACAGGACCAGGGTGAAATACAGGACCCCCCCAATAAGTAGGAGATGCCAAGGGTGGGGTTTCAGGGGGTGCCAGCTGCCCCTCGGAGCCGGCTCCGGGGCTGCAGACCCCAAGGTGCCTCCCGGCCCCGGAGCCTCCTCCAAGACGGGGGATCCCAGCGCTGGGCTGAGCAGGGTGCTGGTGATGAGCTGCCCGACACCATGTCCAGCCCCATGGCATCACCCAGGCTGCTCCCTTGCTGTCTGCCACAGCTCAGGCCATGCCAGCCTCTGTGCCAGCCTCAGTGCCAGCCTCAACCCAACCAAGAGCTGGGCTGGTGGTCACCCACCATGGTGACAAGCCCCTGATGTCCCACAGAGCCACCAGCCTAGCCTGGGTTGGCACCATCCACCAGCCATGCCCATAGAGGACCTTTCCATCCACCCCTGTCCCCAGACCTGACCCACAGCCCCACGGAGGTCACTCTACCACCGGCGTGGTGCATCGCTGACCCACAAACCCATTTATTCACAAGAATGGTCCAAGATGCCCTTAAAAGGCCAAAACTCGGCGGGGCTGGGGGTGCCGGGTGCTGGAAGGCGGCAGCTGCGGGTGCTCGCGCGCGGGGCCGCGGCGGCGCAGGCCGGGGGGGCCGGCGGCTGGGGGGGGGCCAGGGCGGCTGCAGGGAGCACAGTGTCCCCTTACACGGCTGTTTCCATACTTAGCCGCCCCCCTCCCGGCAGCACGGCCGCCGGAGCCCGGCCAGGCAGAGAACCGGCCCAAATTAACTCAAGGGCAAGCAAGGGTACCAGCGATGCCGCCCCACTGCATGGCCCCCAAGGGACGCCCAGCTGGGGACAGGGGTGCTAAGTGGGGATAGGACAGCCCGGGGAAGGGGATTGGGGGTCACCCAAAGTGCTATCTTGCTTGGCCAGTCCTTGGGGGGGGGGAAGACCCCTAGGGCAAACAGCCTACCCCATCCTGCTCTGATTACGGGGTGCCCCAGCACCACAGCAGCCCCCCCAAGTCCTCACAGCCCGAAACCGAGCCACCTCGGCAGCCATGGGTGACACTGACCCTGAGCACATTGGTGGCAGCACAGCCTCTGTGCCCACCCTGGCTCTGGAGGGGGGACCCCAGCCCACATCCCCCCTCCAGCCCTTCCTGTCCACAGTTCCCCACTGTGTCTCCCTGCACATTTTGGGGTGACCCTGCAGCCTTGGCAGAGCTGCCGGGGAGCCAGCATGGCTGTACCCCTGCCACCCTGTCCTGTTCCTGGCACCCACCCAGCCCTGGGGTGCAAGCTGGGCACCCCAGAGCCTCACTGGCACCTGCAGCCCCATGAGCAGCCACAGCTCTAGCAGCACCCACAGCCCCATGGGTAACTGCAGCCTTGCAAGGCACCCACAGCCCCATGGGCACCCACAGCCCCATGGGTTCCTACAAACCTGCAGGGCACCCACAGCACCACAGGCACCCGCAGTCCCAAAGGTGCCCACAGCCCCACTGGGCACCCCAGCCCACAGGCACCCCCAGCCCTATGGGTGCCCACAACCCTGCTGGGTGCCCACAGCCCCACTGGGCACCCCAGCCCATAGGCACCCCCAGCCCTATGGGTGCCCACAACCCTGCTGGGTGCCCACAGCCCCATAGGTACCTACTACCCCACAGGCACCCACAGCCCCATGGGCACCTGCAGCCCCATGGGGACCCGCAGCCTCCTTGGGGACCCATGGCCCCCACAGCCCCATGGGGACCCACGGGCACCCGCAGCCCGGCGGGCAGCCATACCTGCAGTGCCAAGGAGCAGGAGCGAGGCCACGCAGCAGCAGAGCAGGTTGAGGCCCTTCATGGTGGCTGCCAGGAGCTCCCTGCCTCTCACTGCCTCTATTTATACGGCGGCAGCGAGCGTGGGGCAGGGCAGGCAGGCTGGCAGCTGCCGGCACGGCCAGCACAGATGCTGCCGTCGCTGCTTTTCCGCTCCCAGGGGGCCCTGGGGATGGGGACAGGGACGGGGCTGAGCATGGTGACAGCGCTGCAGCACTGGGAAAGGCTCGTGTCAGGGATGTGATGGCATGGGACACCTTCTGGCGTGGGGGCCCTGGGGTGGCACTGCCCACGTGGGGTCACCGTCCCCATCATGGCATCCTGCTGGCATGGGGTAGTGGATCTCCTTGGGCTGCCCCAAGCTCCTGCAGCCCCTTTTTGGCTGGAGCAGGCTTTCATGGAGGAGGAGAGACAAGCATCAGGGCACTGCGGTGTCACCCATCTGTCCCCAAAGGCAGGTGTCCCCAGGTACCTCATCCTGGGCTGATTTGGGACCTGCTTGAGCCACCACAGGTCACCAATTCCAGGCGATGCCACTCACCCGATAGGCAAGGGGACATGTCCCCTCCACCCTGGGGGTGTCCCCATCATCGCTGGCACCACGCCGGCAGCATGCCATGGGGGATGGCAGCAGCCGGAGACACAGGGTCACCAGCTCATGTCACCCTCACTTGTAGGGGACGGCCATGCAGCGCTGTCCCCAAAGCCTGGCCGTGGCAGAGTGGCCCCTGGGCTCCATCACTGGAGGAGCCACTTTTGGAGGGCCATGACCGTGGGAGGAAGACAACAGCCCACAAGCCCCCTGCAAGTGTGGGAGCAGGGGGAGCCCCCGGCTCTGAGATGGGGGTGATGAGGAGGGGACAATGGTGGGGGAGCAGGCAGGAGCCAGCCGTCAGCTGGGCACCGCAGAGGGCCATGGTGTGGAGGGGGAGCAGGAGAGACCCATGGCCGTGGGGGGATGCTGAGAGGTAGGTGACCCATGGGAAAAGACGGGTGCCCCCCCAAAAAAAGCCATGGAGGGAGATGGGTGCCTCCACCCCAACAGAGCCAAAAGGCAAGCCAGCAGCCCCACAGAGAGCCATGAAGAGAGATGGGTGCCCCCCCCCAAGCCACGGGGACACCCCCATCCTGGAGCACCCCCAGGGCAGGGGGACACAAAGCCTGACCCCGGCCCCCCACCCCAGCCAAGCTGCCTCACTAAAACGAGCCCCAGAGCCCCCCCCCATCTCAGCAGTGAGCTGAGCCCTGACATGCTCATAGCACGTGCGGACAGCGCTGGCAGCACTGAGCCTTTAAATATAGCCCAGCCGCTCAGCGGGAAACCTCGCCAGGGCCGGCATCCTTCTGCCTTTGCCTCCTGCCCACTCCCTGCCTGTGATTCCCGATGGAGGCAGCGCTCCCCTGCCCTCCCCGCAAGCCCCAGGTCCCCCGAGAGGGACCAGTGTCCCGCGGGAGCCGGATCCGTCCCTGTCCCCATCCCCTCCCACAAACGTTAACACCGGGACCGAGCTTCTAAAAAACCAAGTACAAACTTTATTTTGTTTCTTTACAAAGGCACGAGCCTCTTTTTTTTTTTTCCACTTTCTTAACAAAATAGAATAGCTTCTCAATCAACACAAAGACCTGAAAATCGTAAAAAAAATACAAAAAAAAAAAGGGAAAGGAACCGAGAAACAGCTGCGGCTGGGGGGGAACCTACCAAATACCACCGAGGCTCTACACACAACTGGCCTAAAACCCTACAGCCGGGCGGGGGGCAGCAGGGGTGAGAGGGGGGGACACACACAAAATGGGGACCCCCCCGCCCGCCATGACAGACCCAAGCGACAGAATCACGAAATAGAAAAGCTCTTCGGAGCTGACGGACCCCGCGAACCGGATTAAGTGCTTAAAGGAGGGATGGGAGCAGGATGACGGGACAGGGATGGGGACGGGGATGGGGACGGGGACAGGGACAGGGGTGTAAAATCAGCCCCCAAACCGCCATCCCCGTGCCAAGGAGGTGGGCGTTGGAAATGCCGGGGGGATGGCACATGCCAGCCCTCCTGCCTGTGCTCCGGTGGCATAATCCCGGGATTTTTTTACTCTCCAAAGTTGGGTTTTCTCTGCCCCACGTGGGGTGCAGAAGCCGTGGTGGGGCTGGTTGTACCCCAAAGCTGGGGGTCCCTGTCCCGCCTTTGCTGCCGTGTCACTTGGCATCTCCCCCCTGCTTAAAAATGAACATTTAATTAAAAAAAAAAACACAAAAGAGGAAGAAAAAACAAATTAAGATCCCAACCCAAGGGAATGCCATTGGGAACACCGGGGCTGCTGCCAAGTTGGCAGGATACCCCATGGGTCAGTGGCGGGGGGGGGCTGATAAAACAGGGTGGGGGGCAGCGACCCCCCATCCCTAACACTCCCCTGCCACTGTCCCGCTGCACCCCGAGCCCCCCGCATCCCTGTGTGGCCGCCCTTGAGCGCCCACCCACCCCCGAGCCGCCCCCCCCGGGAGCTGAAGGGTGACCTTTGCCTGCTTCTAGCGCTCTGCTTTACAGTATTGGAAAAAGGTCATAAAAGAGACCCAAATCGCGTTGTATTTTTTAAAAATTTCAGCATATTCTCTGACGTTTCCCCCCCACCCCACCCCGGCTCCCCTCCCCAGCTGCCAGCCAGGGGGTGTCAGGGCAGCTCCCCGTCTCCCGAGGGCTCTTCTTTGCTCTGGTCCATGGAGTCACTGTCATTGCCCTCGGTGTCGGAGGCGGTGTCGGAGGCGGAAGGCTCGGGGCAAGCGCGTGCCGGCGTCACGATGACAGCACGTCTCTGCTCCTCTTCCTGCAGCTGCTTCTCCTGCGTCCCCTCAATGTGTTGGATCGCCTGCCGAGGGCAACCGACTGCTGTCAGGACATCGTGTCCCCCCCTCTGATGCACCCAAGGGGGTTCAGAAGCCCTCAAAGACACCCCCCCCCCCCCCACTGTGGTCCTCCCCAGTGCCCCCCTTACCTGAACGATGGTGTCCAGGTTTTGCCGGGACGTGGAGACTGTGTTGATGACCGAGGACGGGCCCATAGTGACCACAGTGACGTGATGGGAGGGAGGCGGCGCTGGAACGATCACAGTGGGGTGGTGGGTGGGTGCTGGGGGAGCATGTGATGGCAGGAGCTGGGGAGAGAAGCAAAAACCCCTGCAGTCAGCAGGGACCTGGGCACAGCAGTGACAGGAAGAGCATCACGCTTGTTTGCAGAGCACAGACTCCTTTGAGAGCCCATAAAAGCTGAAGCAGCAGCTCAGCTGCTCCAGTTCACCTGTCCCAGATGGACGCGAGAGGGTGCCAGCTGAGAGCTGCCATCACCTTAGCTTTGGCAAAGCGGAATGTGAAGGATTCCCCGTACCCTGAAGGGTAAAAGATTTGGGCTTTTAAGCCAGGAGAGGCAAGTGCCAGCCCTCCCATCGCCCTGACCTGCGCAGCTGGGAACCCGCCGCACCCCTCGGAGATCCTCATTAAATCAGCGGATGGGAAGATCCGCCCTAGCAGGAGGCTAAGGAGAGTTCACCTAAAAATAGGCTGAACTTCCCCGGGAGGTGGCCAGGAGGGATCCTGCGGGGACACAGCTCCACAGAAGCCAAAGGAGGGAGGAAGCTGGTTTTTCTCCCTCCCTTTGAAGGTCCCCAGGCCAGCAAGCCCCAGGGCTGAGCTCGAGGGCAGCAGCGAGCAAGGACAGGGTGCCGGCACCATGCTCGCCTCCTCACTGCACCAAGCTGGCGTAAGGCTCCCCCAACCGTTGGCAAATCCAACTGTGCTGGGGGAAAAGGCTGAAGGCTCCTGTCCCCGCAGTCCTGCCACGTCTGCCTGGCAGCAACACCTGCCAGCTCGCCCGCTCCCCTTTCCCAGCCTGGCAGGTGGCAGGGAGCAGTTTGGGGGTCCCCAAAACTCAGTGGGAGTCACCCAGTGAGAGGTAAACCCCCAGAGATGGCCTCCAGGCTGCTGCAAACCACCCGCTCCAGCATGTAGAGCATGACCTGCATCAATTGCTGGCAGCAGTGCCATCAGGACTGCTGGCATCACCCACGGATGGGTTGGATACCCGTTCATCGCCCGAGGGTGAGGAAACGTGCCCAATGGGAGCCGGAGCAGGACTGCAGCTCACTGGAGTGGGAGCTGCTCTCCACCCGTGACCAGCAGGGAGAACCTAGCGGGGAGGGACACAGCGCCGTGGAGGGGCAAGTCGAGGGCGGCCGCATCCAGCACCTCCCAGCACAGCCTTGGAAAACCATGGGCTCACTAGCACCAAGCTGAATCTCTGCCCACCAGAAAGCAGCTTTCCCCATACAAAGCCCTCCACACCAGGGAATGGAGCCGCTTGGAAGCTGCCGTGGCATGGTCCAAGCCTGTGAGTGCAGCCCCCCTAAGCGCTGCAGGGGGCCGTGGGCCAACCTTTTCCCAGTTCCCCAAGTGCGAGAGCTTTGCTGGGACATTGCTGTCCGACTCAGCTAGCCCAGGGGAGGTGCCAAGCACATCGCCGAACCGCCCCGATTCCCTGTATTTCACTGCCCGCGTGCCTGGCTGCACCGCTCGCAGGGTGGGAGGCTACTGGGATGTCCCCATGTCCCCATGGGTGGGCTATGGCCAGGGTGGGCTGGGACAGCATCCACACACTCACCTGGGTTCGTATCTGCTGCTCACGCTCTAGCTTCTCCTGGTGCAGCAACCTCACCTGTTCCTGCTGCTGCTGGAGCTGCACTTGCTGAGCGATCACCTTCAGCTTCTCAGGGTACATGTGGGCCTCCAGGGAGCGAACCTGCCAGCAGAGAGAGCTCCAATATCGGTGGGGAGCCCAGCCTGCTCCCGGCATGGCACCCACTCCCGGCATGGCACCCCCCTCAATCCCCAGCTGTGGCCCGTACCCCTCCGTGGGGTGGCCACAGCAGAGCCAGGGAGCCCACGGCCAAGCGCTGAGCAAAGGTGGCCAGAGCAGATGACCCGTTACACCCCCTTACACCACGGCAGTGCCGGCGTCGCTGGTGGGGGCTCCGGCACGGCCGTGGCAGAGCCCGCTAGAGGGCGAGCCCGCCCTGCGCACAGCCAGCGCGGTGCTGCACAGGCGGCAGCGCCGCAGCTGCAGCCGGATCCGGCCCCGCAAGGCCTCACCTGCTCCTCCAGCATCATGCGGACCGAGCGCTCCTTGTCCAGCTGCTGCCGGAGCTCGATCATCTCCCGCCGCAGATCCTCAGCCTTCTCATCCTCCCAGATGTCTGGCGAGCCGATCCCCTCATCTTTGTCCTCCGCCCGTCGCCGTTTCGGGGAGGAGCCGCTGAACTCCTGCCGCAGGGATGTGGTGTCAGGGGACGGGGACCAGCCCTGATGCTCCCCCACCATCCGGACCATGTCTGGGTAATGCCACCCCCTTGGCTGGCCCCCAACACAGCTCCCTGCCGGCAAAGGTCTCCCGGGGCACCTGGGCAGCACATGGGGTTGACACCTGGGGACGGACGGGCTCTTGCACCCTGCGTGTGCCCACCCTCCTGGTCCTCACCCCCCCTGCCTTGTGCAAACCCACTTCTCACACTGTGACACCCAGGACAGTTCAACCGGGCCACCCCATAGCCGGAGCTGCCACCAGGCCATACCCCGATACCCCAAATGGAAAATGGGACCCCAGCCCTTCTCCTCCTGCCAGGTAAGGGATGCCAGGTTGAATAGGGCTCCCCTGCCCTGCCAGGAGGGTGCGAAACATCTCCGTTCCCCAGCTTATCAGGGCAGAGAGTCTTGCCCCGACCCCAAAGAACAGCAACTATGTTCCCTCCCCGGTCAGCTGGGACAGTCTCATCCCCTCCTGTCCCATCCCTGGGGCGCACAGGCAGGCATTACCTGGATGAACCGCTTGAGCTGGGTGTTCTGCTGCAGTAGCCGAGTCTTCTCCTGCTCCAGGGAGAAGATGTACTCGGCAGTCTGCTGGAGGATGGCTGCCTGCAGGAGAGCCGGGAGGGGCAGGCTGAGGCAGGAGAAACTCCGGCGTCCCCCCAAGCCCCCCCTCCTGCTGAGCTCTCTCCCTGCTCAGGAGGCAGCAGCACTGCTCCTTGCCCGGCTCCTGCGTCTCCATCCAGGGTCTGCTTCACCCCCGGGGCTTCCCTGGGATTTCCACCACAGTGAACCTCCAGTTCACCCGTCTCGGGAATCCAACCAGCTGCTAAGTGCCACCTTCTCACCCACACGCAGTGGGACCACCTTGTCACCCAGGCACATGCCACCCTGCTCCTGGGGCACTGGGTGCTGTCACACGCACCCAGCCCGCTCCAGGACATCAGGTTTGCGATGCACACCTACCCCCACCACGGAAACCTCCCCAGGAGAGGCCTCCATCGCTGAAATAACATATGCAAATATCCCCAATTACTCTTACAGCCCCGTCCTGCCAACAAGCAACGCCAAAAACCTCCGCGTGCAGGACCGGCATCTGCATCCCGCATTGCCGCAGCCCCGGTGACGTCCTGCTCACCTTGCTGAGCTTCTCCCCGTCCGTGTGTGGGATGAGGGTTTTCAGAGACTGGAAGCCAGCATTGATGCTCTGCATCCGCCGTCTCTCGTTGCTGTTAGCGATTTCCCTGCGTATCCGTCGCTCCTGGTCCCGCTGGGTCTCCGGAGTCAACGGGATGTTAGCCAAGCTGTGAGAGAGGCACGGGGTTAGGGAGGAGGGGGCTGCACCCCTGCCGCCAGCTTGCCTCCACCGGGTCCCCCCTCGCTTTGCAATGACAATGCCGAGCCACCAAAGGGATGGGAAACACAGAGCGGATGATGGCTGCAGTGCTGGAGAGCACAAAAGTGGCTGGGTGGGTTTCTCCACCCTCATATCCAAAGCTCTGGGGGATGCATCGACCGAACAGCAGCCCCGCTGCAGCCCCGTGGCTCTGCCAGGCTTGGACACGGGCTGCCCAGCACCAGCACTGGTGGCAAGCCTGGGCGGGTAGAGCCGAGGGGAAGGCAGGGCACAGCAGGGACCCCCGGACGGGCAAGGCAGGCTGCGAGCCGGCCGGCTGGGTCCCTGCGGGGCCGGCCGGCGTGTGTGGCCCCGGGAAGGCGGCTCCCTCCTTCCCGCCCCACTGATGGCTTCCAGATGACAGCTCCCAGCAGAGAAGCCCCCGTCCCACCCCAAGCCGCAGCTCCTGCCTGCTTCCTGCCGCCGCCTCCTCGCCCCCCGCGCCCTCACCCTGCAGATGGGCCGGGAAATACCTCCCAGAGCCAGCAATGCTGCTGGCAGCAAGCAGGGATGGCGGCAAGAAGGGCTTCGGCCGGCCAAGGCCAACACGCTTGGGTCCCCGGCACCAGCCCCCCGAGCAAAGCCCACCGCTGTGGGGGTCCAGCTTCTTCCCCAAGACAGCCCAGGGAGCAGGGCGACCAAATTTTGGCAAGGGTTTTGGATCGTGGCGATGGTGAGCCCGCTGGGCAGTGGCCAGCACCAGCAATTAATAAGCCAAGTGTCGGGGTGATAGCTGGCCATTACGCCAAAGCAACGTGACCGGCAGCCCCCGCCACGCCACCGGCCGTTTCACCTCCCTGCTGCTGCCAGCAGCAGCTCTCTCCAGGGTGCATGCAAGCACCCAGCACCCACCAGATGCAAGTCAGGCCACCGGCGCCAGAGATGCTGCAAGGCACTGAAGACTAAACACAAGGGCCAGGCTGCCGGCGCGAGGCGAGATAAGACAGGCTTCGGCCTCCAGCCCAGGTGCCCGGCGGCTCCAGCATGGGGAGACGGGCCCATCCCACCCAGCGCCTTGCCAACACTGGGCTGGAAAGCAAAGCCCGGCGTCCTGCCCTCCCTGCCTTCCCTGCGAGGCCACGGAGGAACCACGGAGGTTTGGGAGCCCAGGGTTCTAAGCAGCAAAGCCAAGCCCAGCTCATAGCACTGCCGTGTGCCCAGGCAGCACCTTGAGCCCTCCCAGGCCACCCATTGCCTGTTGTGACCAGGGAAGGCACTGCAACTCCTCCAAGATACACAGGGACGGGGAAAGATCCCAGCTCATCTGGGACGGATGGGAAAGGATCCCAGCTCAGCCCAGGGGGATGGAGAAGGACCACAGCTCAGCCCAGAGGGATGGAGAAGGACCACAGCTCATTCCAAGGGGATGTGGAAGGATCCCGGTGCATCCCAGGGGGGTGGGGAAGGATCCCAGCTCAGCCCACAGGGCCAGGAAGACTTTTGTCCCCAGCCACCGAGGCAGTGTGTCAGTGCAGGCTGGCGCTGGGTGCCGAGCACCCGCTGCACTGGATCCCTCCCATGGAGCTCCCAATAGGTGTCCTGGGTGGTGTGGGGCTGGGATGGGTGCCTGGGGGTCTGGCCCACTTGCCGGGAGCAGCTGTCTGCATGTAGACCAAGAGCTGCCTATGGTGGGATTGTGGCACAGGGCTCCAATTTGGCAGTGGCCGGCACCTGCCTCCCCGCTCCCAACAAAAACCAGCCCCAAACTCATCCCCAAAATATGCCAAACCCCAGCAGGTCTCAGGGATGTCGCCCCTTCATACAGACAGGGTCTGTCCCTTGTCTCCTTGCAGTGATGCCTGGTGGGGCCAGGGAGCTGGCCAGAGAGCCACTCTGGGATGTTGGACCGCCAGCCGCAGCCGCTTAAAGGGAATGGGACGGAAAGGCCCAGGACTGGGCAGCACGGAAGCAGTTTCTTAAATACCGGGGAAGGAGGAAGAGCCTGCTTCCTCGCCGGCAGACCTCCCGCAACCTGCGCCAGCTGCTCTTCCTGGGAAGAGACCTGAGAAGTGACAGCAAAATACAGAAAGGGGGAAAAAACCCATGCATTCAGAAGTGGGCCTGGCACCCAGCACCACCAGGGATGGGGCAGGACAGAGGCACGGGGAGCGGGTGGCACCCACTGGAGCCCTGGCACAGGAGAGAAGCCCCTGGAGTGTCCCCAGCCCGGTGCCGTGGGGTTTGGGTCAAGCAAGTAGAATTTGCTCCTTCCTGCCCCGGTGGCATGGCAGCCCCCAGCACAGCCCAGCGGGGATGTCAGAGCCAGCCACTGCCGCCGCTGCCACGCTCCTGCCTGGCGAGGAGGCTGGGGGCTCGGCAGGCCCATAGCAGACGCCCAACTCTGCCCGCTCGTGTCCACCGCTGCCCGCAACTAGTGCTGCGGTTTGCGCTGGTGGGCAGGGGAGGCATGGCCGTGCAGGCAGGGTGTCCCCAAGCTTGCAGGCAGGGTGCCTCAAGCTCCTTGAGGTCACAAGCAGGGTGTCCCCGAGCTCGCAAGCAGAGTAGCCCCATGCTTACACGCAGGGTATCCCCAAGCTTGCTTGCAGGCAGGGCGTCCCCAGGCTCACTCAGCTTGCAGGCAGGCTGTCTCCGAGCTCGCAGGCAGGGTATACCTGAGCTCGCAGGCAGGGTGTCCCCGAGCACCCTGAGCTCGCGGGCAGGGTGTCCCCGAGCTCACAGGCAGAGTATCCTCGAGCTCGAGGGCAGGGCATCCCCCAGCTCCTGGGGGGCGCAGGCAGGGTGTCCCTGAGCTCCTAGAGCTCCAGGCAGGGCGTCCCGGAGCTCAGGGCGGTGGAAAGGCAGCGAGGCTCCCCCAGAGCTCTGCCCCATGCCGGGGGTGGGCGTGGGGCCGCGTAGCCCCCTAGCCCTGGGCAAGATGGCCGCATTTCCCTGCCCCAGGCGGTTGCCCTCCCACCCAGGCCACGGGCCCACGCCGGGCCACAGCCACCCGCAGTGACTAGCGTGGGGGACCCCGGTGAAGCCACCCCACCGCCCTGCGTCCCTACCCCGCAGCTGCACCCCCCGTGGGCCTCAGGTGTGGGCACCCCCCGAGCATCACCAGGCGCAGCCCCCCACCCCAGGTGAGCCTGTGGGGCGGCGGGGAGGGGGAGACAGGGCTGCCCCCGTGGGGGGGGGTAGCGTGTGCGCTGGGGCAGGGCTGCCCCACAGCGGGGCTAGGCCTGGAGGGGCCGGGGCTGCCCGCGGGGCCCTGAGGGGCCCGGGCCACCCCACACGTGTAGTGGGGCCGGGCTACCGAGGGCTGCCCCACCGCGGGGCCGGGCCCCTCGGGGTCCGAGCTGCCCCACAGGAACTCCACGGGCCCGGGCTGCCCCAGAAGGGCCCCTCGGGGCGCGGGCCGCCCCCCGCAGGCGGCAGGGCCCGGCCGCTCAGGCCGGCCCCACGGCGGGGCAGGGCCCGGAGCGGGGGCGGGGGGATCCTGTGCCGCCCCGCGGGTCCGGCAGCACCGAGGGCCGCCCCGCGTGGCCCCGAGGGGCCTGGGCCGCCCCCCCCCCACGCGTGGCGGGGGCCCGCCCGCCGCCTTCCCCCCGCCAGGCCCCGCCGGTTCGCAGCGGCCCCCGTGGCTCCAGCCCCATCCCCGGCCGGCGGTGGTGGTGGTAGTGGCGGGGGGGCTCCCCCGATCCGCCGGGGCTCCCCCCGCGTCCCCGGGCTTTGTGCCGCCGCCTCCCCGCACTACATGTCCCGGCAGCCCCGGCCACGACCCGCCTCCTCCGGGAGGGCTGCAGAGTCACGGCCAGGCCCGGCAGTAAACACACACACCCCCCCCACGCACACTCCGCCGGACCCCCCCCACTCCTTTAAACACCCCCCCCTCCTTCCAAAAACCCACCCACACCCCCCCACGGGGGAAGGGGGGCGGATGGGGGGGGGGAAGCGGGCGGGCGGCGCCTCCCCCCTCCCGGCCACGCGTGGCCGCCCGGCCCCATGTGCGCGGCCGGGACCACGTGCGGGCGGTGGGGCTGCGGCGGCCGCGCTGCGCTTCTCCCCCCCCGCCATCAGTCGTGTCCCCCCCCCCAAAAAAAACCCCACCCTAAAAACGCAATTTATTTTTTCTTTGCTTTTTCCCCCAAAGCCGGGGTTCCCCCCGCGCCCCCACCTGCAGAGCCCGCCGATGACCTCCTTCTCGGATTTCCTGAAGTGCTGCAGGGAGGGCACCTTCTGGGCCGGCACCATGAAGTACTCCATGCCGGGGAGGCGCGGGGGGGGAGCGGCCGGGCCCGGCTCCGGCTCCGGCTCCGGCTCCGGCTCCGGCGGCCTCTGCCTGCGGCTCAAGGCGGGAAACAGCTGGTGCGAGCGCGGCGGCTCCCGCCCGCCCGCCCGCCGCCTCCCCCCGCCCGCCCCCGGCGGCGCCGCCTCCGCCAGCCACCGGCCCATGTAAACAAAGGACGGCGCGGGGAGGGGGGAAGGGAGAGGGAGCGATCCCCGGCACCACCCCCCGCGCGGGGGGAGGGGGGGGCTGCTGTGTCCCCCCCCCCGATCCCGTCCTGACCCGTCTTGTCCCCGTCCCGTCCTGGCCCGTCCCCGTCCCCGTCCCGTCCCATCCTATCCTCACCCGTCTTGTCCCCATCCCGTCCCGTCCCATCCTGGCCTGACCCCATCCCGTCCTGTCCTGGCCCTATCCCACCCTATCCTGGCCTGTCTTGTCCCTGTCCCATCCTATCCCATCCTGACCTGTCCCCATCCCAGCCGGCCCTGTCCCCATTCCATCCCATCCCACCCCATCCCATCCTATCCTGACCTGTCTTTTTCCCATCCTCACCCTATCCTACCTCATCCCATCCCGTCCCAGCCCTATCCCACCCCATCCCATCCTATCCTGACCTGTCTTGTCCCCATCCCATCCCCATCCTCACCCTATCCTACCTCATCCCATCCCGTCCCAGCCCTATCCCACCCTATCCCATCCTATCCTGGCCTGTCTTGTCCCCATCCGATCCCCATCCCATCCCATCCCCCTCCTCACCCTATCCTACCTCATCCCATCCCGTCCCAGCCCTATCCCACCCTATCCCATCCTATCCTGGCCTGTCTTGTCCCCATCCGATCCCCATCCCATCCCATCCCCCTCCTCACCCTATCCTACCTCATCCCATCCCGTCCCAGCCCTATCCCACCCTATCCCATCCTATCCTGACCTGTCTTGTCCCCATCCGATCCCCATCCCATCCCATCCCCATCCTATTCCTTCCAGCCCTGTCCCCATTCCATTCCAACCCCTCCCCATCCCATCCTATCCTACCTCATCCCATCCCATCCTATCCCAGCTCTATCCCATCCTATCCTGACCTGTCTTGTCCCCATCCCATCCTATCCCATCCTGTTCTGACCCCATCCCATCCAGCCCTGTCCCTACCCTATCCTATCCTGTCTTAACCTGTCTTGTCCCCATCCCACACCTATCACATCTTATCCTCATCCTATCCTACCTCATCCCAACCCATCCTGTCCTAGCCCTATTCCACCCCATCCTATACCATCTGGCCCCATCCTGGCCGCATCCAGCCCTGTCCCTATCCTATCCTATCCTACCCTAACTTGTCATGTTCCCATCCCATACCTATCACATCCTATCCTCATCCCATCATACCTCATCCCATCCCATCCTGCCCTATCCCTATCCCATCCCATCCCATCCTGACCTGTCTTGTCCCCATCACATCCTATCCTGACCTGTCTTGTTCTGATCCCATCCTATCCCATCCTATTCTGTCCCCATCCCATCCCATCCTGTCCAACCTCATCTGACCCTGTCCCATCCCACCCTGTCCTGTTCCCATCCTATCCTGCCTTATCCGCATCCTGTCCCATCTCATTCTGCCCTATCCCCATACCATCCCATCCCATCCTATCCCACCCTGTCCTAACCTGTCTTGTTGCCATCCCATCCTATCCCATCATCTCCTGTCCCCATGCCATCCTGTCCCATCCTATCCTGATCTGTCTTGTTGCCATCCCATCTTATCCTGTCCCCGTGCCATCCTGTTCCATCCTGTCCAACCTTACCTGATCCTGTCCCATCCTGTTCCATCCTGTCCAGCCTTATCCGATCCTGTCCCATCCTATCCTGCCCTATATCCATCCTGTCCCGTATCCATTCTGTCCCATCCAATCCTCTCCTATCCCCATCCCATCCTACCCTATCCCACCCTATCCCCATCACAGCATATCCCATAAAATCCTGTCCTATCCTACCCCATCCTGTCCTGCCCTATCCCCATCCCATCTTGTCCCACCCCATCCCATCCTGTCCTGCCCTATCCCCATCCCATCTTGTCCCACCCCATCCCATCCTGGCCTGTCCTATCCCTGTCCCATCCTGTTCTACCCCATCTGATCCCAGCCCACCCTATCCCCAGCAGGGCCTGGCAGCCCCCGCTCCCCCCCCACCCCAGGGTGCTGTGCCCCCGACTCTGCCCCCCAGCGTGCCACAGAGCCTGGCCCTGCTGGACAGGGGTGCTCGGGTGGCAGGGGAGGGGGCTGCCGGGGGGCAGAGTGGGGGGTCACCAGAGGCTTTGGGGGCTGGCAGGGGCCGTGGGGCTCACAGCAGCCTTGGGGCTGCCACGGGGCTCCGGGGTTTGGGGGTGACAGGGCTGATGTGGCTGGCAGGGGGCTTTGGGGGTTGGCGGGGCCTTTGGGGGGGCTGGCAGGGGCCATGGGGGCTGGTGGGGGGGCTTTGGGGGCTGATGGGGGAGCTGGGGGCTGGCAGGGGCCGTGGGGCTCACAGCAGCCTTGGGGCTCAGGGGTTTGGGGGTGACAGGGGTCATACAGCTAGCGGGGGGCTTTGGGGTTGGGCGGGGGGGCACAGGGCTGGCAGGGGCTGTGGGGGCTGGCAGGAGCCATGTGGGACCTCAGGGACCCCCAGGCCCTGTGGGGGGGCTGGCTGATCCCCCCTCTGTGCCCAAAGCCCCCCCAGCACTGCCTGCATGGGGCCAGGGCCAGCCGAGGCCACCCGAGTGGGGCCGTGGTGAGCCACCGAGGGCACGGGGGGAGGGTCCCAGAGCTGGCCTGGCACCCCGAGTGGGCAGGATCCAGCCCCACAGAGCAGTGTGGGTGCACACCCCCCCGCCCCCTGCCCCCCCCAGCCCAGCCCCGCTCAGGAGCTGGCAGGACTGGTTCTGCCTGGTCCCTGCCTGTCCCTGTCCCGGTGGGCCCCCTGCCCAGCCCTCGGCGGGAGGCCTTGACGCCGGGGGCTGGGGCGTCCCCCCATGGCGGGGGGACACCCGTGTCCCCCTACCGTGTCCCCCCGCCGTGTCCCCCCCAGGGAGCAGGTGCTGGCAGCCAGCGCTCCGGCAGGGATCCGGCCAGGCCACGGCATCGCCCAGCTGCTCCATGCCGGCAGTCGGCCGTGGTCCTGAGCTGGGAGGGGGGGGCAAAGGGACCCCCACCCTCCGCCGTGGCCCCCCATCACCCCCTGCCACTCCGTACCCCTGCCAAGCAGCTGGAGGGGTCCCCAAAACGGCGCTGGTGGCTGTCCCTGCCTGCCTCCTGCCTGTGTGTGCCAGGGGACCCGCGTGTCCCTGGGGTGGGGGGCCCGTGCCCCCCATCTGGGAGGACTTTGGGATGGGGGGAGTGGGGTGACGTTGGCGCCCAGTGTCGGGGTGCTGGTGGCCCAAAGGGAAAGCCAGGCTGGGGACACCGAGCCACCGTGTCACCACTGTGTCCCCGTCCCCAAGGGGGCCACGACCGCCGTGGGTGGCCTTGAAGCCCCTCCACCCCTCACTCACGCTCCCCCAAGACGCAGCTCAGCCCATTTCCATTTTGGTTTTTTTTTGGGGGGGGGGGCAGAGACATGGGGGTTCACCCCCCTCCCATTTTGGGGGAAAAAAACCTTCAAAAAAGAGAATAAAGGATGCAAACGTGGTGGCAGCTACTCCGCAGCCACCGGCCCAGGGAGGAGGAGGTCACTGCTGGGGACACAGCAGCTCCCCCCCCCCACGGGTGGTGTGTGACTTCGGCCACCCGCGTGGGCCAGTGCTGCCCCCCCTTCCCCGTGTTCCCCCCCTTTTGTGGCGGGGCTGGTGAGAACACAGCAGCTATGTCCCCCCCGCAAAATCCCCACAGGTGGGGCGTGCCCCCGCCCCCCCGCGTGGGCCAGTGTGTCGTCCCCCCCAACCCACCCGCGGGCCCCGGGGAGGGAGTTCCCCCCCCCCCGGTGAGGGCTGCAGCATCCGGGCCGGCCCCGCCACATCCTGCCGCCGGAAGGAGCCGCGGCCCCGGCGCCCCGGGACAACCCCCCCGGGGGTGACGTCATGCGGAGGCCCCCGCCAGGCGTGACGCCAGGCGCGCTCTGTGACGTCACGCGGCGGGCGGGCGGCGCCGCTCCTGCGGGGAGGGGGGGGATCCCCCCCTTCGGTGTGACCCCCCCCCCAACCCCCAACTCCCGCCGTCCCCGAGCGGCCCCGGTGCGGGGCGGGGAGGCCGCTCCGGTGGGCGCCGCCCCCCGCTTCCTGCGCCGCCGCCGGGGGTCCGTCGTGTCCCCCCCCCCGCCCCGCCACGTCCCCGGGGGGGGGGGACACGGACACAGCCGGGGGGGGGGGGGGGGCTCGGCTTTGCCGCAGCGCCGGGGTGACCTTGCGCGGGGGGAGCGGGGTGGGGTGGGGGTGTTCCCGCGTGTCCGTGCGTGTGTGTCCCCGGCCCCCCCACGGGGCGGGGCTCCCCCCCGCCGTGCCCCCCCGTGCCCCCCGGTGCCCCCCGCGGCGGGGAGGGGCCGGCCCCGGCCCCCGCCCAGCTCCCGCCCGCAGCCGGGGCCGGGCCGGTCGGTGCGGGGCGGCCATAAATCACGGCGGGCAGAGCCCCCGCCCCGCCGCCGCCGCCCTCCGCCGCCGCCGCCGCCGCCCGGGGGACCGGGGAGGGGGGGGCAGAGCCCCACCGCCGCCGCCGCCCCCGCCCCCAGCCCCTGCAGATGTGGCGGAGCGGCCCGGCGGCCCGGCAGCGGGGGGGCCCGCTCCGCCAAGCCCCGCTCCCCGCCCCGCTCCCCGCCCGCCGCCGGCGCTGAGCCCCCGCCGCAGGTACGATCGCGCACCGGGGACTCGGCGCTTTGTCGCGCCGCCGCCGCCGCGCCCGCGGCGGGGGGGTGGGGGGTGTAAAGAGGAGGATGCTGCTACCCGGGGCGCGGGGGGAAACATCCTCCCGGGAAGCCCCTTCTCCGCCCCGCGGGGAGCTCCGGCAGCCTGCCCCGGGGGGGGCGGGGGGGTCCCTTGGCTTGGCACCTGCAGTCCCCTCCGCCGTGGGGAGCGGTTGCGGGGGGGGGGGGAGAACGTGGCCCCGCTCCAGCCCCGGGGCACGGGGGGGGTGAGGGGGGAGGCGGCGGGAGCGCGGGGCTCCCTGTGGAGGTGGGGGGGGGGGGGGCGGGACGGGGGGGTGCGCAGAGAGGGGACCCCCCCCCCCCCCCGCCCAGCGGGTGCCGGGGGGTGGCCGTCACCCGCTGTCCTCCCGCACCCGGGGCGGGTGTCCTGACCTTGGCCGCGGGGCGGGGGCTGCGGCGGGGACGTGCTCGGTGGCTCTGCCCAGCTGCGGCCACCCCCGGGGACCCACCGGTGTCCCCACCGTGTGGGGAGGGCGAAGGGGTGGCTTTGGCCGGGGGGGGGGGGGGGTCGCAGGGCAGCCCCATCACGGCCCCATGCCGGCAGTGCCACCGCCCGTCAGCCGCCGGTGTCCGGTGTGTGTCCGTCCCCCCCCCCGCCCCGGTCCCCAACACGGGGAGCTGCCGGTCCCTTGGTGTGGGGTGGCCAAGCTGGGTTTTGGGGGCCCAGCTGGGGTGACCCCCTCCTCGAGGTGCCAGCAGCGGGGGTCAAGGGCTGCCACAAATTGTCCCCAATGTCCCCGGGCCCTGCCCCAGGGGCTCATCCCCTGCCCCACATGGAGAAACCCCCTCTGCGAGTGGCCACCTCCCCTGCCCTGTGTCTTTGTGTCACCCTGCTGTGACCACCTCCCCCCAACCCGGGCCCCCGCTGCTGCCAAGCCCAAGGGTCTGATCCGCTGGGCATCTGGGGACCAGCCCTGTTCTTGTCCCCACGCGGTCCAGCCATGTCCCCAGGCGGAGGTGGCAGGGTGTGTGCTGCTGGTGGCACCGCCATGGGGCTGCTCCCCGGGGAGTGGGCTGGCCTCGGCCCCCCCCCCCCCCCCCGCCAGTGTCCCCACGGCCACCACGTGCCTGGCAAGGGGTGACCATGGCATCGGCCTCAGCTTGGGGACCGGAGCCATGGCCACTCCTGGGGACACCTTTGGGGGCTGCCATAACCCCAGGCAGTGTGGCGTCGTGGGCACTGGGGGGGGGGGGGTGGGGACGGTGACAATCTGGAGCCACCAGCAGGATGTGCCCCCCCAACCCCCCCAGCCCTGGCAGTCACTAGCGGGCTCCGGTGAGGAGCGGCAGTGCCAGCGCCGTCCGCAGCGGGACAAGAAGGGATGGCGGGTCCCACGGTGGCCCGTGTCCTGCCAGCAGCCGTGGGGACAATGACCCGGGCAGCGGTGGCGGCGCAGACCGGGGCAAGCGGGACCAGATCCTGCCAACCCACCCGCGCCACCCCGGCACGGGGGGCTCCTGGGGCTGCCCGACCTTCGCGGCGGTGCCAGCCTGCCGCTGCCAGCCCTGCCAAGTGCCAGCAGCGCCGTGCCGCCGCGACGCGGGGGGGACGACGACTGAGCCCTGCCTGCCCGCCCGCAGCGCTGGCACTGCTCCCGGCTCGCCAAGCCCTGGGGTCACCGTCCCCTCTCGGGGCGGCGCGGGCCCGGCGTTGGCACCCCTCACCGCCGCCATCCCCGAGCCCACCGCGCCGCCGGGAAGTCTCTGCCCCGCGGCACCCCCCCGGCCCCTCGTGCCCACGCTATTCCTGGTGGGTTTTTGTGCCATAGCTGGGGCCGGTGGGGGGGATGCGACACCCCCGCCGTGCCAGCAGCGGGGTGGCCCAAAGACCTGGCACCCCTCCGGCTGCGCCGGGGTCACCCCGGGTCCCCCAGCCACGCCATCTGGCTGGCCAGTGTGGGGGGCCCAGGGGACCCCAGCCCAGCCGGCGGAGCTGGGGGGGCTCCGCCGGCACCCGGGCTCTTTCCCAGCGGCCCCCACCCAGACCGGGAAGCCCCTGGGCCCAGCGCCGCGCCGGACTGGTTTGAACTGGTGCGATGGCGGGGAGGGGGGGCTCGCCGGGCGGCCAGAGGGGAAGCTGGGCCGGGGCAGGGCTGGCAGCGCCTGGCGCGGGCAGGAGAGGCCTTTTGGGGGGGTTGGGGGGGGGGAAGAGCAGGCAGGAGCAGGCAGGGGCCTCGTGCAGGGGCCGCAGGTGCTGGGGCGGCCGGCCAAGCCATGGCGGGACTCGTCCCCGTCCCCATCCCGGCGGGGCCCCCCGTGGCACCCCAGCTCCGAGCGGGTTCCCAGGAGCGCCGGCGGCGGGGCGGCCGCGTGGTTTGGCAGCTGCCTGCCCGCCCGCCCGCGGCCGCGCTGGGAGCCGTGGCGTCAGCGGCTGGAGGCCCCTTTCCCACCCGCCCCGCCCGGGGCAGGCCGTGGTCCCCCCACCCGGCACCGCCCGCCCCGGGACCCCCCAATCTCTATACCCTGGGGATGTGGGGACATGGCCACCACGGTGGGACCAGCCCCGACGCCTTGCCCGGCCCCCCTGCGGGACCCCCATCTCTGGGGGGGTCTGGGGGGCTGTCGCTGTCCCGCTTCCTCGGCTGAGGGTCCCGCTCCGACATCCCAGCTAGGGGGTCCTGCCCCCGCCGCATCCGTCCATCGGTCCTTGAGCTGTGCCACCAGGCTGCGGGGCACACGGGGGGTGGCTGGCGCCCCATGAGGGGCTTGGGGCGGGGACCCCCCGTGAGGCAGGCCCTGCTGTGGGGCGTGGGGTGAGGACCCCCTGGAGGAAGGGACCCCGCCGTGGGGCAGGCCCCGTGGCCGTGGGGGCTCTGCCACAAGGGATGGGACCCTGCTATGGGGCAGGCCCCACACCTATGGGCGGAGATGGAGGCTCAGGCAGGGAGCCCCTCACTGGAGAGGAGGGACCCCGCTGTGGGGCAGGCCCCACGGCCATGAGGGGCTCAGGGGGATGTGTGTGTCCCCCCCTGCAGGGGAGGGCAGCCTGCTATGGGGCAGCTCCTCCCACCATGGAGCTTGGGACAGGGACCCCCCATGGGGCCGGCCCCACGGCCAGGACGGGGGCACGGCTGCTGTGGTGGTGGTGGGGGGGTGCAGGCGGGGGGTCCCCCGCCCCGCCGGCCGGGCCCCACGCCCCCCGCGGCTCCTCCGCATTCCTCAGCGTCTGAGCCGGGCTGGACCCCCGCCAGCGCAGGGGGGCCCCGCCGGCGGGGCAGGGCGGGGGCCGGGCCCCCCGGGGCGGGGTGGGGTGGGGATGGGGGGGGGGGGGACACCCGCTGCCACGTGTGCTGGGTGCGCCGTGCCCCCCCCCCCATAGGGCCCCTCGGCCGCCCCCACCCTGCCCTGGGGCGATGCGGGTGGCCGGAGGGGGGTGCGGGGGGGGGGCACAGTCAGGGGACCGGATCGGCGCTGCCAGGGGTCGGGCTCAGGCGCTCACTCCTGCGCTGAGCTGCCCGTTCTCAGCTGCCTGCCGGATGTGCGGTGGTCGAGCCGTGGGGGTGGCAGGTTTTTTTTTAGGGGGGGGGACGTGGGATGGCCTGGCACTGTGGAGCTGTCACCCTGGAGACAGTGGCATGGGGGGGTCGGGGTCCCCCCACCACGTCCTGGGAAGCGGAGGGTGCTTGCAGGCAGCAGCCCTGCCATGCCGCGTCGTGCTGTGCCATGTTGTGCCGTGCCGTGCCACGCCGTGCCGTGCGGCAGGCAGCCCCTGCCCGGCCCCGGCGTTGGCCGGCGGGGAAGGGGCCCCGGCGGGGGAGGAAGTTTTGCCGCCTCCGGGGCTGGGGCCAGCGGGCTCGGCCGCCCGGGTCACCGCCGGGCTGGTGGCCGCCACCGCCCTCCTCTGCCGCTGGGAAAGGCCTCGCTGGGGCAGGCCCGCGGGGACGGCCGGCCGGCCAGCCGGACAGATGGACAGGGGGAGGCAGAAGGGGCACGCCGCAGCTCCGGGGCAGCGGGTGCCTCCGGGGGGATTTGGCAATCCCCGGGCGAGGTTTTGGTGACCGGCCAAGAGGCTGTGCCGGCCCCGGGGGTTGGCGACATGGAGAGGATGGGCTGGGGACACCGAGGGGCCGGTGGGGGGGCCGCCGGTGCCGTGCCCTGCCCTTTGCCCGCTGCGGGAGGGGGCCGCGGCAGAGTGGCCGAAAGGGACGGCACGGTCCCCGCGCCAGCACCGCGGCCGCCGGCACCCGCTCGGCCTCCGGCTTGGAGCGGAGACGGGCATCGCCGCGGGGCCGGGCTGGGGCGATGCTTCGGGTGGCACCGGTGCCCCCCCATCCCCACGGTGACCCCCACGTGTCCCCCACAGCGCCCGCCCCGGCACCATGCATTCGCTGGAGGAGCCGCTGGACCTCAAGCTGAGCATCTCCAAGCTGCGAGCCGCCCGGGAGAAGCGGGGTCCCCTCGGCCCCCGACCCCGCGGGTCCCAGCGCCCGGATACCCCGCCGGCCGGGGACGGCCGAGGGGGGAGCCGGGGGGGCCGCCGGGCCGTGCCAGCCTCGCCATCCCCCGGCCTCCTGGCACACTCCAGGCTGGTGGAACCGCGGGACGGGCGCTTCGCCGCCGTGCCGGTGGTGGACCTCAGCCTCTCGCCCCGCTCCGGTGGGGAGTCTCCGGCTGGCAGCGCCTCGCTCTCCCCCGAGCGCCAGGGCAGCGGGGACCTGCCCGGCCCCCTCACCCCCCACGTAAGTATGGCCGTGTTCCTCCCCCCTCCCGCCCCACGAGGTGTCCCCAGCAATGGGGACTGTGCCCGGGACGGTGCTCCTGACCTCGGCAGCGTGCCTGGTGCTGCTGGTGACATGGCCCCCCCCCAGCGTGTACACACACCCTGGGGTCAATGTCCTGCCCGCCCCCCCCCCCCCCCGTGTGTGCCCCGACCCCAGCGGCTTCCCCAGGGTGGCTCCCTGGGGGGGGTGTCTCTGGGGGGGGGGGGGTGTCTTTTGGGGGCTATGGGGGTTCTGGGGGTCTCCATCCAGCTTGGCCCTGTTCCCCACCACCCCCCACGGGGCTCTGCTCCAGGATTTCCAGTCCCTGCGCTACATCGACGGCCTCCCCAGCTCCTTCCAGTTCTTCCTGCCCCTGGGGGCGGGGGGGGCCCTGCACCTGCCCCCCACCGCCTTCCTGCCCCCCAGCAAGGAGAAACGCCTCCCCCCCGAGTTGCCCCTGCCCAAGCAGCTCGTCTGCCGCTGGTCCAAGGTCAGTGGGGAGAGATGGGGTGGGGCGATGGGGGGGGGGGTTATGGGGCTGGGAGGGGCACATGTGGAAGCTTTGTGGGGCCGGGAGTGATGATGGGGGGCTGGGAGACCACGCAGGGGCATTGCGAGGATGAAGGGGGGGGTGGGAGTGGGGGGCCACACAGGGGCATTTTGGGGCTGGGGAGAGGGTGGGGGGCTGGAAGGCGGTGGCAGAGTTCTATGGGGCTTGGGGGGGGGAGATATGAGGCTGGGGGGGGGCAAATGGGGACACCTGAGGGCTAGAGTAGGGGTGATGGGGAGCTGGGGGCCATGTAGGGGGGCTGGGGGTTTGATATGGGGCTCGGGGAGTCATGCAGATGCTTTATGGGGCTGGGGGTGGTGATAAAGGGCTGGGAGACTATACAAGGGTATTGTGAGGGTACGGGGGGGCATGGGGGCACACAGGGGCATTTTGGGGCTGGGGAGGGGACATGGGGCTGGAAGGTCATGGCAGAGCTTTATGGGGCTTGTGGGGGGATGTGGGGCTGGGGGTGGCAAGCAGGGACAGTTTAGGGTTGGAGGGGGGTTGATGGGGAGCTGGGGGCTGTGCAGAGATGCTGGGGGGGGTTGATATGGGGCTGGGGGGGCTCATGCAAAGGGCCATTGCCATCTCCCCAGATGTTGATGCTGCTGTGCACGGGGTATGGGTGGTAGCTGGTGGGGGGGGAATGAGGGGCAGGGGCTGGCCCTGGTGGGTGTCCTGGCCCCCCCCCCACCCCCCGGTGCCCACCCCACCGGGGCCCCTCACCCCCAGCCTCCTGCCCACAGTGCAACCAGTTCTTTGACCTCCTGCAAGACCTGGTGGACCACGTCAACGACTTCCACGTCAAACCCGAGAAGGACGCGGGGTACTGCTGCCACTGGGAGGGCTGCGCCCGCCACGGCAGGGGCTTCAACGCCAGGTGGGCAAAGGAGGGGGCTCCAGGCATCGGGAGGGGGCTCTGGGGTCCTTGGGGGGGCTGCTCTGAGTCGCTGTGGGGAGACAGGAGCCCAGCACTGGGGGCTGCGCTGGGGGAGGTTTCCAGCCAGCCAGCCAGCCCTTCGGCATGGTGTGCAAGGTCCTGGGGGGGCCGGATGACTGTGCTGGACTGGATGTCCCTGTTGTCGCCCCCCCCCCCCAAAAGCCAGGGCACAGGGACAAGGAGGTGCCCTGGGGGCCAAGGCTGACCCCCTCACACCGACGTCCCCCCGACCCTGGCAGGTACAAGATGCTGATCCACATCCGGACGCACACCAACGAGAAGCCGCACCGCTGCCCCACCTGCAACAAGAGCTTCTCCCGCCTGGAGAACCTGAAAATCCACAACCGCTCGCACACAGGTCAGCGCTGGCCACCGCACTCGCCCTGGGGAGCGGGGAGGCTCGTGGGGGGGGGTGGGACACAGGGGACCTGGCAGGGCTGGCCGTGCCGCCCCGGCAGACCTGGCACTGTGCCATCCTGCAGGCGAGAAGCCCTACATCTGCCCCTACGAAGGCTGCAACAAGCGTTACTCCAACTCCAGCGACCGCTTCAAGCACACCCGCACCCACTACGTGGAGAAGCCCTACTCCTGCAAGATGCCGGGCTGCCACAAGCGCTACACCGACCCCAGCTCCCTCCGCAAGCACATCAAAGCTCACGGCCATTTTGTCTCTCCCGAGCACCCGGAGATGCTCAAGGTCCACCCACCTCCCAAAACGCCCCTGGGTTCGGCAGAAGTGCCCTACGTTAACGGGGCGCAGCTTGTGATCCCCAACCCTGCCGCCCTCTTCGCTCCCCCGGGGCTGCCGGCGTTGCCCATCCCTTTGGCCCCGGCACCGCTCGACCTCAGCGCTTTGGGCTGCGGGGCTGCCGGCGCCCTGCCCGGCCCCGTCTTGCCCCTCAACGGCGGCCCCCTGAACTTGGCCAAGAGCCCGCTGCTGCCCTCGCCCTTCGCGGCCGGGCTGGGGCTGCCCGTCATGTCGCTGCTGGCCGGCGGGGCCAAGGCCGAGGGGGAGAAGAGCAGCGGGGCCGAGGGGCGGCTGCCCAAGACGGGCAAGGGGCCGGAAAGCCGAAAGGAGAGGTGCGAAAGGACGGAGCCGGGGCGGCCGCGGGTCCCCCCCGAGAGCCTGGCGCTGCTGCCGGGGGCCGTGCTCGATCTCTCGGCCGGGGGCAGCCCCGAGGCGCTGCCGCCCGGCTGGGTGCTCATCCCCCCTGGCTCCTTGCTGCTCAAACCCGCCGCCGTGAATTGAGGGGCCTGACGATGCCCGGGGCCAGCCGCCGGCCCGGCGGGCAGATCCCTCTCCCTGGGCTTTGAGGGGGGGCATCGCCCCCTTCTCCCCCTTGCAGCCCCCCCCCAGCCCCAGCGGGGCCTCGCTCGTGCTTTTAATCGTCACGAAAGAAGAACGGACTCTTCTGAGAAAAGCAATAATCCCTCGGTGGCCGGAGCTGGCTGCGACCCCGTGCCGGGGGGCAGCCGTGGGGCAGGCAGGGGTACGGGGGGGGTCCCCCTGCACCCCCCTGGCCTGGGCAGCCGGAAACACCGCTATTTATTTCTCGACCAGCCCCCTGCTCTGACAGGGTCCCACTTGGGCTCATCTGCTGCCGCCAACTCGGCATCTTCTCCCTGCCCGAGGCCTCAGCATCGCCAGTGCCGGTGATGGGGGGCTGCAGCCCCCGGCCTCCCACCGCAGGGAGAGGGGGGGGACAGCTTGGGGACCGCCTCCTCCCACAGCCCTAAGCTGTGCCCGGCCGTGCTGTCCAACCCTGCCTGGCCGGCACAGCTGCGGGCAGGGCCACGGCCACGGCACCTCCGTGCCGGGCCCAGCTGGCTGGGCAAACGTCGGCCCGGTGCCCGCCCGCATCCCTCCCACTCTGCGGCCGCCCTCGTGCCCCACCGCCTCCCCGGCCCTCCCCGTGACAAGGCACACGGCTGCGTGTGCCGCTCGCCGTGCCGGCTCCGCGCCGGGGCAGAGCCACCCTGTTTAGCTACGTTCATACCTAACCATGTACCGCAAGCGCATGCAGGCAGCAGGCAGCGCGGGCAGGACTCCAGGCGCCGGCAGGGCTGCTGCCGGCAGCGCGTTGGCATCGGCTGGCGGGGCACCCGCTCCTCGGGACATGTTGGCTGCCCCCCCGCAGCGAGGATCCCCGATGAGCCCCTCCCTGGGCCACGGGGCAGCGTTGGGGCGAGCAGGACGCTGCCGCAGTGCCAGGAGCAGGCAGTGTGCCCGGCCTCCGGGTGGCAGAGCTCAGAGCCTCTCCTGGCACATGCAGGGGGGTCCCACGTACCTCCCGCTGCCAGGCAGGACCCCTGCCCACAGCTTTCTCTGAACCGGGGTGGGGCAGGGGGGGGTCTCCCCAATCCTGCCCCCTCCTCACTGAAAGGAGCCCCCGGCCGCACGCGCCCCGCGGGGAGCCGGTCTCCCTGCCCTCACCCTCCTTGGGCCGGGGCGCGGTGGCCATCCGGCACTGCCGCAGCCCCAGCATGGCCGCGGGCCATCGACCAGGCCGCCCCGGCCGGTGTACGGTGTACGTCTCCTCGCTCCTTTGTCGGTTTGTTGTTGCACATTCCAGGACATCAGTATTTTAACGGTCTCGAAGTGCCTTTCTATCGTAGTTTCTGGGTTGTTTTTATTTTCCTCCTGTTGGGCTCCATCGCTGTTAGCATAGCGTTTAAGGACTGCAGAAATAAGAGATAAGCTAACGACTATAACACTATATTCCTCCAGGAGAGAGGAAGTTTATTAAGAAAACAATAAAGTGAAGTTGAAGTAAGTTCCTGTTTCAGTCCACGACTGTGGCGATGGCAGTGGGGACAGAGGGGTGCCGGAGGTGACGGGTGGGATCTCAGGGACACAGCTGTCTCTGCCTGACGCCCCGGCAGGTCCCCATGCTCCCGGTCGGGCAGCCCCGGTACCGGTGAAGCCCTGCCAGGATCTGCGGGATGAGCTGTGGGTGGGGAGAGCCGCAGCGCATCCCCCCACGGCCCCTTGCCCCGACCCAGCAGCTGCCTCAGCTGCCTGCCTGCGGTGGGAGAAGGGTAATGGCACAGAGCTCCCGGCACTCCCATGGTACGGAGCCAGAGGTATCCGTGCGCTCAGGCCAAGAGCATCCGAACCCACCACAAAAATAGCTCCTGCAGCCTCCCCGGGTGCCATTTGAGCCCTGGCAGCCCTCAGTGCCCCGGGGACACCCGTTCTTCCCCAGACGCCTCCTTCTTCCTCCTCCCCAGGGCAAAACCCAGCCCTGCCAGCCCCTCGCAGGTGCTGATCCCTGCCGGGGCAGCGGGCAGAGGCAGGCAAGTCCCCTCTCCCTCCCCGGGGTGCAGAGCAGCCAGGCCAGGTGCTAGAGGACACGGCATTTATTGGCTACCTATAAGTTAAGGGTGAGGGAAATGAGGTGTGGGGGTGGCAGGAGTCACGTCTCGGCTTTCCACCCCTTCTCTTTCTCGTCCTTGGCCTGGATGCGGAGCTCCTCGTCCAGCCGCTCCTTGGCTCTCACCACCTGCGGGACACGGGGAAGGGGTGACACGGAGGGATGGAGCTGCCCTCTCCCCTCCCTGCCTCATCTGCGGTGACGCTCAGGCTCTGCTCTCTCCCGAACTGCAGGCAGGGGAAGGTGCCGAGAGCAGGGCTGGGGGCCAGCGCAGCCCCCCCTCCTCTCCTCCCTTTGCTCACCTTGGACTGCAGGTAGAAGGAGCCTCCCACCGACTTGTCATTCACCTTGAACAAGTGGTCGTAGTTCTGCCAAAGAGAAGCTCCCTGTCAGATTCATCTCTTCCACCCTCCCCGGCCCTTAACCCCGGCGGCCTCCCGCTCCCCGCAGCGGTGCTGGAGGTGGCAAGTGCGATCTTGGGGTCACGGCTGGCTCTGCCCGACCCCCTGGCAGGTCCCCACACTCCTGGTCGGGCACGTCTGGGGAGCCCACGTCCCCTTCCCTGAGCAGCACTGCTGGGCAAACGCAGGGGCCAAGCCCGGCAGGTTGCTAATGCCCGTGAGCTGCCGGCACGGCCCTCCAGCTGGGGCAGGAAAACCTCAAACTGGGATTAACTGGGGTCAAGACAGCACCCACACTCCCTTTGGGGACCAGTTGTCTCCCCCATGCTGGGCAGCAGCCACAGGGAGGGCAGGGCCCTGCCAGCACCGTCTCTCCCCAGCTCCGAGGGAGCCTCTACCTTCTGGATCTCCTCTGGGTTGAGGTTTGAAACGTTGAGGATCTGCTGAGCTTCCTGGAGGCTGATGCCAATGATCCTGGAGGCAGCGGCGGACTGGGGCCTCTCCGAGCGCCCTCGCGCGTCTGCCGCCGCTCGGCTTGCTGCTCAGAGATACCGAGGGCGTGAGTCCCCCCAGTGCTGCCCCCCCCCTCGGGACCCCCAGGCCTCGGGCGGGGGCGGGCAGCAAAGCCCACAGTCTCCAAGGTGCTCAGATCCCAGCTTCACCACTCTGCCCTCCTCATGCTGCCTCCAGCCCGCGGGGGTCACCTGGATGAGGCCCCCAGTGCTGGGGAGGTGGCAGGAACCGGGGGGAGGCACCTGTTTGCTGTAGGCGCCCACAGCGAGCTGGGCTGCAGGCAGGCAGAGGCAAGCAGGGCAGGGCTGGGGCTGCCGTGTCCCGGGGGACCATCCCCGCTCTGCCCTTTGGGGCTGCCGGGAGGTCTCGGAGGCTGGCAGCAGTGCCAGATCCGGGCTGGTGCCTGGGATGGCTGCCGGGAGCCCAGCTCAAGCTGAAACTCCATTAGGCCAGCGCCGGGAGACGGATGGTGACCGTCACCCTGCGACAAGCCTGGCAAGGGTCCCCTCCGGGCACAGCCCCGGGGGATGGGGAGCAGTGGGTTGCCCTGGGGAAGGGGGTGGGGATGCTGAGCGATGCCCAGGCCGGGACAGGGGAGAGCGGGCATGCTCCGCACAGGGGGCGGCATCCCGACGCCGGGGGCGGCAGCTCGGCTCCTACCTGCAAACTCCTGGCGCAGCGCCCGCATGAAGGCCCGTCCGACCACCTGGGCCCCCACCAGGATGATCTGCGCCAGGTACTTGGCCTGCGGGGACATCCTGCTGTCACAGCCGCCCCGGGCCCTGTCCCCAGCCGGGTCCTTTGCCCCCTCACCTCCCCTCGGGCCCTGCCCAGCCCCGGCCCTGGCCCCCAGGGCCCTGTCCCCTCCCCGAACCGGCCTCCTCGCACCTCCCTGGGCCCTGTTCCCTCCCCGCGCCCTGCCCAGCATCATCCTCCGCCTCCCCGGGCCTCGTCCCTCCGTCTCCGGGCCTTGCCCAGCCCGTCCTCCGCCTCCCCGAGCCCCGTCCCCCATTCCCCGGGGCCTGTACCTCCACCCCCAGGCCCTTTCCCCCGTCCCGTCCCGTCCCATCCCAGCCCCGCCGCTTGCCCCTGTCCCCCCTCACCATGTCCCCGCCGCCGCTTCCGCCCCCGGCGGTCACGGGGTCAGGGAGCGAAGGTCGCGGCGGTCACCGAGACGGCGACGGCGCGGGGCGCACCGCCCCGCTCCCAGTGGGTACAGCGCCCCCTGGCGGACCCGCCTCCCGGGAGGTCCCGCCGGTGTCTGGCGGGGCTGCGCTGCGCATGCGCAAGGGGTGGCGGGCGAGGCCCGGGCCGCGGCCTACCCCGGTGCCGGTCCCGTGTGTCCCCCCCACTTCGGTCCCCGGTTCTCCACACCCCCACCCCGGCCCGGAATCACGGCAGGAGACGGGTGCTAGTGCAGCGGCTTTAATAGCGGGACCTGCCCGCGGCGGGCACGGGGCCTAACACTGCTGCCCGGCCTGGTGCGGGGCACAGCCCTCGGCCCCGCCGTGCCTCCCCTCAGCCGGGCCGGGCCGGGCCCGGCCCTGCGGCGGCTCTTCCTCCTCTTCCTCCTTCTCCTTCTCCTCCTCGTCCTCCCTGCCGGGCCCGGGAGGCCGTGGGGGTCACCGGCGTGGTCCTCGGGGAGCCGGGGTCCAGCCTAGTCCTGCGGGAGGCCCGGTGGGGGTGAGGGGTGTGGTGGGACAGCGCGGGACCGGGGGTCGTACCCGCCCCCCCCGCACCTACCCACTCGTCCTCGTCCACCCCCTCGAAGGAGTCCTGGGGCAGCGGGTCGTCCCGGTTGCCCAGCCGGGCCACCATGGCGTTCAGGAGCTGCAGGGAGACAGGGCAGAGCCGTGAAGCCTGGGGCATTGCCCCCAGCCTGAGCCCCCCAGCAGGGTGGTCCCAGGGTGCCCCGGCACCCACCTCCTCCTTCTTCTGCTCGTCAGACTTCTCCTCCAGGTACACGGACGCAGGGACGAACTTCCGCGCCGGAGCCTCCTTCGGGGCCTTGCTCACTGGGAGAGCGGCGTTGCCGTGGGGCAGGAGGGCTTCGCCCCACAGTTCCCCTCCCCCGCCCCATCCATCCATCCCTGTGGGCCCGGGGTCCTCACCCTGCCCTTCTGCACCCACCTGGTGTCATGTCGGCCGGCCGCATGCTGGCGCGGCGCTGCTGCCCATCCTTCCCTGCCAGCCAGGTGCTGCCACTGAGGGCTGGCTCCCACCAGACACGGGTCGGTGGGTAGATATCGTCCTGGAAATACTCCTTCTGCAGGGGCGAGGTGCACTGAGGGGGGGTCCCCCACCTCCTACACCACCCCAAACATGGCTGGGTCCTCGCCACCTACCTTGACACGCGGCACGTGGAAAGCCACCGGCTCAAGGGTGCTCTGCCCGAGGCGCAGCGCCCGGGCGAACTCCACCTCCCGCACCTCACACGCCGTTTTGGGCAGGAAGATGAAGCCCTGATGGGGTGGAGGCGTGAGCGGGACCCGCTGCAGGTCTGGCAGCGCAGGCAGGGGGGTCAGGGACAGGCAGCACTGCCCTGGTGGGCCCCCCCTTTACCTTGTGGGGTTCATTGGAGGTGAAGCTGTTGCACTCGAGGAAATAGGGGGGCTCGGGTGTCACCTCGTAGAGGAAGACTCTGGTGTCACCCTGGGGACGGAGCAAGACAGGAGGGTGCATGGAGGGTCCCACCGCACTGTTGGGGCACTGTAGGCAGGTAGCCCCCCATTTTTTTGGGGGGGAAGCCCTCACCTTGCCAGTGAGGAAGACAACACCGGTATCCTCGTCGTAGAAGGGCAGGAGGGTGGAAGGGGCCACGTCAAGGCCGAGGACAGACAAGGGTCCATCAGGCAGAGCCTGTGCCCGGTACAGGAGGATCCTCCTCTCGCTGCGGCTGCGGGGAGGTGACAATGGGGAGGGATGAGCACAGTGTCCCTTGGTGACCGGTGTCCCAGCCTTGTCCCCCTCTTTACCTATCAAAGCCAGATACCAGGAGGTAGTCACCGCCGCAAACCCAAACCAGGCGTGCTCCACGGCCCCCCTCGGGACCTGGGCCCTCCTGCGTGGGGTGAAGGTCACTGTGCCTGCTCAGAGAGAGCTGGGGGTGCGGACAGGTGCCCGCGGCAGCGGGGGTTTCTGCACCCCCAGCTCTCCAGCCCGTCCCTGCCACCGTGATCATACCTGTTCAGGCTTAGGGCTGCGCCGGGGCTCGTAGAGCCGTAACCGGCCATCTTTGCTCACCGTCGCCAGCTTCTTGCCATCAGGGCTCCAAGACAGGCTGAAGATCTGGGGAGATGGATGGTGTGTCCCACCGCCACATCCCCTGCCTGGCCAAACGCGCCCCTCGGATGTCCCCAGATGTGTCATCCCTTACCTGATCGGTGTGTCCCTGTAGGCACAAGGCTTCCCGCCCGGCGCTCAGCTCCCAGATCCGCACTGTCATGTCGTAGGAAGAGGAAACCAGGAGATCGGATGCCACAGGGTGGAAGCGGATGGAGTAGATCTTCTCTGTGTGACCTGGTAGAGTTGA
Source organism: Haliaeetus albicilla (assembly GCF_947461875.1). Lineage (NCBI taxonomy): Eukaryota > Metazoa > Chordata > Aves > Accipitriformes > Accipitridae > Haliaeetus > Haliaeetus albicilla. The sequence continues at coordinate 9,131,974 of NC_091504.1, read as the reverse complement.
GTGGTGCATGGCTGTCCCCACCTGCGCCGGGATGCGGACACCACCAGGCTGGCTTGTCCCCAATGTGGGGTGCTCGGTATGCCTCCCCACGTGCCCCTCACCTCGGAGGACAGCTTCGGGCTCCTGCAACGTCTCCCGTAGCCCTCCCTCGGGGATCCGCCACAGCCGGATCTTGGCGTCTTCGCCCGCTATGGTGCCAAAATGGATGGCCAGTGGTTAATATGGTGATCTGGTGTACCTGGTGCTGGGGGACTAGCTTGGCACACTCCCCTGGGGACAGCACACATACCAACAGCGAGGCGCCGTGGGTCAAAGGGGTCCCAGGAAAGGTCAGCCACTGCTGCGCTGTTCTGGATAGTGGGCACGGCCGTGTCAGGGAGACGGCCGGGCTTGGAGAGCTGCGGGAGAGAGCCAGGGGATCACCTGCACTGCACCCGCCGGTGCTGTGCTGACCACTGCGCCGCACCGCGGGTACCTCAAGGACGGCGATCTGGCCACCGGCGGAGAGCAAGGGCAGGGCGACACGCTGGTGGTTGGCGCAGAAGCCGTCGCACTCGCCCGGCGTGGTGAGGCTGAGCCCCCGGAGGTTGGTGAGGTGGGTGTCACGGTGCAGCACCCTGCCCTGTGCGTGCCGGAAGCGGGAGCTGGGCCCTGGCGCAGGCAGGGGACAGGTGAGCGCCCGGGTCCCTCCCTCCGGCACGGCCCCAGCCAGGGGACCCCGAGCCTGCCTCGCCACCTGCTCACCCAAAATGCACTGCAGCGACTTCTGGCTGGGGCTGCTGGCGAAGCCGCTGGAGGGGCCAGTGCTGGCTGAGAGGGAGGTGGCAGCGCTGCCCGGTGAGGCCAGGGAGGATGGCGAGGAGTAGCCGCTGCCCTCCTACAGGAGAGAGAGCAGGTGGGCAGGGGGTGCTGGCATCCCAGCCCTCCCCCTGCCCTGTGAGATAAGGGCAGCAGGCATCCCCCAACCCCTTGGCACCCCAGCACCCCATGCTCACGCTCCGGTCGGCGTCGGTGGGGCCGGTGTTGGCTGCCTGCAGCTGGGTGCAGGCGATGACGGGGGAGGTGAAGGTCTCCGTGGGTCTCCGTGCGGGGTGCAGGCTCACCCTCCCCACCTGCTGTCGGGCAGAGCGGTGGGCAGGGGGCAGTGGCAGCCCCTGGCAATGCCACTGGCAAGGACAGCCCCCGGGTGACACTGACCTGCTGGCTGTCCCCTGCCCACCAGGCCTGGGCACTGGTGGCTGGCAGCATCCCGGCGCAGTCAGGGAACAGATCCTCATGGAAGTCCTGGATGGACTGCAGGAGAGGGGACAGGGTGAAGTGGGTGTCCCTGAAACGCCACAGCCCCCGTCCTGCTGCCATCTGGTACTGCCTGGGCAGGGACACCCCTGAGCATGCCCTGGACACCCCCAGGCACCTGCCGGCACCCCAGTCCCTCCGGCTGCGGAGCCCCGTCCCCGCAAGCTGCGCGCCGAAGCCTGTAGGTGTCAGACGCTGCCCAGCATTGGGCTGCCTCACACACCCCTGAACACAGCCAGCCTCGGAAACAGCACCCGGCTCCCAGCATCATCCCTTGCAGCACCCAGCACCCTGCTTCCAGCACCCAGCGCCTGTGTTTCAGCACCCAGCCTCCAGCTTTAAGTACCCAGCATGCCAGATCTGGCACCCAAGATCCTGCCTCCAGCACCCAGACTCTGCTACCCAGCACCTAAATTTTGACTGCTTTAAGCACCCGGCATTCGGGATCTGGCACCCAGCACCCATTACACAACAGCACCCAGCAGGTAGCACCCAGCTTTCAGAATCCACTCTCCAGCACCCAGCATCTTGCATGCAGCACTCAGCTTCCCAAACCTAGCACCCAGCAAACCCAGCCTCTGTTACCCACCATCAGCACCCAGATTTCAGCACCCAGCACCCAGGTTTTGCCTCCTCTCCTGCTCTTCCCAGGCTGGGGACCAGGGTGCCCCCACACCCAGGTGCCCTTTGTCACCCAGTGCCGACGAGGTGTCACCCATGAGACGACACCAGGCACCCATGACACGGTGCCATCTGTAGCCCCCCCCTTACCTTGCGTGGCACCAGGTAGCTGACGGGGACGAGGGCGGTGTCGGTGAGCTGCAGGATGCGGAGCACCTCGCAGGCCATGACATCCAGGGCCAGGCGCGGCACAGCAGCCAGGCCCCGCGTGCTGCCCTCCGTCCGGCACTGGGTCACTGGGGGACAGGCAGAGTGGCTGTGGGGCAGGCAGTGCGGGCAGGGGCAAGGCCCCTGGCACTGCTGGGAGCCTGGCGTGGGATGTATCCTGCTTACCCTGGGTGAGTGCTGGCTGCGCAGGTGCTGCTTCGAAGCAGTACAAGAGGTTTTCTCCCTGGAAGAGAGGCGGAGGGGATGAGGCATGAGTGGGGCTGTGGGGAGCACCCCACCGCACCCACATGCACCCTGCTGCACCTTACTACACTCCTCTGCACCTTTCTGCATCCTCCTGTACCCCACTGCACCCACACGCGCCTCGCTGCAACCCCTGCACCCCACTGCACCCACGTGCACCATGCTGCACCCCACTACACCCATATGCACCTCACTGTACCCGCCTCCATCCTTCTGCATCCCACTGTGCCCTGCTGCACCCCACTGCATTGTCCTGCATCCCGCCGCACCCCCCTGCACCTTTCTGCATCCTCCTGTACCCCCCTGGACCCCGCTGCCGTGGGACCTCACCTTCCCCGCCAGCACCAGCAGCCCCGTGTCAGCATCGTACAGCGGGATGGCCGCCCTGCAAGGGAAGGAGGGTGCTGAGCCAGGGGCACCCATCGGTGCAGCACCCTGACAACCTGGGGCCAGATCCTGCACCTTCCCCCACTGGTGCATGCCCCAGACCCTGTCCTGGGGAAGCGTGGGGCAGGATCAGGCCCTGCTGGCAGCAGGAGGGCACTGCCGGTGCCAGGCAGTGCCGTTGGCGTGCCAGGCTGCTCTCCTGACTTACAGCTCCCCACAGCACGACCCTCGCTGTCCCACCCTGGGCTGACAGGTTTGTAGTGGGACGGCACCGCCGCCCGCTTCCAGCCCCGGCTGCGCGGTGTTCGCCGCGAAGCCGTGCCCAGCCGCAGGGCATCCCTCTGCCAGCCTTGCACCCTGCGCCCAGCGATGGCACCCAGCCCCGCTTGGGGAAGCCGCCGGCACCTGCAGGGGAGCCCCAGGGCCGGCTGGGCCGGCTGGGCCAGTTTGGGGCAGGCACGTGGCGCACCCCGGCACGCCGTCCGCCTCGCCCGACACCTGCCATGCCAGCCAGCCCCGGGAGTGCCCTGCGGCCGGGGCTGCACCGGCTGGAGCGTGTCCCTGCTCCTTGTCCTGCACCCTGTCCCAGCCTGTGGCTGGGGGGGGCTTGGTGGCCGGAGGGTGCTTGGTGGCTGGAGGGGCCCATGGCTGGGGGGACGCTTGGTTGCTGCCGGGGACAGTGGTCAGGACGCGCTCGGTGGCCAGAGGCGACCATGACTGGGGGAATGCTTGGTGGCTGGAGAGGATGGTGACCAAGGGGATGCTCGGTGGCCAGAGGGCACTGTGACTGGGAATACTGGGTGGCTGGAGGGGATGGTGATGATGAGAAGCGTGGAGCCACCTCTCTGCCTTTGCTCGGCTGGGGCAGGGAGGGAGCTCTGCCGGCTGAGAACAAAGGGACCATCTATTACTTTCGGTTGACATTTCTGTGGCTGCACCGAGGGGAGGGAGCCGTGCTGTGCTGTGCTGTACCATGCTGGCGTTTGACACCATGTGGCTCTGAGGAAATATGGTGAAACAAGGCTGTGCCACGCTCCCACCCCAGCAGGTCCCCACGGCAGGGACACCCCGCTGCTGCCACAGGTTGGCACAAGGGATGGCCGTGGCTGATACAGCATGGTCCTGCCCTAGGGACCGTTGGCACAACATAGGCAAACACTGCTGGGGCGGCCGTGGCAGGCACCGGGGTCCCCTGCCTGGCTGCAGTCACCGTTACCAGCACTACCACCGCCGCCGGGGCCCAGGGTTGGGACAAGGGCACCCTGGGTGCCTGGTTGTCTCAGCCCAGCCCGTGCCGTCCTCGTGGTGCCAAACGGGGAGCGTTGCCTCTGCGGCACTCGGCACAGCTCTGCCGTCCCTGGGGCGTGGGGGCGGCCCTGCGAGGGCCACCCAGTGCCCCCCTGTCCCCCAGCAGACAGTGGCAGGGGCTCTGCGGATGCCGGGGGCACGGGCGTACCGGAGCCCACGGGTGCCAGGGTCCCCGGTTACCCTGGGTACACTGGGGTGCCAAGGATGCCCAGCCCCTAGTCTTTACCAGGGCTTCCAAGGGTGCCGGGGCCCTGGGCATGCTGGAGGTGCCAGGGATGCCAGGGGTCCCCTGGATGCCGGGAAGATGAGGGAGATACCGATACCTGCACCTACCCCTATACCTATGTGTATATGCACCGGGGGTGCTGGGAGCCCAGGTACCCCGGCCCCAGGGATGCTGGAGGTCCCGGGGGGCCTTGGAGGGGTCTGGGGCTCCGGGAGCTGCCGGGGGGGGGGGGGGAAGGGGGGCGGGGAGCCCCGCCCCCTGTCGGGCCCCAGGTGCGCAGGGGGCGGAGCCTTCGGGGCAGCCGTGCCCCACCCCTCCTCCCCTGTCCCCTACGGCCAATGGGAAGGCGGCGGGAGGGCAGGCTCCGCCCCCGCGCTTTTAAAGCCGCCCCCCTCGCCCAGCGCCGCTAGAGTGGGGAGCGTCCGCCCGGCAGCCGGCTGCCGCCGCCATGGACTGACCGCCCCGGCCCGCCCCGGTGAGTCCCGCGTCCTCGGGCGCCGCTGCCCCGGCCCCCTCCTCGCCACGGGGCCGGGGGCTCGCGGGGCGGCGAGCCGCGGGCGGGAGGGGGCTTTGCTGGGCACCCGGCGCCTCAGGGGGGTGGCGGCGGGGCCGAGGGGGCCCGATGGGCCTCGGCTGGGCCACGGGGCACCTGGGGCCGGCCACCCTCCCCAGGTGACAGGGTGTCACCCAGGCCTCGGCTGCAGGCAGGGCACCCGGGGCCAGCACCTTGCTCCAGGCCTCGGCTCCCCCCAAGCCTTGGCTGAGCCGGGGAGCACCCGGCTGTCCCCTGCCTGGGCTGGTGGCAAGGCCTCAGCCAGGCTGGGGTGACAGCACTGCGGCGAGTAGGGCCCCAGGTCCCCTGTCCCTGCCTGTGCCTATCCTGCCGTGGGATGTGCCGGGGTCTGGCCCGGAGACCTTGGCCTGCTGCTGCTTCGATCATGGGTAAGGGGAGAGATGTGGCTGGGGCTAATGTGGAGCCTGGCTCCCTCCAGCCGTGGCCGGGTGGCTGCAACTCACCCTGCCAGCAGAAGGGCTCCAGGACCCACACGGGATGGCACGGTCCTGGACACATCCCGTGCTCCCCCTGTCCCGGCAGATGTGGCGGCAGAGCTTGCCCTTTGGGGTCAGGCAGAGGTGGGAGCTGCTGGCAGCGGTGTCCACCACCACCCTTCTCAGCAGAAGGCTCGGCTGGGGTGGGGTTTGGCTGCCCTTGCCCTGCCTGTCCTCGGGGGACAGCATCCCTGGTTGCTGACCCGCCATGGGGCCAAGCAGGGTCCCCGGGCAGTGCTGGTGAGGGTTTCCCCCCCGGCTGGCACAGAGGGATGGGTGCCAGCAGGGCCACCGGCCAGCCTGGCTGCTGGCCGGCAGGGATATCCCACCGCCTCTCCTGCTGCCAGCTCCCTGTGTGCCTCATTGTCTCCTGACATGTGTTGGGGAGGTGCTGGCCCCTGTCACCCTCTCTAGGTGTGACTTTGGGCCACCATGGGGTAAGTGTCCCTTCCCATGCCTGGCTCCCTCCTGGGATGGCAGCTGCCATGAGAGCCAGCTCATCCCAGCAGAGATGCTCCAGTTCCAAGACCCCTCTTCCCAACCAAAAACCCCCACTTGTGTCCCCCCGTACACCCACTCTCGCCACTTGTCCCATGCTGGCAGGTCTCATCTTGCTGGGAATGGGGCAGCTGGACTGACCTGACCGAGCTGGGGCCGTGCTGCTGCCCACACAGCGCTGGGCAGTGCCGCCGTCAAGGATGACACTAATTACTATTTTTCCCCGCACCACGCCAAGGCCGGGTGGCCTCACCGGGTGGCCCTGACGCAAGTGCTGCCTGCCCGGCTGGCTCTGCCGGTGGGACGCGGCAGGAGGAAGCGCTTGGGGACAGCCGCGGCCACCCCAGTCACGCTGTAGGAATCTGCCCGTGCTGCCGGGGCCGCGCGTGGCAGCATCGCCGGCCTCCTCCCAACCTCTGCCGCTGTTCGGGCTCCTCCGGAGGCGGTTTGGCGGCTGGTAAAGTGGCTCTGCTGGTTTTTCTCCTTGCTGGCACCTGAGCCAGGGAGCGTGGCCGGGTCAAAGGGGCAGGAGCGGGATGGAGGGGCTGGCGAGCGCTCCAGGGAATGCAATAACCAGGCCCGCATTCCTCCGGGGCTGCTGCGGAAACTTTAATTAAATAGGGAGGGGAGCCCGAGAGGAGGTGGGAGCTGTGGCTGTGCAGGGTGGGTTGAAGGGGAGGAGGATTAAGGGCTTAATCCTGCATCCCCCCGGCTGCGTCTCGGGAGGGGACATGTGCTGACATGGGCTTGTTTGGGGGGGTGTAAGGGAGGGGAGCAGCGTCTGCATCCCGCCCGGCAAAGGCACCGTGTCCTTCCCTGCAGTGACAGGGACAGAGCCCAGGGCCCAGCTTCGTGCTGGTCCCCCCGTCCTGCCTGCATTGGTGCCCGCCAGCCACAGAGGCAGCCCACCGGCCTGCCTGCCAGCAACAACAGTGGCTTTGTTTGGCTGCGGGGCCTCACTCACCGGTGCGGGAAGGGATATCCCAACCATGCCGGGTCCCCCGGGGAGAACGGCCGTGTCCCCGAGTGGTGGGGAAGGGCAGGAACGCTCAGGAGGGCTCCTCCGACCCTTCCTGTGCAGGTGTTACTCTGCGGCACAGGGGACAGCATTGGCTTCATCCTTAAAACATGGTGGGTGCGAAGCAGGGCGTCCCCCGCTGAGTCCCTAGCCCTGGGCAGGCAGCGGGATGGCCTGGCCTGGGGGGCTGCAGGCAAGGAGGGGGGAGATGGTGCTCCCACCCCAGCAGGCTGGCAGGGAAAGGCTGAGCCGGGACTGGGGGAATCTGAGCCTGGATCCTCCCCGCAGCCGGAAAATATGAATAATTCGGCAAATATCTGCGGTGCAGGCGCGGGGGAGCCCAGCCAAGGCAGCAGCAGGCTGCTGGCAGGGCGGTCCCAACACCTCCAGCAGAAACGGGGCCCCCTCTCCACCCCTGGGGGCTCCCCCGGGATGTGGGGAGGCTGTTCCCCTGCCCCACTCCATTTCGGAGGGGTGAGCACCCCAGCGAATCTGGGCCGGGTTAACCCCTCACTGCCTTGAAGTAGCATCAGGGTGCGAGGGCGGGATGCTGGCGTGTGCCGGCGGAGCAGGGTGATGCCGAGGGAGAGGTGGCGGAGGCGTGCGGGTGGAGCAACTGTGCCAGCCTGCCCGGCGCTCGTGGTGAGGCAGGGATGCATGGCCGTGGCCGAGCCGGCAGAACCTGCCCGGAGCGGGGAGCCTGGCAGGCGGGGAGGAAATGCCAGCATAATTAAAGGGCCGAGAGAGACTTGGAGTCAGCAGCTGGTTGCAGCATGGGACACGTCAGCGAAACCCGACCCTGGCATTGCAAAACCAGCCCTGGCTTCGCCAGCCTCCCGCAGTCCTGGCCGCGCTCCGGCACTGCCCACCCGGGTGGCCTGGCATGGCAGCGGCACTGCGCGCATGCCCCCAGCACCCTGCGCCCAGGGCTTTGCCTTCCAGCCAGCACTCTCGGGCTGCCAGAGCCACCTCGAGGGCTGGCATGGCAGTGAGGGCTGCCGGGTCTGCCCCCAGCCCCCTTAGCCCCAAAAAGTGCTTCACAGGGTCTCCATGATGCTTTTTGGGCTCTACTCAGTCCTCATGCCGGGCACCGCTGGCCTGGCTGTGATGTGGGGGTGCAGCGGGACCTGGCAGCAGCGAGGGGGCTGGGGGCTGAGCCGGGGGTGCCGGGGAGGGGACTTGGTGACTGTGAGCCCCTGGATGCGGCACAGCTCCTCCCTGGCGTCGGGGGGCTGACGGCACAGGTCACGGCGGGGCAGGGCCGGTTGGGCCAAGTGACTCAGGCGGTTGTGGTGACCCTGCCCAGCGGCGCGGGCGCACCCCACCCTGGGGGGGGGACCCACCCTCGGAAGACGCGAGGACAGAGCTGGCCGCCACGTTAACCCTGTCCGGCTGCGGGTGAGCGCTGGTGCCTCTGCAGCATGGGGGGCTCTCTGCAGGCCGGGGCTGCACGGCGGGGGGCACACAGCACGGGTCCAGTCCCTCCCACAGCTGTCGGTGCAGGATGTGGTGTCCCTGCATCGGACGGGGCCCCCCACGGCGGAGGGGCGGCCGGGGCAGGCGGCACGTGCTGCTGCACGACCCGACAGCCCCCCGCATGCAGCGGGGGCCCCTCGCGAGAGCCGCAGGGCCCGGGGTTTGCCTGGAGCTACGAACAGCTTGGAGCAGGGGAGGAGGTGGTGATGGCCAGGGCTGGGGAAGGGTCTGGCGGGGCAGGATGCTGGCAGCACTCGCACCTCTAGCAGTCTGGGGGGATTTGCCTCTTCCTTGCCTGAGAACGGCCCTCTGCCACCCCCATGTGCCCCTGAAATGGGTTGGCAGGAAACCTCGGGTCCCCGGCCCAGCCTGTGCTAATTAGCAGTGTCATTAAAAGGGCCAAAAGATGGGGTTGAGAGAGAAGCCAGCTGCGACATTGGCCAGGCACCAATGGGGGGCTGGGACAGGGGTGGTTACAGCCTCGCTCACCCCAAGAGCATCCTCCCCTCCATCCCAGTCCCTGTCCCTGAGGGATGAGGATGCAGCCCAGGGTGCTGTGCCGAGTCCCTGGGGTGCCAGCAGGGAGGGGAATAGCAAGGTGACCCATGGCCCCCAAGGGACAGGAGCCGGCTCGGGTGTGTATGAGCCCCAGGACTCTGTGGGGACGCAGCTGGCTCTGAAGGGCACAGGAGGGACCTGTGGGGCAGGGGAGCACCCGGCTCCTTCAGCCCTACAGCCTGTGCTCAGGCCACGCCACAGTGGGTGCCACCTCTGGGTGACCCTGTCCCTGAGGGGATTGCTACCGCTGGCGTTCTGGGCAGGAGCAGACCCTGTGGGTGCAGCTGCCAGGATGGTGGCACAAGCAAAGGGTTAGGTGGTGCTCAGAGTGCTGGGAAGGTCGGCCGGGCTCCTACCCCCTCCCCTGGCTCCCAGGTCCAGCAGTGCCTCTGCTCTGAATCCCCTGTGTTTGATTTGCACCCTGCCGAGAGCAGCTGGGGAGGTAGGGACCCTTGCCCTGCTGCGTACTGGCGGTCTCGGTGCCCCACCTGAGACGATAGCAAGAGACCAGGTCAAAGCCGGTGCGACATGTCTCATGGTAGAGCCTGGGGTGTGCAAAGGTACCATGTCGCTAAATCCTGGGGGTCTGGGGAGGAGGAGGGCATGGGGCTGGGGTGGGCAGCCCACATGCCACTTTGCTCTCACCGGTTCTATCCCGGGCTGCAGTAGCACAGAGGCAGGAGCATGGCAGGGACTTTTCTGCTCCCTCCGTGGTCCCTTTGAGGCTGGAGGGTCCCGGGCAGGGCACAGGGAGACAATTTGCACACCCCAGCAGTGGGGGGGTCTGAGGCACCCCACAGCTCTGCCAGCCCAGGGTCCCCCCAGGTCCTAACCTTGGCTGGGTTTCTCTCTCCCACAGAGCTGACACCATGAACCAGCTGATCCTTTGCACGCTGCTTCTCTTGGCCCCTAGGGACCTGGCTGGGGCATGTCCCACAGGCTGCCAGTGCCAAGACCCCAAGACTATCCTGTGTGCGGCTAGACGGGGCCAGACCGTGCCCCGGGGGCTGCCCCCCAACACCCTCTCCCTCTACGTCTTTGAGAATGGCATCACGATGCTCAGCGAGGACAGCTTTGCGGGCCTGCCTGCCCTCCAGCTCCTGGACCTCTCACAAAACAAGATCACCAGCATCCAGAAAAACATCTTCCAGCCCCTGACAGAACTCGTCAACTTGGACCTGTCCTCCAACCAGCTGCAGGAGATCACCAACGAGACCTTCCATGGGCTGCGGCTGCTGGAGCGTCTCTACCTGCAGAAGAACAGGATCCAGCACATCCACGCTGCTGCCTTCGACACGCTGGAGAACCTGCTGGAGCTGAAGCTGCAGAACAACCAGCTCTGGGCTGTGCCCCCCCTCGACCTGCCCAACCTCCTGCTGCTGGACATCAGCTGGAACAAGATCCCCACCATTGCACCGGGGGCCTTCCACGCTGTCAACATTGAGTCCCTGAAGATTGCAGGGCTGGGCCTGACGAGCTTAAATGAGGAGCTCTTCCAGGTCCAGAACAACCTCCACGAGCTGGACGTCTCTGACAACCTGCTGGAGCGTGTCCCGGCGGTGCTGCGGCGGCTGGGGAGCCTCACTAAGCTCAGCCTGGCCGGCAACGCCCGCATCTCCCAGCTGCCAGCGGAGGACTTCCACAACCTTCACAACCTCCAGGAGCTGGACATCAGCAACCTCAACATCAACACCATCCCTCGGGATTTCTCCAGCTTCTTCCCCAGGCTGCGAGCCATGACGGCCGCCGGCAACCCCTTCAACTGCATCTGCCAGATGAGCTGGCTGGTGCAGTGGGTGAACACCAGCAGTGTGGTCCTCCGGCGGCCTGAGGAGACACGCTGCCACTTCCCCCCCAAAAACTCCGGCAAGCTCCTCCACCATCTGCAGTATGCCGACTTCGGCTGCCCCACCACCACTACCACCACCACCCCCACCACGCCACGCACCACCACGCTGCCGCCGCCCGCACCACTCCCCACCAGCAGCCGCCCGGTGCCGCAGCCCAGCACTGCCGCTCCCACCCTGGGGGCCCTGGCCCCCCAGGGCAGCTCCACGCTGGTGCCCTTCAGCGGCCCCCCGGCCCCCACCAGCCCCCCCCCGCCCATCTGTCCCCCTCGCACGTGTCTGAATGGTGGCACCTGCCACCTGGGTGCCCAGAACCACCTGGAGTGCCTGTGCCCAGTGGGCTTTGCCGGGGTGTACTGCGAGGCGGAGGTGAGGGCGACGACACCGTCCCCGGCCACGCAGGCACCACCACCCAGCCGGCAGATCAGCATCACACAGGTCAGCAGCACCTCCCTCAAAGTGGACTTGCAGAACTATGTCCAGTCCAAAGCGCAGCTGAAGGGCATCCGCTTGAGCTACCGAAATCTCTCTGGGCCAGACAAGCGGCCAGTGATGCTGCGTTTGCCAGCTTCACTCTCTGAGTATACGGTGCGGGCGCTGAAGCCCAACTGCACCTACCGTGTCTGCATCGGGCCCCTGGGGGAAAAGGTCTCCAAGGAGGAGCACTGTGCCGAGGCGCAGACCTTGCCAGTGAGCCACCAGCAGCACTCTCCCGTCACCCAGAGCAAGGACAGCAACCTCACCCTGATGATCGTCCCAGCACTGGCTGCCGTGCTGCTGCTGGTGGTGGTGGTGACTGCCGGCATGTATTATCGCCGGCACCGCCGGGCGAAGGCGCACGCCAGCACTGGGGTGGACGCAAGCCCGCTGGAGCTGGAAGGGGTGAAAGCCTGCCTGGAAAATGGGGATTTGAGCAGCCATGGCCACAAGGTGCCCGAGGCAGCAATGCTTTCTGGCGGCTCCGAGTGCGAGGTCCCGCTCATGCAGTCGCACTACCCCAGCAACAACAACACCCCAGGGCTCAAACCCTCCTATTTCTGAGCCAGGCGGGAAGGGGCTGCCAGGAGAGGGGAGCCCTGGACAGATGAGGGTTGAGCTCCAGCGGTGGCACCTGGCCGCGTCCCTCCGGGGAGAGGAACAGCGAGGAGCTAACTGAATTAAGGCAGAAAAACCCCAAACCCATAACGTGCAATTTCCGAGAAGTGGCCACGTTTCAGGAGAAGACACTAATTTTACTGCTCAGTGCCTTGATTTCTGTGACTCTGTGTAGAACGTGGGTAGCAAAAGAGAGGGGGTTGGGTTTTTAATTTGGGGTTTGGGTGAGCTTTTTTTAGCTACTGCTAAAAAGAAAGCTGCCGGTGACTCGGCTAAGGGACGTCCACGTGCTGGTAACAAGGGTCCTTTAGCAGAGCATGGCCCGTGACTCTCAACTCCCTGGAAGCTGATATGAGCAATAAGGCCCGGCCGAGGTGCTGGGACCCTCGGGACCCCTGGGCCAAAGGAAGTGTCGAACAGGCAAACCGGGAATTGAAGCTTTAAGAACTCGGAGAGAATATTTATACATGGTTATTTCCCATTTCTTCTGGGAAAACTCTTTTTTTTTCTAGTACAGGTTTGTGTACACCTCTTTTGTAAGGCAGACCAGAAGGGTGTCTTTTTGTAAAAAAAAAAAAAAAAAAAAAAAAAAAAAATTAAAATCACAACAATGAAAATCTCTGTGCAGCCCTGCGCACTTTTGCCCATCTCGCCCTGGCTTGTGGGCAGCGGCACGGGCAGCGTGGTGTGTCCCCTGTGGAGGAGCGGGAAGGTCAGCCGTGTCTTCCCGTTGTTGTTGGCGAGCGTGGGGATGAGTCAGGGTGATGGGGGGGAGGGGGGACAGTTTTCCTGACTCTGGGCGGCGGTGCTGGGGAGGCTTCACCCCCACGGCGCTGCCCCCCACCGCGGGCGCTGAGGAGGTGTTCCCGAAGCAGAGGCCATGGATTTCGAATCAGCCCCTGCCCTGCACATCATCCAGCCTTACTTCATCTCTCCCCGCCTGCCAGATGGCTCCGGGGCCAGCTGCGGGACAAACAGCCCAGCCCAACTTCCATGACCTCCTAACGTCACCCCTGGCGGCACCGGGACCCCCAAAGCACCCGTGACAAGTGTCAGCCTGCTCGGTCCCCCCCAAGCCGAGGGCTGCAGCTAGAGCCAAGGCTTGGGACCCCCGCAGCGAGCCCCCACCGCCTGGCCCCGGGAACAGCCGGTTTCGTGCGCTGGCCCCGGCGGGGAGGGCTGGGAGCCGGCGCTCGGCAGGTTCCCGCTGCCAAGTGGTTTCTGCTCCAACCCTCTGGTTTTAATCGTTTTCCAATCCTTTATCTTTCAGGCTGGAATTTTCCAGGTTGGGGCCCTGCCCGCCGAGGTATGTTTGATTTGGAGAGAATGAGCAAAAGTGGGCTGAAGCGCCGCGGCTGCCGCCAGCGGAGCCGAGGGTCACCGCCATGCCGAGCGAGCTGCCGGCCGCGCTGGGGCCGGCAGCTCTTCAGGAGGCACTGCTCTGCCGCAGGATATGGCCCTGACCCCGCAACTGCCCCGGTCCGGCTCGCCCGAGGCCGACGTCGGGAGAGAGCGGCTCTGGATGCAATTAGGGGCGCGGGGCGGCGGCGGGGGCCGTCTGGTGCGGCCCCCCCGGCTCCCAGGTGGGCTTCCGGCAGGGCTGGCTCCCATTAGGGCCGGCGCAGCGGCAGGAGGGGCCCCTCGTCGGCGCGGGCGGGTCGGTGCGATGGCCACACTCGCCCCGCTCAAAGGGCCCATTGTGGTCCTCTCCCCACAGATTTTTCAAATTAACATCCCAAATTCCTCCGAAAATTGCTGCTGTGTAAATATTTTCACTGCGAGCTTTGTATATTTTCCAGCCCCGTGAGGAGGAGAGAAGAAAAGTCCCTGGCGGAGCTGCGGCCTCGCGCCGGGTGCCTCTGGCCGGCCGCCGCCGCAGCCCCCCCGAGCCCGGCCGGGCGCAGGGTCGGCCTCTGCGTGTCCCCTCACTGGCACCGGGCTGTGAGGGACCGGCAGCAGGGACCTTGCAGCGGCTTTTGAGCCCCTTCCCTCCTGGCCCCTCGCTTTCCCTCCTGCTGCTTGGCTCCATGATGCGCCCTTCTCTTAATGACGCTATTTCTCCACTTGCAATTAGCTGGAGGTTTGCAGGGGACCTCAACATGCCAGCTGGGCGCTGGGGACCCCCATGACCCCTCAGCAGGTCCCATTGCTCCTGGGGGACTTCCAGCAGCTCCAGAGTGACCATATCTGCATCAGAGATGCCACACGGGCTGCCCTGGCATGGCAGGAGCCAAGGGGGGCTCGGCTTTGGCAGGTGCAGCCTGGGAGCCGGGAGCCAAGGTTTTCACAGTGGCTCACCGGAGCTGGGAGGTGTGGGGAAGAGACCAGGCTACGGCCAGCAGCAGCTGCACGGGGAAGGGGCTGGAGTGCCACAAGGGTTTGGGGGCAACAGGGCTCGGCCTCGGCACGGAGGGGTATGGGGATGCTGTGGCCAGAGCGGGGCTCAGCGCCCTGTGGGGCTCGGACCCCCTCCTGACACCCATGTCTGCACCCAGGCGGCTCCGTGGTTGCTTGGCAGTGCCCAAAATGCACCCTTCCAGCCTCCGAGCCCCTGCGGCTTCCCAAACCCCAGCACAAAAAGTCCCCCTGGCCGCTGCCAGCGGCTCCGTGCGGCACATCGTGCAGCGCTGCTAATTCCTCCGAGCTGAATCAGCGCCGGGGAAGGATTGCAAAACCCCCTGAAATGAACCCAAAAAAATCCCTCTCGCTATGCTATGCAATCCAGTGGGGCCGGTAACCAAAAGCCAGATCCAGAAGCCACTAGCAGTATCGGTGGAGGCGGGGGGGGGGGGGGGTCGGCAGGGAACCACAACGGGAGGAGCCGCTGGCTTCACCGGGGCAAGTCCTGCTGCCCCCAGTGCTGCCCCAGCCCTGCCCGGCGCGGGCAGCATCCTGCCTGCACCCCAACGGCTGCAAGCCTGCAGGTCTCCGGCCTCAAGAGAAACATCCCTGGCCCCGTGGAAACCAAAGTCTGGTCCCCTGGGTCCCCCAGGTCCTCACGGCCAGAGTAGAGCCCCAGGGGGGCAGGCTGCCTCGGTGTTGGGTGCCAGGGGTCCCCATCCCCGCTCCCCTGGGGCGAAGGCAGGCGTGTGCTTGTCCAACGGCCCCACGGACTGCCGCAAAGCATCGGTTGCCAGGAAGAGCTTGTGGAGAGGCAGAAATACCACTGTCTAACTGGAAAGCTGGGGAGGCTGGAGCTGGGGAGCACTGGTTGGCCACGGTGGCGGGAGTGGGCTGAAGCCATGGCCCATCTGGGAGCAATTTCGGCGCTGCGGGTGCTTGCCTTCCCGCCCAAGCAGCCGCGCATGGCACAAGGCTATTTTTACACAGTGTAATTACTGGGGCAGGCGGTGGGGCTGGGCTGCTGCCCCGGCATTAACCCCCCCTTAGTGTGGCTGCCCTGGAGCATCTCACCCCCACAGGGACAGGTCCCACTGGGGTGGCAGCTGATGGGGTGGCCTCTCCCCCCTCCTCCTGTCTGAGATTGGCAGCCAAGTGGGAGTAGCAGGAAAAGCCCCTTCCCCGCTGCTGGCAAGCAGCTGCCAGCCCAGGCATACGTGGCGGGAGGGGACAGGGGGTCTGCAGGGGGACAGGGATGGACCTGTCCTGTTCAGGGCTCTGCCACTGAGACCTGGCTGCTGGGGTGGGTGTTGTCAGAGACCCACAAAACACCCAGCACGACCCAAAAGGGCTAAGTCCTAGGAAAAAGCAGTGCACAGGGTGTCAGGGCCAGGCGGGATGGGAGCAGGCCCGGCCATCAAGGTCCCACTACAGCTGGTGACCAGGGAGAGGTGGCAGGGTGATGGTGGGGGGACGTGCCTCAGTGGGGTCGTGTGCCTTGGAGCACACGAGGGCTGGGGCTGGGAGATGCCGGGGCTGCAAGCCCGGTCCCCAAGAGCCGGCTCAGCTGCAGGCTTTGGCTGGGGCAGGGGCAGCGGGTGGGGACTGAGCATCCCTGCGCAGTGTCCCCGGGGAACTGCCCAGGCCCCTCCATGTCCTGCTCCAGCACTGGAGGAGCCAAACAGCCCCAAATCCCTCCACAAACATCCTGCCGTGCCGGCTCCCCACCACGGGCAGGTCCTGGCTCTGGCACCTCCCAGCTCTGGCGGACTTTGGACCGTGAAGGGCGGTGGGGATGTGGCCGTCCCCATTTCTCAGCCCCCACCACTGTCCTGCCCCGTGGGGAATCTGCCCAATGCCAGCACACGCCATGGGGACACAGCTCCCCGGGACCTTTGCAGACCCGCTCACCTCAGCCCTACCGACCCAGCCGCAGTCCCGAGCCGGCGGCAGCGTGGGCAGGAGGCTGCCCTCTCCCCTGCTTGGCGAGCGAGCACCCTTGGCCTCCCTGGGGACATTTTTGGGACACTGAAAGATGCGGTGACACAAGGGAGCTGCTGTTCTCACTGGCCCAGCACGGTGACGGCACCGGCCCCAGGCAATGCTGTGCCGGCCGCCAGGCGCGCGGCAGTGGGGTCTGGTCACTGACCCCGAGTCGGAGCCGGTAACCCAACCCCACCGGTGCTGGTTACAATTTAGGGCAACAATAACCTATTGAGGCCCCTTCCTGGCTCCTGCCCTGCTGCTCCTTGATCTAATTAAAGGGGGCCGGGGTGGGGGTGGGGGGAAGACAAAACCCGAGTTGAAGGGAGCGGCGGGTACCCGAAGGCGGCACATTTAGGACCATGGCATGGAGAGGGGCCATGGCCACCTGTCCCTCCCACCACTGGCTCCCTCGGGGGTCTAGGCATTGGGGGGGGAGAGTGTCAGCTCCTGAGCATGGCCTGGCACAGCTGGGGTGCTTTGAAAATGAAGTTTACGCGGTCACAAAGATCTTGCCTGCTCAGGATTTGGCGTGGGGACCCCCAAAACACACTTGCTGATGTGGGGGTGAATGGAGCTGGTGCCCCCCATTCTCTGCCCTCTTCCCCTGCTGGGCAGGGGTGCAGCCACCCCATGGGGTTCAGTGCAGCTGTGGGCATTGGGGTGGGCATGCTGGGGGTGTCCCCCATCTCGGGGCATGCCATGGTCCCCTTTGGGGTGCCACAGGGTGCCCAGGATGCGTGGTACAGGCTCGGTGGGCAAAGGCCCCTGCGGCAGGCTGCGGTGGGGATGCCGTGGGGAGGCGGTGGGGACGCAGGCTCCCCTTCCTGCCGGCCTGGCGTCAGTAATGAATGGTATGAGTTTCCTGCCCGCCCACTGATTGCTTCCTCAAAAAGCCTCGATGAGCTGCTGCTGCTGCGCCCGGCTCCCCATGCGCGGCTCATGGCATGGCCGTGCTGCCGGACGGTCCTCAATGAGCCACGCTGGGCACCCACGGCCACGTTGGAGACCCACAACAGGCACCCCAGCCCTACGGCTGCTCGACCATCCCCAGGGTGCTGAACCGCCATCCCTGGAGCAGCAGCATCCCTGCACCGAGCCTGACCCGAGCCTGCAGCTCCTCTCTTCGGGCACTGCCTCCGGGGGGGACCCAGTGACCCCCAAACCCTCCACCCCCTGCCCTAGCCATGGCTCCGGGGCTCCCAAGAATTGCACCCCACCAGCCCCTGACCGGGACAGCTCTGCCGGAGGGAGAGCGGGGCCCCCGCTCGGCACCTCTGCTGGGAGCCAGCCCAAATCCCCCTCCGCCATTTGTCATCTCCCTGAGATTTACAGGCGGGGAGTGGTTGGGGCTGGAAGTGAGGCCGGCCCCGGCGTGGCTGCCTAAAAAAAGCACCTCCCGCTCCTTGGCGGGTACCCGGCACTGCGGGGGGGTCCCCGCTCACCCCCGCTACCCCCAGCCCCTCTCCCTATCGCCCCGCCACGCAGCCGCAACCCGGCAGAGCCCCGGCGTGACGTGCAGGCAGCGCCCGCCAGCCGCATTCCTGGAGGCCGATAAACCCGGCAGCCAAAATAACTCCAGCCTGCGCAAAGGGGGCTGAGTGCAGCCTGGTGTCTGCATCCAATTTAGCCGGGCTGGCTCGCCCCGGCCCAGCGCCGGCGGGGAGGCCCACGCGCATGGGGTGCGAGAAGCAGTGGGATTTGGGGTAATTCCCACTGGACTCTCCATTGGCAGCAATAAGGGACCCCAAAGCGTCCCCTTGCAGCACGCTGTGTACCCTCGCCTCCCGCAGGAGTGTTCACTCTGGACACTAATGATGTCTGGTCACCGAGGCTGGATGTGGAAACCCCATGGCTGCCTTTGCCTGTTGTGCCGGCAGAGCTGGGGAGCGGCAGAGCTGGGGAGCGGGAGAGCTGCGAGCCGCTCACCCCAGTAGCTTGCAGGAGGGCAAGGGATGCTCCGTCAGCCTCCCTGCCTGCTCCCACCTGGGGCTGCTCCTGCAGCCACCGTGCCAGCACCTTCGCACTGTGCCCTCAGCCGATCCTCTCCCCTCCTGTCAGTCCCAGCTGCCACCAACACCAGCTCAGAGCTGACACCTCGGCGCGGGGGATACCGGCAGGGCGGCCAAGGGCCGGCCCCGCTGTCACGGCTCACTCAGCTCCTTGCCAGAGGCCCTGTATCAGCACCCGGCGGCTGCCGACCACCCAGCCTGCTCTGGCATCCCAGCCCGCCACGGAGCCAGCCTGATGTGCAGCGAGGGTCCCGGCATCCCTGTGCTTTGCCAGCAGCTCTGGGGAGAGCTGGCAGCTTCCAGCACAGCCGGGTAAGGACCTTGCCCCAAAACCCCGTCACCCTGGTGGGATGAAAGCGTTGCCTCCTCCTCCTCTTTCTCCTGTTTCCTTGCCGGCGCCGAGCCAGCTCGCCGGGCGGTGTGGGAGAGGCCAGGCCGGGTCCAACCGGAGTGTTCCTCACCTCAGCGGTGCCCCACAGACAGGAGATGGCTCCATCGCTACTTGACAAGGGGCGCTGACCCCTTACGGCCACAAAAACTCCTCTTCCACTTCCCCGAGGGATGCCCGGTGAGCACGGCTCTGCTGCCGGCCTCACCACGGCTGGCTGGGCAGCCGCCATGGCACCATGGCACAAAGCACCGTGGCCCCACTGTAAGCAGGGGGTCAGGGCCGAGCCGCTCCAGAGCGCAGGCAGTACCAAAGGGATTCGCTTGCCCACAACAACCTGTCGTGCCGCCTCAGTGAAGGCGCCCACCCAGCTAGCAGCCACCTCAGACACTGCTGGTGCTGTCCCCAGCAGTGCCACCACCCACCATAGAGCGCCCGTCCCATCCCAGTGCTGCTGGGGACACCTCTGCGCCAGTCCCAGCACTGCCACTGCCCTCCCATCCCACCCAAATGGTGCCAGGGACGCAGCCATGCTGTCCCCAGCCTTGTCCCAGTGCCAGGAGCTCTCTGCCTCCTCCTGCTCCACCACCGTGCTCCCCATGGGTGTCTGACCATGGCATCCCCGCCGCGCTGCCCCGCATCCCCCCTGCCCGCCCTCCCACCCTGTGGCAAGTCCCCGTCCCTACCCGGGCGAGGTGTCCAGCGCCACGGTGAGCATCGCCCTGCTGAACTGCCGCATGTCCCACAGCTTCACCTCCCGCTCCCGCATCTGCAGGGGCACAGACATGGCATCAGTGGGCACCGGGGCTGTCCGGCCGGCCCTGCAGCACCATCTCCCTTGCCAGCCAGCTTCCCTCCATCCCCAGCAAGGTCCAGGTCACCTGGCGAGGGGACCTCCTGCTTTCATGGGGGACAGGCCACCCAAAAAGCACCTGGGGCTCCAGCACAGCTGCCGCAGGGAGCAGGGCTGGGACATCCCAGTAGCATCAGAGCCACCTTCCAGGTAAGGACCGTACCTGGCTGAACCCGACGGAGATGAGGCAATCGCTGGAGCCCATCCAGAGCAGCCGGGAATCCTTGTTGTTCTCATGTCCCGGGACACTCTGCAAAGGCACAAGAGACACGGCCGTCAATATCGCCGCCGGCTGCGCTGGGAATGCTGCGTGGGACGCGTGCTTCACCAGCAGTGGCCGTGAACCACTCCGGGGCCAAGCGCATGGAGCCAAGTGCTGGCTCCCGACTCCTCTGAGAGATGCCTGTGGTGACAGTGTAGCGGGGACAGCCTGCAAGCGGTGACAGTCCTGAGCCCCCACCCTGTGCCCGTGCCAGCGTGATTGCTTTGTGGAGCGGCTGGCCTGGCTCCTGGTGAGGAGCGGAGGGTGGCAGCAGCTAACGTGAGTGTGAGGGGGCATGGGATGGCCCCCTGGGGCTCTCCCCACACCCGGCAAGGGGGCTCAGGAGCCAGCATGCCACGAGGAAGCTGCTCCATGCTGGCAGGCACACGAAGAGGCTTGGCCGCGGCCATGGCCACGATGACAGAGGAACTTACTTCCCCAGCTGCATCCCCAGGCTCTCGATCCATGCCGAATCTCAGCTGCAGGAGCTGGGTGCCCCTCGTGTGTCCAGATGCTACCGAAACACAGGGCAAACTGAGCCCAGCCACGCTCCCCACACTGCCCTAAGCCCCTGCAGCCCCGCTCCGCCTCTCCCCTGGGCTCCCTGCAGGCCGGGACCCCCCAGTCCACACCACCGCCTCATCCTGCCCACCGTCTCCAGCCCGGTCCCCCCACTGGCCCCGGTGCCGCTCTGCCGAGGAACGGGTGGGGAATAGTAACCACAGGGCCAGCAGCGGCTGCTTGCCGGCTCCCATGTGGCCCCCAGATGGGTCCTGTGGTTCCCGGCTTCCCAGTGGGAGCCGGCAGCCAGCGCTCACCCCATGGCGCAGGCAGCGCTCGCAGCCCCCTCACTCTCATTTGCAAAACGCCAAGAAAAGACTGCTAACAATTTCAGAGCTGGCATGGAAAAGCAGAGGGCTCTGCCAGAGCTAAACCCAGCACAGCGCTTCCGGCACATCCGTGCCGGGCAGGGGGGACCCGGCGTGGGGGTGGGGGGGATAGGGTGGGCACAGGAGGGTGCCCAGGCATCCACAGCCACAGGCTGGCATGCACACGTTGACCCCGGTGCTAGAGAAGCCGCATCCCATGAGCTGCGTCCCCCTCGGTGTGAGCACTGCGCACCACCGGCCACGACCGCGCTGTGACTGCCAGCGAGGCTCTGCCACCACGGCAGGCGGGCGAGGGTGCGCAGAGGTGCCGTATCTCCCCCCCCCCCCCAAACCAGAGAAGCCCCTTCGGGAGCAGCCTCCTCTGGTCCCGGCCACCAGCCCCAGAGGGATGCCCACTCTCCGGAGAGACCTGCCACCGGGGCGGGAAAAGGCACATGGTGCCAAGCTCATCCTCCCCCTGGCTCCGGCACGCAAGCCTCCTTGCCAGCACAAACACGGCACTCGCCAGCCAGCACGGCTCACTTGGAAGAGGCAGCGCTGGCCAAGCCAAGCCCGGCACTCCCAGCCGCAGGGGCAGGATGTGGGGCAGGAGGGGCCCGTCCCCCCACCTCCAACACGCTGGCACAGGAGCCGGCTCCCGGCTGGGGTGAAGGGCTTAGAGAAGGGAACACGTCCCAGGATCGGTGCCGAGAGAGATGGAAACCCCGGGAGCCGGGGCCAGCCTGCTCGTCGGCCAGGAGAGCACTTCTGCACCTGAGCCGTGTGGCTGTGGCAGCCAAAACTCAACAGCTGGAGATTCAATAGCCAACTGCGCCAGCTCCGCCGGCTCCCGTGCACCGCTGGTCCTCTGGATCATCCAGCACAGAACCCGAGAGACGGTGGTGGGCGGCAGCCCCCCGGGGCGGGCGGCATGGCTGGAAGAGGGCAGGGCGATGTCGCTGCCGCTCACAGCCCATGTTGTGCTGGCTGCGGCACGGGGGCCATGTTTTCTGCATTAGTTCCATCCTGGGTGAGCAGTACGTATGGCAGCAAGTATGCGGGGAGGCTGGGGCGCTCTGCTTTCGGTGGTGGCTCAGACACCTGGCTGTGCAGATGTTGCCAGAGGTGAGCGTGCGGGACCAGATGACAGTCAGTCCCGGGAGGGTCCCTGGGGAACTCCTGCCCTGTGTCCTCTCCCCTGGTGCTGAGGGTTTTCGCAGGGACGGGGCGGTGTGGCCTGGCACCAACAGTGGACACCAGCGTGGTTCGGTCAGCCGAGAGCCCTGGGGTGGCCGTGGGGCTGCTGCAGGTCCCTAGTGCTGGCAGACACCCTGGCACCCAGCCCAGGGTGATGCTGGGATCCCTCTGTGTCCCTGGGGCAGGGGACCAGCTGCAGCCCAAGGGACAGGCATCCCTCCTGAGCTGCTCATCCCCCCTGGCAGGCTGAGAGGAGCCCACCAGCTCCAGGCCGGCACGCAGGGAGCCGAGGAGGCCTTCCAGCTCCCTGGCCACGCCAGCACTGAGGCAGCCCAGCCTCCTCCAACCCATTGTGTGGGTCCAGCCCAGCTGGTTTTAGGCAGCACAGGCTGGGGGGAGCTTGTGCTCCCTTCTCAGAGCCGGATCGGCTGCATGTGAAGGGTTTCCCTGCACTGTCCCTCTCCCCATCTCAACCCATCCCTCCCAGCGCAGGCTGGGGTACAGTGCCGGTACCCACGGCGGGGGTCCCCAGCCCTGCTCCCGGTGCGGCCCTGGAGTCCTCCGCTGCAGGGGGCTGTGGGGGGGCCAGCGCTGGGGAGCACGGCCGGCATGTCGGATGCAGCTGTTGGCAGTGATGCCTCGTTGGGGCCGGGTGAGCTGGTAACAGCTGCCCGCAGGGAGCGACCGCCTTTGGCTCCTCGGCTGCCTGGGAGAGCCTGACACAAAGCAAACACTGCCCCGGCACCAGAGTGATCCCCAGGGTGATCCCTGCCTCTGCGGGAGCAGTTACCCTCAGCTGGGATGCAGGGCAGGGAGAGCTGGAGATGGGGAGCCCAGGGCAGAGACGTGGGGCTGGAGGGGTGGGAGGTAGCTGGGGTGGGGGGTGGGTCACAGCTCTGCCCTTGGAGGAGACCCTGTGGCTGGCAGGGGCCAGAACAGCTCAGCCCTCCCTGCGGCTAGCAGATCATGAGCATGGCTAGCAGACCGCAGGCATCTGTCCCCTGTGGGAAGCAAGCTGCATGGGTGCAGGAGGCACCAGAGTCAGGCTGAGCCTCCCTTTGCCAGTGGGTGCCAGGG
The DNA here is from genome assembly GCF_947461875.1 of Haliaeetus albicilla. Classification (NCBI taxonomy): domain Eukaryota; kingdom Metazoa; phylum Chordata; class Aves; order Accipitriformes; family Accipitridae; genus Haliaeetus; species Haliaeetus albicilla. The sequence goes on along the minus strand of NC_091504.1, from coordinate 9,109,142 downwards.
CAGGAGGGTTCCCCCAGCCCAGGGCACTGCAGTGGGCTCCAGGGACAGACACCTCCTCCCTGTACTGAAAGGATGGGTCCGTGCATGTGGGGGAAGCCATCGCTCCCCCCAAACCCCACGAGGCAGCGGGGGGCAGGGGGAACGGCTTCCTGGGGAGCCAAGGGGGTTAACCATGGCACTGCATCCTACTCCCGGCACAAGAATGTGAGTGATCTCCCTCCGCTGCCAAATCCTGGTTACTCCAGAGCTGGCCAGGAGAGCAGAGCAGCCTCTCCCAGGCCAGCCCTGCTCCTGGTCTCTGCCCGGAGCTTGGGGAGACCCTGAGCTGCCACCTGCCCCCAGGGGAGCGCAGGGATCCCAGCCACCACACATGGCGGCAGTGATGCTCCGGTAGCCATCACGCTGCCAGCACTGGCCCTTGCCCGGTGTGGGGTGTCTGTGTCATGGTGGGGATGGACTGGGGTGAGTCCCCTCCTGCCCATGCCACCTCCCTGATCCCACTGGCCACGGCAGCATCGCCGTGGTGCCCTGGGGAGCTGGGTACCGTCAGCACCGTGCAGGCTCTGCCTCTCCCACCCCACTGCCAGTACAGCCCTCTGCCTCCATCCAGCCCCTGTCCCGGAGGATGCTGCCAGCCCAGCAATGGCAGGAAGGTGAGCAGGTTCCCACCAGGACAGCCCCTATGGCTGTGGAGGCTCCCACCTTGGCACGGATGCCCAGGCATGGGGCCAGGCTGGGAGCAGGACCTCCCTCCCTGGGCAGCCGAAGGGGGACCTGCTCGCCACGTGGGCTGCGGAGACTGCAGCACCCATCAGCACCCATCAGCACCCATCCCTCCTCTCCTGCATCTCATTTCTTCTTGCAGCCACCAGCCCCGCAAGCCTTCCTCTGAGGCTGTTATCAAATCCCCAAACCACTTTTGCCCTCTTATGAGCCTGCCAGGAGCCCCAGGTCAGGCAGCAAGCTGGGGGGCTCCCGAAATGCCGTCCCAGAACCCCAGCCCCAGGTAAGCGAAGCGCCCACCTGTGCCCTCGTGCCTGCACCCTGCTGAGCTGCCGAGGCCATCCCCAGCAGGAGGCAAGGGCACCCAGCGAAGGCGAGCCGGTGCCCCCACGTGCCCGCATCCCTCGTGATGTCGCTGGCTCATCCCGAATCCTCCTCAACTTCCCCATGTCTGCCATACCAAGTGGCATTCCTGGGAAGGACAGCCGAGGGGGAAGCAGAGCAGAGGAAATATAAACAGTCCCGTGCAGCTACGCTGGGGAACAGAAGCATGAGAGCGCCGAGCGTGCAGTGCTATAAATAGGCAGCCCACAGCCAGGCCAACTTTTTCAAAGCTTCCCACGGTCTCCTTGGGAATGTGGGATGCTGCGGACCTTCCCCCAGCCTGGAGGAAGCTGCTGTCGAGGCTGGGAGTCAGGTACCCCCGGGGTGACCCCAGCGTGGGATACCGCGCCGATGGGGTTGGGGGGAGGAAGGCTAAAAGTCTCTCTATGTCCTAATGCGCCTTTCCCCAACGAGCAGTCCCCAACCGGCCCTGGGCTGACAGCCGGATCCTGCGCAGAGGTGACACACGGGGCCTGTGGGGTCCTTGCTGTGTGCACAGCCGGGTCACCCCAGCCTGGATCTCTACCTCGCCGCAGCATCGCCCTGCCTCCACGGCCACGCTGCCCGTGGAGACCCTCTCCCTGCCGTACTCTCCCACCATGGCGGGGGCTGATGTGGCCCATGGGATGGTGGCCACGGTTTGGGAGAGAAGCTGGAGTCCCTCTCCCACCCCTGGGACCATGGGCAGGGATGGGACACCCCCAGCCTCGGGGGGAGAGCACTGTCCTGCCCTGCACTGGGTGTGCTTGGAGGGCTGCGAGCCCCGGGGTGCTCCCAGGCATCGGCATGGCCCACGAGGTGGGGGGAGAAATCCACGGTGGGGACAAACCCACGGGGACACCCTCCCAGCTGTCCCCAGGCGTCCTCAGCCCCGGTCCCACTCATTAAAATGTGAGCAGGAGCGTGCGTTCGTCCTGCGCGCACGGCCGTTCCCTCGCCCCCGGTCCTGCTGAAACGCCGGCAAGGGAAGTTTCTCGTGAGAACGAAGCCGGTTCCTCTCCATCCCACACTGGCCGTGCTCGGCAGTGGCCCCGCAACCCGGCACTGGCGGCGCCTGCCCTGGCCCCGTAATGGGAGCCAGGTGCCGGCCAGATGCATGCAGCCCCTCGCCCAAGCGTGCAGCGTGCGGGGGTGGGATGCGGCCCATCGGCTCCGCACGCCACTGGCCCGGAGCAATGCTGTGTCCGATGGACACGGCTCTGCCACACCAAATTGGGGCACTGGCTTGCATGCCCACATGGCATGGGATGTTCCTCCCCATGTAGCAACTTTCTGCTCCCATGAGCCACCTCCCTTCTTGCCAGCAGCATCTCCAAGTGTTTTTGTTGCACACCCATCAGTCAATATTTTTGAGGATGCACCCCCCAGCAGATGTATTTTGATTGATGTATAAATGATATGCATGTACAGCTGAAGGTCTAATATTTTCCCCTGCACCCCCACAGATTGCTGTGTGCACCCTGCTTTGGAGAATACTGCTTTAGAGGACAGGCAAGACCCCAGCCCACTGTGCGGGCAGGGTGCTGTGCATCCATCTTGCCCCCACTAGCCCCAGGGAGAGGAAGCCTGGGCACCCAGCCCAGGAACTTGCCAGGACCCAGAGGAGAGGATGGCTGGGGGAGCGGGCAAGCAGAGATGCCACCTTAGTACCCCCTGCCATACCCAAATTGCTGCCTTGCACTGGTCCTGGTGACCCACCTGGGGCATCAGCTGGTGTATGGGCACCCTCCCAGTGCTCCGACCCCCTGCTCAGCACTGTCCCCTGTCCCTCCACAGCAGTGTCCCCAGCAGGACACGGGATGGACAGTTTGTGGGGTTTACCCAGGCATTGCAGGGTGGGCGAGGGCAGGAGCAGTGAAGCACTGAGCCCCGGCAGAGCCGAAGCCACGAGGGAGAGGATGTGACTCGCTTCCAGTGAGAGGGTCAAGGCAAGGGGGGTGACCACCAGCACCCTTGGGAGGGGAGGGCAGGCTGTGGCTGGGGCAGCGCAGCCTTGGGAGGGGATAAGGCAGAGGACAGGACTCACGGGACCTCTCCAGAAGGAGAGCAGCACTCGGACCCAGACCCAGCCAGGCAGGGGGAGTGCGCCTGCACGGGGAGGCACAGCAGGACCCACTGCAGCAAAGGGCTGGCCCTGGCATCTCCTCTGCCAGTTTAGGGGCACTGAGGAGGCACGCCGAGCAGCAATGGGGTGCAAGCTCAGCCCTAATGCTCGCAAAGGGGCCGCTGCAGTTGCGAGCCCAGACGCAGCAATGAGCGGCTGGGGGTCCAGCAACATGAGGCCATTGCTCTCCCAAGGGAAATGATGGCCTCGGGTACGTACGAGCCATGCTGCAGGGTCAGCCAGACCCTGGCCACGCTGCTCTTGCTGTGTCACACGCTCCTACCCGCTGCCGCAACGTGCTCAAAATAGCTGCCATGGACGTAACCAGGAATGGGGTGGCTCGGGCCCCTGCCGGGGGCACGGCCGCAGGGAGTGGGCAGCCTGCCAGTCACCTTCCTTGCCATCCATCCTTGGTCCCCAGCACCTTGCGTGCTGCATCCACAAGACCTGAGAGCAGCATCGGGCATCACGGCACCATGGCGGCGACCCCTCCTCCCCGAGTCTCTTATTTTAGCTCCTTCTCATCCTTTTCCCCCTGCTCTAAAAAAAGGAACAGTTTAATGAGGCAGGCTCAGCAAATTAAGAAAACCACCCAGAGGAGCAGCCCTCTGCTGAGGCCAGCTTCAGCACCATGTGCTGCAAAGGGACTGGGGTGAGCCAGCGGTGGTGCGGAGCCTGAGCCCTTCGCCTGCTGTGGAGGAAGCCCAGCCCGTGGCGCCGCAGGGGCCAGCCCAGCTGGAAAACCCATCGCACCGCTCACCTCGCTCACTGCTGCAAAAAAACAGGTGACTTCAAAGCTGGGAGCTCGCGAGGTGCTGGCACGGTACGGCGGCCCCAGCATCACCCGGTTTTGTAACCGCGCTGGCCCAGGGGAGAAGGAACCTTTCCAAATAACCCGGCCCTCCAGCAACCGGGGAAAAAAGAAAAAACAAAACACAGGAGTGTTATTCCTCTTGGCTAAGCAAGCCCTGCGCAAACTTCCAGAGGATTTATGGCATTTTAAAGTTTTCCCCTTCAGCACAGTACTTCTCCAAGACTAAACATCTTCATCAATTCTCAGCCGGCTGGGGTTAGGGCTGCGGCACGGCAGCGCTCGGCCGCGGCAGCGAAGGTGCATATTTCTCTTGGCAAACCCCGAGCGCCGGCCCCGGGGCTGGATCAGACGGCAGTGGAGGGAAGTGAGCTGCCTGCTTTGAACAGCCACCATCATTCACACGTTATTTTTAATAGCTCAGCGAGACAGAGTCCACCCTCCCCAGGAGACTTGGCTCAAGCCCATCGTGCTCGCAGCTTTGCCGAAACTCCGTTATCCAAGTCGACAGGTCTGGCAGGGGGAGAAGCGGGGGGCAGGCGGGGAGGGGAGCAGCGCCTGGGGCCATCGGTGGATAGGCGCAGGATGAATGTGGGAGCAGAGACTGGCACCTTGCAGCCACACCAAGTGGCACCCAGAGCAGGGGAGCATTGTGGGGGTCACTGTGCTGGGAGCACTTTGCCCTGGCTCACTTGCATGTGGAACCGCTGGGTTTATATTTATATATTGTGTTGTTGTATTTATAAGGCTGCCTGAAGGGTCAGAGCACTACTTGTACCTGCAGAAAGCACCCAGGGCCCTTATGGGAGCTCAGTGCCCAGGCTCTACCCAGGGGCAGCTGGCAGCAGGAGAGTCCTGGTGCAGTGCGATGCTGGAGCACTAGCTCCCTCCAGCTGGTGCCCGGGGTTGCCACCATGCCCAGGCACAGGCACCAGAGGCCATTGGCTTCCCGAGCCCATGGGTACGCATGCGCCAGAGGCGGGAGAGGCGCAAGGAGCGGCAGAGCCCGCTGCAGCCATCTGGCCCTGCTCTCCGCTGCATCCCTCCCCTCCCAAAGGCTTCCAGCCCCTTCTGCAGTGAGGGATGGCGGCCGCTGGCAGCCAGAGCCCCCAAGCCACAGGAAGCCTCTAATAAGAGGCTGTTTAAACTCGACGTCAAGGCTTAAGTCCTCTACTTATTTCCTAATCGCTGTTATTTGCTGAGCTGTGCGGATCCAGCCTCCCAGCCCTCACCCTTGGCAGGTCCTCATCCCCAAGAGCCTTTTGCCCAGCTCCTGCATGGCGGTGCAGAGCCTGGGAGCCCAAAGTCCCGTCACAGCCCTTGTGCCCACGGGGCTTGGGATCGCTGCCTGCAGGGCTCAGGATTGCTGCCCGCAGGCAGACAGCCCCAGCAGCAGCATGCCAGTGCACCAGAGGAGCTCGCTGGCCCTGGTGGGAGGGTAGGGATCCCCTGTGCCCTAACTCCACTGGGGCCGAGGAGGAGGCAGCCCCATTCCCCCTGCCTTCAGCCCCTGCCACTGGCACCTCTCCCAAGCTGTGCCAGGGCTGGGACAGTTTGGGGCACAAAGCCCACCCCACAGCAGGCAGCAGGCACCCCGGTCGGGCAGGGCTGCCTGCACCATGTGGCCCAGCGCACCCGGGAGGGACAGTACCTGGGAGGCAGTCGGGCTGGCTCGGGGGTCAAAGATCCGCAGTTTCTTGTCCTGTAGAGATAAAAAGAAAACAGAGGAGGGTTAAGGACCCCAGGGCCAGCGGGATGTCAGGCTGTATTAGGCAGAAGGCTGAAGCGAGTAGCCCCCCTCCTTCCTGCTCATCACTCTCCTTCCTGCAGTGCCTGTCCTTATGGACGACTTGCACAGCATCCTCCAGGTCCTGCCCCACATCACAGGTAGGGGCACACCTCCAGGACCCCCCACAGCCTCACCAGGACCCCGACACCCTCAAAACTGCTCCCAGAGAAGGGGGGACCCTCCAAAGTAGAGCCAGGGCTGGAGTCCGACCCTTGGATGTCATCCTGCCAGCGCCCCCCAGCATCCTGTGGGCAGGGGAGCGAGACCCCTCCTGCCTGGCACCCCACAGCCAAACAGGGTGCGGGATGCCCTTCCGAAAGGGCTGGCTGGGGTGCAAAGGCAGCAGGGAGACGCCCCGGTGCCAGCCTTGCTGCCAGGGTGCTATTTGGGGCGCGTACACTGTGCCGGCTAGACCCACATGGCATGGCCCTTGGGGGGCCACATGGCACGGCTCGGGGGCTGACCCCCAACCCCAGATGGCATGGCTTGGGGTTTTAGCCTCTGTGCTTAGCCTGCATGCCTGGTATGGGGCTCCAACTGCTCACTTAGCCTGCGCACTCAGTCTGCACGCTTGGCCGGCCTCCACGCTCCATCTTGGGCCCACCTGCTCGCTCAGCCCGCGCGCTTAGCGTCCGCCCTCGGCACAGGGGGGCCGACTGCTCGCTCAGCCCGCAGGCTTGTTCTGCACGCTCAGCCGGGCTCGCACGCTCGATCCCGCTCACCCGGCCTCTATGCACGGCCCGGGGGCCTGGCAGCTCGCTCGGCCTGCACGCTGAGCCTCCGCGCTGGGCCTGCACGCCTCACGCAGAGGGGAGGCTGCTGGCTCAGGCCGCCCGCTCGCTCTGCCCGCACGCTTTAGCAGGGAGGCCCGTCCGCTCGCCCGGCCCGCACGCTCCACCCGTGTGCTCAGCCGGCCCACCCGCTCGGCCCACCCGCTCGGCCTCCACGCGGGGCCTGCGCACGACCCACGCGCTAGCGTGGCCGGCAGCGCGCGGGCAGCGAGCGGCAGGCGCCATCTAGCGCTCCCGTCCTCCTCGGCTCCGGCCCTGCTCGCTGACCCCGTTTCTGCCCTTTTCTCCCCAAAAGGGGGTCACCCTGCGTCCCCCCCGGGGCACCAGGGCGCGGCCGGCAGCCGAACCGGCCGCGGCGAGGTCGCCCGTGCGAGCCGCTCACCTTGCAGGAGGTGCCGAGGAGGCGGCCGTCTCGCTTCCAGGCCAGGCTCTGCAGCTGGTCCTCGTGGGAGCCCAGGGCTGGGGGAGGAAAGCAGGCTCAGGACCGGGATCAGGCAGGGCTCCTCCCGCCGATCAGGCAGGCGTATGGGCAGGAGCCATCGCTTTTCCACCCGGGAGCACCGGAGCGCTTCCCAGGGGAAATGATCTGGTCTTTCTGAAGAGCCGGTGTTAGCCAGAGCAAGGGTCAGGACCCACCGGGATGCTGCCGTGTCCGTGCAGGGAGCATCCCCGCACCGCTGACAGCTTGATCTGAAGGGCGGGAGCCCTGGGAAAGCCACGGGGCACTGACACCCCCACGCTGCCGCCCAGCCTCCTCTCCCCATCGGGTTAGCTGAGGTCTGGGCAAGGCTGGTCAGCAACAGCCCCCAGCACCCACGTCTACCCACGCACTGGGACACGCAGGGAGAGGGACCTGTCACCCCAGGGGATCCTCAGCGAAGCTGCTACAGACAACCTGAGCAGTACAGGAGCCTTTTACTCTGCTACATCAGCGGGCCCCTGCACACGCATGAGGGGCTGCGGTGCTCCCTGCCCCAAAAGCCACCCGTGCTGTCTGCTCAGTGACACCAAGGTCCAGACTTGAGCCTGTTGCTTGAGCCCAGGCACCAGCATGGTGGAGATACACGTCACGGGCAGGAGCCGGCAGGCACGGCCATGCCTACCTGTCAGCGGCTGCTGCTGCGCCACGTCCCAGATGGTGACTCGCTTCCCTGCGCCGCTGGCCAGGACGCCGTCTGCTGTGGGGTGGAACTGTAGCATGTCTACCGGACCCCCTCCGGGCCCCAGGGTCAGCCCCGCATTGCTGGGCATGTCCTGGCCACTTTCGGGCAGGCGCCACACCTTCACCTGCAGCCCCAGGAAGAGGTAGGTCAGTCCCCGGGCAGGCGAGCCAGACCTAGCTGGGTGCCGGCAGCGCTTGACCTGGGCTTGCTGCTTTTCCAGGCTTTGGTCCCTGAGGACACCAGGTGACCCCTCATCGCAGCTCGGTGGGATCAGAGCTGTGGGCATCCCAGGTGGGAGAGGGCTGATCCGTGGCTGACACCATCTGCCTTGTCCCCCACAACCTGGGTACGTCCCACACCGCTCCCCACGGCTGGCACCCTCCTCCCCAGGATCCTCTTATTCCCATCGCTCTGGCTCCATCTCCCCTGGGCGCTACAGTGAATCCCAGAGACACGCTGGGGGACACAGGGTGCCCCTTGGGACACCTGGCACCGAGCACTCACCATCTCGTCAGCAGAGCCCGTAGCCAGCAGGAGCTGATCAAAGGGTGAGAAGTCAAAGTCCGTCACCACATCTGGAAGGAGAAGGGCAGAGGTTCGTCCTCACCTTACCCCTGCAGACAGCATGTCTGCCCGCCTTTGCTCTTCCGCAACCTGACTCTTTTCATACACGCACATGTGCAGGCAGGCACGGGCAGCTGGGGTCAGATCCAGCACCACTGAAGCATTTTGGAGCAGCTCAGCTTTGCTGCAAAAGCCTTAGCCCCTCCACGCTGTCTGTCAGGGTCTTGCACCCTTTTGGCGGGGCACGGGAGCCCTGAACGGTAGCAACCGTGCAATTGCATCTCTCTGTCTGACCCACCACCACCCAGGTTTGGCTTTGATTTCAGGACAGACATCCCCAGGAGGCACAGGGAAAAGCATGAACAGCACAAGGGCATCTGTGCCGGCCCGGATGCCGGCAAGCGAGGCTGTGGCCAGCTGGGGCTGTGCTGGTAACAAGGCTCCCTTTGTAACGCCCCAGCTCGGCGTGCCGGTGGCAGGGACGCTCCTTGCGGCTCCGGCAGCAGGGCCCTGCGGGAGGAAGGCTGGCACCGTCAGCAGCAGCCCCTCAGATGCATTTGGCACGCTTGGGAAAGTAGGTCACTGTGTACTTTTCTGCTTCCAGGAGGCTGCGGAGAGACAGGCCCAGGAGGCACAAAAAAGCGAGCAGCTCACTCTGTTGTATTTGCCCCAGGACGAGAGAAAAATCCCTTCCCCACTTTGGAGGCGTTGCTCTGGCACGGCCGGCTTCAAAGAGCTCATGCTAAATCTCATTAAGAAGCCGTTAATGTTGTGCTGGCTCCCCGTGCACCCCTCCAGCGCTCCCCTGGGAGCAGCGGGGCTCGCTGGCCTGCTTGTGAGCACGGTGCAGCTCCCTGTGCCCAGCCCTGCACCACTGGGGCAGGGACCGAGCCGGGCGGAGGCAGCACAGGCTGGGCACGCTGCGCAGTCCTGCAGCGATGCCAAGGCACCGCACGCAGGAAGGTGGCGCTGGGACCGGCTCCTGTCTTGCTGCTCTGGTGCAATTTTGGGGAGAAAATGGGTGGTCAGTGCCCCCTGGGCTGGCACTGCTGCTCCCACACCAGGGGACAGGTACCCTGAGGTCCCCACCACTCTTTCCCCATGCCCGGGCAGGAGGCAGAGCCCTCCGCCTCCACAGCGCACGGTCCTCTGCCAGCAGCAATGCTGCCAGCCGCCTCTTCCCCGGCAGCACTCGCTCTGCCCACATCAGAGCTGCTCAGGGCCACGTGGCCACCGGTCCGGCCTGTTCCTCCCGTTGCTGGAGCCGGGTACACCCGCAGTGATGCTGTCCCCAGCTCCAGTGCCACTCCGGCGCTGGGTGTACTGGGAACTTCAGGGCGTGCAATGAGTAACTTGGGAAGGGTGTGCTAGAGGAAGAGCGTGAGCAAGAGCTACATGTCCAGACCTCGCTGCAGCTGGAGAGATGGAGTGGATCAATTCAGCTCCTTATCAAAAGCCCAGCCTGGCAGAGCCCCACATGGTCAGGGTGGCTGCAGTCGGCTTGTGCCTCGCACACAAATGAGACTTGTCAGGGTCACCCTGCCCATGGGTGATGGTCCCTGGGGACTCCAGTGTCTCCCCTAGCCCCTCCCCTGGGAGACAGCCCAACACAGCATCCTGGGCCAGGACTCAGCACCTGAGCCCCTCTGCACAGCCCACGCAGGGCCAAACACCTCCTGCAGAGGTGGGAGGTGGTACCCGACTCCTTGGTGCCCTGGTGCAGAGCGTGGCGGAGGCATGGGACAAACCAGACTGGGGCCAGTAGACACCCAGCTCACCTGAGTGGCAGCAGAGCTGAGACACGGTCCTCTTGCCTCCATCCTTGCACTCCAGCGGCACGATGCCCAGCACACCTGCAAGAGAGGACACAGCAGCAGGTCACCAGCTGCCTGCCAGCCTACCCATCACCCACAAGACACTCCCAGGAACCCCCACAGCCTGGGATACAGCGGGGGGACACCCAGCTTTGCAATGCAAGCCAAGAGGTGTGGGACTGTCAGCACCTTTGGGAGAACTTGGGGAAAGCCTCCTCCACTTGCCTTCATGCCTCCTGGGGTCCGTGGGGCTGACCGACCACCCAGCCCAGCAGGGCCCACAGGGGTAAATCCATCCCACCCCCCCAGTCACGCTCAGCACCCCTTCCCTTGTGTCTCACCTGCTGCCTCGGCATTGAACGCTATCCAGCGGCAGCTGGCCTTCACGTGGTTCCCACAGGATGTGATGGAGCCTGCTCGGATACCCCCGATCCAGGCCTGGGATGGAGAGGGAAAACCCACGTCAGGAGACAACTCTGTTTTGGAGGGGCCCAACGCCGTGGCCGGAGCACGGCTGGAGGGGAGACAGTGAAGCATCGACACAGCATCGCTAGAGACCCTCAGGCCCAACAGAGCTCCCATGACGATGGGCCTGGCACTACCTGGAGGCTGCTGATACCAACGGGATCATGCCAGAGGCACATTTGCATGGCCCTGTCCTCTGGGAGGGCCAGGGTAACGTGGCTGCTCACGCTCCCTGCTTAAAAGCGCAGCCCGTCACCGGGGCTGGAAGCTTTGGGGCCAGCTTTGCCAGGGACAGGAGTCAGGAGCATCCCAGCTCCCAGCGCTGTCTCTCCCCAAAACTGTCCCAGCCCTGGGCTCTCCTGCGGTGGAAAGGGCTCAGAGGACTTTGCGATAAACTGATGTCAGGGAATTTGGGATGGGACAAAGGGTCTCGGGCTGTGAAGAACCATGAGGTCAGACTGTGGCTGACCAAGGCAGATAAACACTTCCAGCAGCACACTTCCTGTATGGACACGCAGCCAAGGAACTTCATTACAGCTCCAAAACCAAAATCCTGCTTTGCAGTGTTTCCCACTACTACTCCATGGCCGAGCACTGCACCTGTGGGACACTGGGATGCCCAGACATGAGCCTGACCTGCTCCGGGTGACACAGACACTCGACCTCAAGTGGCCATAAGGACCAGGAGCTCTCCGGCACACCCAGGGCCAAGTCCAACCCTCGAGCAAAGGCAACAGCTAGTGTTTTATGGCTGCCACCATGCCTGTACGTCCACTGGCAGCCACCAGCATCACAGAGAGCTGCAGCAGGTGTCCGGAGTGGTGGATACCCCACAAGCAGGGCAAAGCCCTTTGCAGGGAAGGGAGCTGCATATGTGGCCCCAAAAGGACTGAGCCCTGGGTTTCCTCTCTTTGCACAGCTTCCTTTTGAGGCCTGACAGAGAGCAGTGGTGCCTGCAGCACTTCCTCTCATCCTTGTCACAGCAGCCTGCTCGGTGGCAGACCTGTTAACCCTTCTCCTGCCAAAGGGAGGTTCCTCTCCCTGCACCCAGTGGGTGGGCAGGGGGCTGCAGTGGGGATGGGGAACGGGTCCAAAGCATGAGCAAGTCCCAGGAGGAAGGGTTCCACAATATGTGTCCCATCACCTTGCACTGATCCTGCAGTGATGGAGGATACCAGCTACATCTGGCTCCCAGCGTCCGGGGGTACCACAATTTTTCACAGAGGGACCACCGAGCTGGTCCATCCTGGCCCCGCAACGTCCCTGCACACAGGCAGGAGCCCTTGGGGAAATGATCCTTCCCACAGCGCACCAGGGCAGCTGGTAAAGCATATGGTACCATCCTGGCTATGTCCCTAAAACAAACCGCAAGCTTTCAGGGTGCCTCTGCCAGCAGAGCCCTGCAGACGCTGCCTGACGGGAAGAAGCGACTCAGATGTGATCCTTCATGTTTACACTGCGCTTCCTGATCCGGCCAGGTCAAGTGTCTGCCTTCGCCTCCGTAAACAAGCTGCTCTGCTCGGCTGGGGACACGAACAGTGTTTCCCGCTGTGACACCCGAGATGGGTTTGGAGATGAGATGTCCACCTCCCACCCACTGCCCCGCAGAGCTGGGTGACGTGGCCTCGCTTCCCAGGGACACGTTTCACTCCTGGATGGGAAATGTCTTTCGGAAAGGCCACTTCCCATGTGCCGAGCCCAGTGCAGGCTGCCGGAGGCAGAGCAGACACCTCCTGCACACCAGGGCAAGAGCAAAACATCCCTTAGCATCCTGCAGAGCTCGCCCACCACGGGAACCGACACCAGGGCAGTCAATGTCCCTGGCAGGGATGTCCCTGCCTAGAGAATGCCATAACCCCGCCATGGCCAGGCGTCCCAGCACCCACACTGCACAGACATGCACGCTCTCTGGGCCGGCCATTAGCAGCAGCTAATCTGCACCCTGAGGTTCACAGCTGAACAGTTAGCCGGCTGAGATTTCGGCGACCTGCCATCTGCTCTGCGGACACACTGAGGCTGGCACGCCGTGGGGATGGTGGGATACTTGAGGCCAGGTGCAATGGCAGCAGCCACCACATCCCCTCCTACAGCTGAAGGTCAGGAGGATGTTTTGGGCACTCGTCGGGTCTGCAGAGGCGTACAAACGCAGGACAGGCCAGCCTGGCACAAGGACGGCTTGGGTGGGAAGCTATGGGGAAGGAGAGCGCTGATGTCCAAGAGCTGGGAGATGAACATTTTGGTGGCCCTGGGGACCCCCAAATTCTTTTCAAAGGCAACAAGACATAATGATTTTTAGCAGCATCACCCGTCCAGCCTGACCCCTCTGCTTCTGGCCACATGGCCTATGCTGAAGGGTACCAGCTTCCCACACCTGCATGCCACCCCAGCACAACTGGTTACCATGCAACTGGCCCGCATTGTCCCTTTCCCACATGGGACCATCCCTGGCAGGGTCTCTGCTCCAGCGGTGCCAGCTCCTGTCGGCCCCATGGGCTGGGAGCCACCCGGGCAGGATCCCACCACCCACCTCCACCATGGCAGAGCAACGGCAGCCTCGCTCACGGCCATGGTACTGCAGAGATGCCGGGCAAAGGGTGTCCGGCTCAGGGAGCCCCTGGAAGGGCTACGTGTCCTGATAATGCTCCCCGATGTGGCTCATCCAGCACAACCCATCCCTGACCCAGTATCTCTTCATGAGGCAAGATGGATCATGATGCTCAGCATGGTTGGGGCTGGTTATTCATGGGGCAGAGACCAGAGCTGGGCACAACATGGCTCTGTGCAGCCCAGCGAGACCCACCAGACCTGCCTGACCTCGGTGCTGCTGAGCTCCGCAGCTTGCAGGCAGGGTGACAGAGCTCAGCACCATCCCGCAGGGCCCCAGCGCTTCCTCTTTGCCTGCGGAAGCGGGGTGGCAGAAGCGGGGCCCGGCGTTTCACACTCAGGGTGCACGCTTCCCTGGCCGGCACTGGCAACCCGGCGCTGCCTGGGGAGGGCTGAGCACGGCCCAGGTACCGAGCCGAGCTGGGATGGCGGGCAGCGCAAAAGGGGGGCCAACTGCCTGTGCCAGCCGTGCCCAGCCAGGGCCTGGCAGCAGGAGGGGCACAGCCCGGCTCCCTGCTGCCATGGGATGGGTACCCCAAACCAGAGGCACTGGCTGCACCGCAGCAGCTCCCGGGCGGGTTGGGGTGGGGGGTCTGTACCACCCCGGGAAGGGCTGGGGTTCCACGCCGGCACCCAGCTGCAGAGCTCCCCGCGACAGGCTGTCGGGGCGGGAAGTGGTGGGTGCCAAGGAGGGGCCGCCCGGGCGACGCTGCCGTACCGTGACCGGGCAGCGGGTGGGGGACCCGGGTACGATCCCGCCATACCGGCGGCGCGGCAGCAGCGGGACCCGGAGCCGCGCCTTACCGGGGCCGCCCCGCCCCCGCTCGCCGGGAGCCCCGGCCCCGCCGGCCCCGCCGCCCCCGCACGGGACAGCGGCGAGCGTCCCGCGGCGCTCACCTCCCTGCGGGGCAGCCGGGCCTCGGTGTGCCGGAACTTGGACGCCTTGAAGCGGTTCATGATGCCCCGGCCGCGCCGCGCCGAGCCGAGCCGAGCCGTGCCCAGCCGCGCCGCTCCGCTCCGCCCGCCTCGGGGCCGCCGCCGGCCCCGCCCCGGGACACGCCCTTGTTCTTTAGCCCCACCCCTCTGCGCTGGACACGCCCCCTCCGCGTGTCCCGTGTCCCCGGCTGTCCCCAGTGCAGGAACGTGCCCGCCCCGGCGAGGGCACCGTGAGCGGGGCAGAGACCCCCGCCCCGGCTCGCCGGGACACTCCTCAGAGGCTCCCGCCCTTGGGGCTGACCCCTGGCGTAGGAGCCACCCCAGGGGCGACCATCCCGGGGGAGGGGGTGTGTGTGCAGCCCCCTCCCCTGCCTCCCATAGAGACTCGGGGTCACCAGACCGACAGCTGCCCACCCATGGGCAACCGGGGCTGCGACCCCCCACTGTCACCCAAATGTCCCACTGGAGACAAGGGCAGCTGTTCCTTTGGGCTCCAGGCAGAGAGGATGAGGATAGCGGGGCAGCGGGGGCTTTCCAGTCCCGTGGGCTCAGCGTCCTCATCCCCTCCGTGGCCTGGCAGCCGGCAGCAAACAGAAACCTTTGGGTCCAGACAGCTGCTGGGGAAGGGAAGAGAAATGAAGAGAGGGCCGGATCTGAGCCCACCGGGCCTGGCCGCGGTGTCACCCATGCCCGGCGGAGGCCAGGTCTCCCTCCCCGCCGCCTGGGGTTGCGACACTCGTGTGTGGCAGAGCAAGAGCAGACGGGATCTGACACGTCCCCCTCGCCGCTCAGCCTTGCTGCCATGTCCTCCCACACACCACAGAGCCGAAGCTCTCTGCTGACGCGTGTTTCGAAGTGCCAGCCCCGGTAACCAAGGCAGGAGAGAAAAGCGCTCACCACAAATTACCCTCCTCTCTAGAGAGAAGCTCCTGCCCTCGCGCAGGTGCTGCATTAGCGTGGCCGTTCTGGCTCTAGAAAAGCCTTTATTTCAGTTCTCCGACTCTCTTTCGCCCACCGAGGAGGGAGAAGAGCCCTCGGGTGGGAGCAGGGCACGCCGAGCAGCGCCGAGCCGACGACGACCCTGCCGCGGGGTAGCTGCTCCCCGAGGCCTGGCTGCCTCAGCCCCTCCGGAGCAGGAGGCCGCGGGGCCTGGCTGGGCCCGGCTCCCCCACACCGGCCCACGGGGCCAGGCTCTTCCTGACGAGGGTCCCCGTCCGCCCCTCCCTTTCCCCCGGCTCTCCTCAGCACGGCGCTCCTGCTGTCCCTCGCCTGGCGCCGTTACCCTGGGCACCCTCGCAGGGGGCTCCGCCGGTAGCTGCCCCCCCGCTACGGCCGCCACGCCGGGGCTCTCCTGGGGGCTCCACTCCGTGGCGGCTAGAACACCCCGAGCCCCGCCGCCCCCGCGGGCCGCGGCAGCAGAGGCCCGGGGCGACGCCGCCGTTCCGCAGCCGCCGGGCAGGGGCAGCGGCAGCGCGCATGCGCAGCACCCAGCTGCCGGTACGGGCGCGGAGCTACCGCGCAGGCGCGCTGCGTCCTCCTCGGCGGCGCCTGCCGTCGCGCGTCGCCGGCGGCGCAGGCGCAGCGCTGCGCGCGGGCCAAGATGGCGGCCGGGAGCTCCTCGCGTTGGCTGGGGGCGTCCGCCGCCGCCGTCGCCGCCAGGAACCGCGGGCCGGGGGACGGGCGGCTGCCGCTCGTCTGGCTCGTCCGGGGGCTCAGCGTCCCGCCGCCTCCCGCCGCCGCCTCGGCCCGCGCCGCCCGCCGCCTCCTGCCGCTCTGCGCCGGGCTCTGCGCCGCGGGTGAGGGGGGCCGGGGGCGGCGGCGGCGGGCCCTCAGCGGGCCGGGGCGGGGGAGGCGGCGAGCCGCGGGCTGTCGCCTCGGGGCCGGGCCCCTTCCCCCGGCCTTGTCCCGTCTGCTGCCCTTCGCGGCGCCGTCCCGGCCCTCACCCCGCGCCCTCTGCCCTCCTCTCCCGCAGGGCCGAAGCGTGCCGCCGCCGCCGTCTCCGCCGCCTTCCACAGCAGCGCCGCGGCCCGCGCCAAGGAGGACTATTACCAGGTGCTGGGGGTGCCCCGCACCGCCACCCAGAAGGAGATCAAGAAGGCCTACTACCAGGCACGTCCGACCGCGGGCCCCGCCGGGGGGGGACGCTGCCGGGACGGGCGGGCGACTGCCGGGCCGCGGCCGAGGGCCCGTAGGCAGATAGAGGAGTCGTAGCTGCCCGCGGCCTCCCTTGTAGGGCAGAGACCAAACCTGCCTTTGGGATAGATCCCTGTGGTCGGACCCGCTGGAGATGAGGGGAGGTCGTGGTGGGAAGGCTCAGCACGTGGGTTTGGGGAGCTGTTCAAAAGCGTGGTCCGCCTGCGCTGGCATCTCGGGTCTGCTTCCGGAAGGTCCTGGGATTGCCGAGAGGTTCGGGAGCAGCTTCTGTAGTTCCTTATGTTGGGAAGATAATGCGAAGTGAAGGCTTTTAGCTCCCTAAAATACAGATAGCAAAGCCAAGCTTTGCCCAGCGTGTTTTTCCTGGCATGTGAGATACGCTAAAGTTACTTCTGTCTGTCTCTAATAGTTTGATTTTTGTTGTTTAGCTGGCAAAGAAATACCACCCTGATACAAATAAGGATGACCCTAAAGCTAAAGAGAAGTTCTCTCAGCTGGCAGAAGCCTATGAGGTAATATGCAGGGTTTTATCGTGATGAAAAGGAGGAAGGATTGGAGGTTAGATGGGGGGCAAACATTTCTTCTGTGCATTTCCCGTAAAACCATGGGTTCTTTTTGATGTCCTGTACTTCAGGCTTGAGTGCATCTGTCCCAGCGGTGTCTCCAGGACATCACTTAGCCCAAGTATCCGATTTAGCTGAGTATGGTTTGGACTCTTTCAGTTTGTGCTCTTTCTTCACAGTGAGTGACTGGCATGGATGCAGCGGTCACTGCCAGGGAATTATTGGTCGGCTTAAATAAACAAACAAGAAAACCTATCAGCAGTTACTAGCTGTTTGAGACAGAGGTACCTTCCACTGTGCTGCATCCCATCCCTGTTTATTCCTGCTCTTCAGCTCATTCAGAAATCTTCCTGTGCTGGTTTTTGCTCTTGTGGGTTTTCAAATTTACCCCAGCACTCTTCTCGCCGGCTTTCACCCGATGTATTAATGATCGACTATATAATGCAAGTTACTCGTGCTTATTATAAGTTAGTAAGATCTTGTCATTTTCCTCATGATGAGCTAAGAGATACCATGGAGGAAGGAGCTTTTCAGTAATTCATATGCTGCTGAGAGCTGGGATAGCCCTCCTGATGGTTTGAGAGTGGGCTTGTGGTGATAATGCCAGTAGCCTTGACTTCTCCTGAGGGACGCCGCTCTGCAGATACCGGCTGTCCAGTTGCTCGGGATCTGTACGGTGTCCTGATGGCATTGTTCTTTTGCCTCAAAGGTATTAAGTGATGAAGTGAAGAGGAAACAATATGATGCGTACGGCACGGCTAGTTTTGATCCTGGCGCAGCAGGTGCCGGCGCTGGGCGGCAGTACTGGAGCAGTGGTCCATCGATTGATCCAGAAGAGCTTTTCAGAAAAATCTTTGGAGAGTTTTCAGGATCCCCTTTCGGCGATTTTCAGAATGTTTTTGACCAGCCACAGGAGGTATGAAGTGCACTTATTTTCTGAGTAATGAAATGAAAATGAGAAGTGAAAAACTCAAAAGGTGGAGAGGGACACCAGTCTGTCACAGATCACTCCGGGAGCGAGCTTAAGCAAAGAATTTGCTTCTGGGAATGTCAGCACGTGAGTGTCCCATTGTATGGGTAGGAGAGTCACATATTGTTGGTAAGCCATGTAGATACATCCTCCACACCTGAATATCTTTTTTGGACTCTAGCTACTTCATCTGGTGTTTACTGACACCAGTTGGTGCTGCCAAACAATTCCATCATTGTAGAGGCATCTTTCCTGCTGTACGTTGATTTACATATGTCTGCTTTGATCTGTAATGCTAAAAACCACAAAATACCTTTTAACTATAAAACAAGCCTTCCAGGATTAGTTTTGACTGCTTAATTGGCTTAATTTTGCAGTGGAGCCCATAGTAAACCAAAACCTATGTCTTGGTCTTTGTACTGCAGCTAAACGCTCTTCTAAGTATTGACAGTGTTTATTCATGTGCTGCCTTCAGAAATGCTTACTATTCAGTACTTCTGGCTTTGCTAAAAATGGCATTTCTATTATGAACAGAATTTCCTATTTTGTGCAGTCATCTTTGCTGAGGTAAAGAGTTTATTGAGGAAGAGCTTGGGATTCAGTGGGATTGAAAGCCTTCTCCTTCACCCATTGCTGCATTCTTCAGAAGCATCAAGAGTTTTCCTGAGGGCAGAAAAATGTTTGACTTTAATTTTTACTTCCTTCTTTTATTTTTTTAAATCTTGTTTCTGCTGCACAACTGCTCATCAGACTGGTGTAATCATTATTCCTGTAATGTTTGCTATCTTTCTGTACCCTTTTTTATTTACATGAGACAGATTATTGCTTCCTCCAGTGAGGCAGAACCCTTCTGAATCTGTTTCTCCCCCACCCCGCCCCCATTACCTGGATGTATTTTAAGCATTGTTTGATATTTGGCCTAAAACAATTTCAGTCTGCTTAAAACCCTGTTGCACATCAGCTGTAGATTGATGTCCATGTTTCCTGTACAGTATATCATGGAACTGACGTTCACCCAAGCTGCAAAAGGTGTTAACAAGGAGATTGTGGTGAACATCAATGACTCCTGTGAGCGATGCGATGGTAAAGGACACGAACCTGGTACCAAAGCACAGCGCTGTCACTACTGCAGTGGCACTGGCATGGTAGGTACTTTTTAAGACACAGGTTCTGCTGTGCTTTTCCTTGTTGAGGCAAGTCAGTCCCTTCCACAGTGAAAAATTCTCACTACAGTCATGAGCTTATCTTGGGTGAAACTGAGTTAATGTGGACTCAGATGTTAATTATGCACTAGGAAGATTTTCTTTGTATTAAAGAAGCACTCTGCCCAGCTAAAAGCACTAGCCTTCAGGGCAAGATCATCTGGTATTGTACATCCAGCAAACCATGTTTATATAATCGAACAGTTCTGAAATTACTTAACCATATTTATATAATGTAACAGTTCTGAAATTACTTGGGTGTTAAATGGGATACACTGAATTGAGGGGTGGAGGGAGGAGGAAGGTGATGATAGCCTAAGGGTAGTCATGAAATAAGAAGATGCACATTACTTACTGTAAGGAATGATCAAGCTTCAGGCTTTCAATTTCCATGCCTCAAAATGGGTACTAGCAATCAGTCTGTGACCAGAATATCTTTCTGTGCAGAACAGGTGTAGGTGGTCAGGGGAGACTGAAAGCTCTTCCCACTGTTTCCTCGTGTGCTTTGATCTGATGGGTGGCTTTCACGTTTCAGCCCGTAGCTTAGCCTCCATAATGTTTTCCTGGACACTGGCAATAATTCATGCAAGTGGATTGTCCTCGGATTCCTCAAAATATAGATGTTTGTAGTTCCTTGTGAAATAGCACTGTAAGGAGCTTTGTTCCTGCTTGCGCATTAAAGCCTAGAGATGAAAAGTGCTGTGTTTCCCTTGAACTTGCTCATAGTAGTGAGGGTTTTTGGTTGAAATCAGAATGCGATGGCAATTGAATCTGATCCAGCGTCTCACAAGCAACATCCTCTTTGGATTTCTGAGCCACTTTTCTGCTCCACATCTTGCTAAAGGATATCGCTGTCCTGTCAGGTTGCACGTGCAGTTAGAGGGACTCAAATATGCTGGGCCAGTCACTGGCAGTGTTTTGTGGAAGTGAAAAGTACCATCTGAGTACTAAATATTTGTATGATCTGTGTTTTCTTCACTAGGAGACAATAAATACCGGCCCTTTTGTAATGCGATCTACGTGCCGACGATGCGGCGGTCGTGGTTCCATCATAACAACACCATGCGTAGTATGTCGAGGAACGGGGCAAACCAAACAAAAGAAAACAGTGATGGTTCCTGTGCCAGCTGGTTAGTGTTGTACTTGTGTGCTTCTCTCTGTTAAGTTATAGTTACTTGCTTCCACTTGGCCAACAGCAAGGCACTTGCCTCCAAAGCATGACTGGTCCCTGCCAGCTACGAATGTGAGAGCAACGTAAGAAGTTTTGCTGCAGAGAAGTTATCTTAAGAACAAAGTGGGTTGATAGGTTGGCAATTGAAAGGGCTAGTAAGGAGATGAACTTTCTGGCAATGGATATAAATGTTTGCTTTGCCCTTCCTGAGCTGAGGTTTTGGTTCTTGCATGGATCCATGGTTTTGAAGGCAGGTTTTGAAGAGTGTAACTCAAAAGGTTTTGTTGTCTTGGGTCTTTCATTTGTCCTTGATGAAGCCTGGGGGGAGGGTGGGAATCTTGAAAGCCTTAGCTTGGCTCAGAACAGTGTACTGATGGCCTTCCTCACCAGAGAGGATAAAATGCATGGTGGGGCTGAAGACTGACTTATTTTGAGACTGCCCTGGATGAGCAACCTGTAATTTTCCTGCAGCTTTTGGAGGCTGCCCAGTGTTCCTTAGTGTGATGCATTTCCCAAAAGAATTGAAGTAACAAGCCTGCTTGGGGCATAGTGATCACCTCAGAGGTATAAACGTGTGCTGACACCTCCTCCCTTTGGCCACAGCTCCTGGGCTCCTGTGGAGAGTGTTACTGTGCTGCCCACTGGTAGGTCTTGTGCCTTGCGCTCCTGGATGTGTGGGTGCTGCTGTGGTGGCCGGCTTTTGGGGATGGCAAGAGTTGTAGGTATTCAAGTAACATGTGGATTATAATGCAAGGTAACATTCCCTCTTTTTCTTTGATTGCAGGCGTTGAGGATGGACAGACAGTTCGGATGCCCGTGGGGAAGAAAGAAATTTTCATTACGTTCAGGGTATGTATCGTTATATTGTTGGCTGTTTTCATTATTTAAGTTGGTTGCTTGTTCCCTTTGCAACTGCCTGGGAAGTGACTGACTGAATGGGGGATGGAGGAGGAAGAGCGAGTGATCCTTTGAAACAGCTGAGGTAACATGATCCATATGAACTTTGTGAGATAGCAGAAGATCGGCATTGTAACAATGTTAGATGTTAGGTTAAGTCTGCTCATTAAGAATTGCGCTGCTTGTTCTGGGATGAGGCCCTTATGGTACTGTGCATCAAAATGCAGAGTAGGTTCTTGATGCCTTGAGTCTTTGACTGTGAGATGTGAAGGAGCTGTCTGCTTGCACGGGTGGGGAGCACTGAAGAGGGTTGTGGGAATGCCCGCGAGAATCTGGCTGGTCAAGTGTCCTTTTGCAAACACAGGTTAAGTAAGTGCTGCTTTGCACGTTTTGTAGCTGGGGTCCTCTTCTCCTCTAGGTATCCTGTCCCATGCATCTCTGTCAAGGAGAAAATTTTTTTCAGAACCTTTTTTGTGGTGCGGGACGATTTAATTCTCTTCCAGCTTGTGAGGCCATGGCAAAGGTGCTTGCCTCCCTCTTGTGGCTTTCCCCTGTTCAGGGTAGCGGAGAAGGCAGTGTCTTCTCTGTCTCCACAGAATCATATTGACACTGATAAACTAACAACAGGATTAGGGGAGGGAGTTGCTGTGATAACAAGCAGGCATCCTCCTAAGCCTCTGGCTAATTATGGTTATGTGAAGATCTGTGTTTTTCTAAAAGACTGAACATTAACTTACTCTTCTTACCCATGCAGTTTGTGGATGGTAAAGGGTCAGACTACAGCATTGTGATATGTTTTATTCTGAGAACCTTCAAAGCAGGTTACCATGAGAACTTTGTGGTGGTGTGCTCACTTTTCTTTGGAACTGCCTGCCTTTTAGGTTCAAAAAAGTTCTGTGTTTAGAAGAAATGGAGCAGATATCCACTCGGACCTCCTTATTTCAATAGCACAGGCTGTTCTGGGAGGCACAGCGAGATGTCAAGGCTTGTACGAGACAATCAATATCACGGTAAGTACCATTATGGGGAAGAGCTTGGGCATAAATCGATGCGGGACAGCAGAGACTTCTCCTTAGCTCAGAGGTGGTGCAAATCTCCCAAGTCTGCCCGTATTGTGTCTCAGACTTCTTCAGGATTGAGCGTCAGGTAGTTTGTGACCTGCTTGGTCACACGTCCTTTCCTATTGCTGTGTAGGGACACAGAAAGGAAGGGCTGAGTGGATTGCTGGACAAATCCCGTCCAAGGTCTATAGATTGTGCAAGGTTCTTTACTCGTTCCTTCAAAAGCTTTTCTATCATTACTGACTTAGCTTCTGAATGTGTCCAGATGCATGAATGTACCAAATCTCTCCCATCCTACTTTGAAGCTTGCTGGAGAAGTAGTTAATTTTTATAGACATGTAATGCAATTACTATATAAATGGTTAAACTAGGGTAATAAACGTGACACCTCTGTGTTCATAGATACCCCCTGGTATTCAGCCAGACCAGAGAATTCGAATGAGTGGGAAAGGCATTCCCAAGGTTAACAGTTACGGCTATGGAGACCACTACATTCACATAAAGATAAAAGTTCCTCAGTAAGTAGAGCTAATACAAATTTCTGTGAAATCTTGAACTTTTGCAAAAAACATTGCTCAGAAAGATTTTGTGAAAATTCCTTACTGTTTTATCAAGATGATTCATTTCTCACTCTGCTTTTTATTCTAATGCGAGGTGATACACTTTTTTTTTTTTTTTTTTTTTAAAATAATACCATTTGGCAACCCAGCTCTAAAAACCCTAAACCCTGGAAATATATAAGTAGTTCTGCACCTGTGTATTTGCCTGGCTATCTGCAATTCTGTCTTGGATCCTGGTTACATAAATTCAGTGTTCTGGCTTATAAGGTGTCTGTGCTCTCACACCTACAGCTCAAAGGAACTGAACTCCTTGGCAGTTGCTTCAGATTGCTTGGCCACCCTTGGCCCCTGTGGTGAAGGAAGCTTTTTAGCTTGTATTGCTGCACCTGGCAAGGGAGTTCATTTCCTGAGGTCTCCCTACCAGATGTGTGTTCTGTTGCAGCTCCACACGCTTCTCCTCAGCATTTAAAAATATTTTGGTTTTTCACTGCAGTTTGGTGAAATGCAGTGGGTCCTATCTCTCCTCTTCCACTGGGGCTTATTCTTTATAGATTCCTCATTTTAAGACCACCATAGGGATTCTCAGTATATGCCAGGTGTGTTTGTCTTGTACTTCCAGTAGCTGCCTCTTGTGTGTGCTGCCGGAGAAGGTTAAGGAGGTCTGTAGATACATCTGTCCCTAAAGAGAGCGGTAACCAACACCTCTTTCTTTGACCTGCAGGAGGCTGACGGATCGCCAGAGAGCCTTAATGATGAGCTACGCTGAGGATGAGGCAGATGTGGACGGCACAGTGAACGGGGTCACAAATACAGCGTCAGGTGAGCAGTGGGAATTGGTGCTCCTTCCTCATGGAGTTGGCATGGGAGTGCAGAGCGCTTCCTGAGGGTTCCTGGGGAGGAAGGTGAGCCAAGGTCACCTTGAGACAGTGTGTCAGCACAACCTGCCAAGCATGTTTTATTGGAAATAGTTTTAGTATGATGTTAATAGGCTGTAGCACAAAGTAAAGAGGTGGCTTCTTCCCAGAAAGCTTTACTCGAATACTTACTGGGCAAATCTGTGCATGAATAGAGAGAGGGTATTGAGGTACTCTGGGGTCCTGACAAGTTGTGCTGAGTCTTGCTGTGGTGATGAATGCCTTCTGCTCCCTGCTTCTGCCCCTGTGCCAGAAGCAACTTGTCTTAGTAGCAGAGGTAGAAAAAGAGAATGTGTTTCAGGCCAGTTTTCTCTGTGAGCTAATCTGTTGTGCTTCTGACTGCAGTGGGGACATTCGTCCTTGAAAGCTGAAGGGCAGTACTGCTGTCAAGGCTGCTCTAAGCCATACTCTGTGCACGTGGGGGAACCTGGGATAGAAATGTTCATTGGTGCTGAGTGTTGGCTCCAGTCAGTAGACAGTGTCCAGTGTGATGGAGGGAGTGAAGTCAGCTGGGAGCTTTGTAAAGCTGCTCTTTCAGCTCCAGATCAAAAATTCTGATTCCGCAGTTATGTGTTTTAAGTTTCAGCGGTGAGGTACCTGGCATCAGTAGCAGCTAAAGGCAAAACATACGGTAAAACAGTAAGGCGAGAGCTTTGTCTTTCACTACTGGAAAACAATTTTTTCTTTGCTCGTATTGGAACAATGAAATTCTGAAAGCTGGTTGGGTTTCCTTTTATGCTTGAAACCAAAAAGGACATTTATGACTGCGTACAGCTAGGCAAAGGTGAGAGTCTTTCAAAGCTGCTAAATGATCCCAGGAACTTGGGTCCTCTCTACTACACATGCCAAAGCCTGAGGAATATAGGGTGAAGTTCAAGATATTGGAAGGCAGGATCTGCCAAATACTCACCAATGTTATGTTTTATAGTGCTTCCGTAACACAGAAGTTACGTCTTTTCTGCCGAGGGCAAGCATTAAAGGTCAGGCTTGGGAGGAAGGGAAGAGATCTCTAAGCACAAAACTTTCATTCCAGCTTTTTAAAGGCATTTATGTGCCAAAGGGAAAAAAATGCTCTCCAAACTTGTTTTTTAAAAAGCAAACCTGCTAGTTTTTACCACAATTAAGCAGCAAGGTAGATTCAAAACAACGCCAGTAGTTTGCAGTACAGAAACAGGCTGTTGCTGAAAGTGTGTCCTTGCTCTGGGAAGCAGAAATGCCCTGAGTGGATGGAGGTGTGTTCTGCCGCAGGCCTCAGTATTTCATACCACTGCATCAGTCTGAGCTCGAGAGTCAGCTGTGGGAGGATGGGGAAGACTGGACTTTGTGTTCTCTGTGCGCAAAGAAAGCTTGAGGAGGATTTGGGGGTCCTGTTATTGACGTTTTTACTGTAGAAAAAAGCAGATTAGCAAAGAATTCTCCTTTGTTCTTGCTGTAGCCACTTCTGGAGGGACAAACAACTTCTCAGGACCTGTTCATACATGAAAATTATGCTCATTGTTGCCAGTAAGATTCCTTAGCAAGGCACTTGTTCTGAAATACTTGTAGCCTTTTTCATTCTAGCCTGAGTTCTTTTTCTCCCTGATACTGTTTGTCTGAGCATTGCTTGTAATTATACAAAGCAGGCTCCCGGTATGGTTTTGCACTGCTTTGCTCTAAAGGGTCATGACACAACCATGAAACAGGAACAGAGTTTGTTCCAGGGACCACCAATACAGGTTTTTTTTTCCCTGTAAAGTCATGGCTGGCTGTGGTCAAGTTGACAACTTGTTTTTAGTTGGCAGACTCAATTCCAGGTGCTTGTTTCCAAAGCCTGTGGGGTCCTTGACTTGATTGTGCAGCATGAGAATTCCCTCACCAGTTGGAGGGCTGGGGAGAGGGGAAGGGAATGGTGTTACCTGGGCTCACGGTCATCTTTTCCACTTCTGGGGTCTGGGCTTTCCAGTGCTTTCACTGCAGGTGGTCCAGTAGTGTGGCTCACTGCCAGGTGCAGCCCAGTATGTGAGGATGCAGGCAAAACCAGCTGCCTTGACTTGACCATTCCCCATCTAAAATAACCCTCTCACTTCATCAGGGTTGCTGGCTACTGGTGGGAGATGTATCTGACCGCAGGCCTTTGCTGTTTGTGTCCAGGTGGCAGGGCCAAGGCTAGCGCTGACGCAGGCGGGGATAGGCCTGAGGCTGAGGAGAACAAGGAGGGATTCCTTTCCAAACTTAAGAAAATGTTTAGCTCCTGACACCCCATCTGAGGTAGGAGGCCTCTTGTGTTTTATTGTTGTCTTTCCCCCAGAGCACTAAGCAGAATTTGCACTTCTTGGGAGGTAGAAGCAGCAAAAGCACAGCATTGCTTCTCACTTAGCCTCAGGCCTTCCAGCCACTGGTGTGAAAAGCCCTAGCTGTCCCCTGTGACCTGGAGCAAAAAGCCAGGGACTAAATTGCATTGTTGCTGCAGCAAAAATGCTGGGTACATCTTCAGGAAGGTTGCTAGCCTCCCCTGCAGCTCTGCTTCCTTGTCCATTCAGTGACTGTACCCAATTCAAAGCACTGAGGGTGTTCCCGTTAGCTGGTAAAGCTGGGACCAGGCAGTTCTGCTGCCACCGCAAAGCGTGGGCTTGCCGGGAAGCACATGTGGGGCTGCAGAGCCTCTGGTGCTGGTACGCTCAGGTTGGACTGGCTCTTACCACAGGCTTACAGCTCCAGGAAGGGATCAGTCTTTGTCATAAAGTGCAGCAAAGTCCATGTCACGCAAATGAGCGCAGTGTTGTAACTCAGGGTGCTATTTAGTTGGTGTTGGCCTGCTGTGAGGGAGCGCTGCAGACTTGAAATCATCTACAGCAGACACTGGTGTCTTGGATTCCAGGGGCTCAGCGTCTTGTCACTGCAGGCTTCAAACTTGTCTGTTCTGCATGGCTGACAAAGCATGATGGCAGGTCAGATGGGGAGGTGCCCTTGCAAAGCAGGCTGCAAGGGCTGCTGCGTGCCTTGGGTGGATTTGGTCAGGAGATGTTAAACTTCTCTCTTGCTTTGATTGCAGGGAAGCGTTCTACTGGAAGCTAAGAGCCAGTGGCAGATTTTCTTTGCAGTTGGGAATGAATCTTTCTGGCAGCGGGCTCCGGAGAGCGAAGGATGTCAGTCAGCAGCATGGTGAGAATCCCAGCTGGAGAGGCTACAAACCACTGAGGCACCAACAATCACGATACAAACCCCACCCACTGTCCTAGGAAATGGTAATGAAGGAAAATGCCAGCTTTGCAGAAATGCGGCTCGCTCTCAAGGTTGCTCCACAGTCCCTACTGCTGCTGGAAGCTTATTTGGGAAAAATTAAAGTTGAAATATTATTTAGAATCTGCAGCAGTGGAAATGTGAAATAAAAATTGTCCTTCCAGCGCAGAGTGGAGCAGTTTGCTGTATGGAGTCCAAGATGGCTGCTGCTCACTCAGGTGCCCTTCTGTATGCTAGATGTGCTTTCTCCCAGGAGACTTGGTGGGTCAGTGAGTTTTAACCCTGTCTTCATGACAGCCCTCCTAGCTGTCCTGCACATCTCTCAGAGTGGGAAGTCTCCCTGTGGCTGGGACTCGTCAGAGCCCAGCTGCTCTGGCTCCCTCAGCAGCTGTGGGGTTTCTTAGTCCTGCTGATTTCCTGCACAAAGAGCAGTGATGGAATCTGCACTTTGCCTCAGGTTTCCCTTCCCCCCCAAATTAACTGAAGTTAGAACACAAATGCTGTTGCTTCTGAATGGGTACAAGTCTATCACCAAGCTCTTTGCCAGTTTGGGACAAAAAATCTTTTATTACATTAGCGCAACACCCATAGCATAAATGATTGGTCATAGAGTCATTGTTCCTACATGTGTGAGAATACAAGTAAAGTGGATCACTCCTTCCAGGTGGAGTTGAGCTCTTGCTGTGAGTATTTTCATGGTTACTGCAGCCTGCTGTTGTTAGTTAAACTGTGCAGGTACCATTAGGCCACATACTAATCGATCTGTTAAACAAGGACATGTCGTAGTCTTGCCCTTCTTAATTTGCTGAATTAAAGCACGTGTTGCCTCCTGATTAAACTGCCTGTAAAGTGATTCTGTATCCATGTAAATAAGATTGACCTCATAAAGATATTTAACACGTGCTGTGCCTTGCTGCCTTGTCTACTCTTCCAGTGTTGTCTATCACCCCCTTTCCCTCCCCCAGGAACAGGAACAAAGGTCTTCTCTCAGACAAGGAGAGGATAGGGCTGGATGTCTTGAGCGTCTCTCTGGTGGCTGTGACTGACTTTAAGCACAGGCAAAGCTTGCCAAATCCAGAGCTCTTATCTGAGCAGTACCTTAAGCATATGGTAGTGTGGGGGGAGGAGCTTTATGAGTCTTAAATCCCAAGGTTGGACAGTCTTGCAAAGGTTTTATTCAA
Source organism: Haliaeetus albicilla (assembly GCF_947461875.1). NCBI lineage: Eukaryota > Metazoa > Chordata > Aves > Accipitriformes > Accipitridae > Haliaeetus > Haliaeetus albicilla. The sequence continues at coordinate 9,081,102 of NC_091504.1, read as the reverse complement.
CTCATGGGGGCAGCGATTGAAGTTACCTCTAGGAGCCCAAAGGCTAGGCCACAGCTGAGAGCTGTCTGACTTGAGGAGTTAGGCTCAGCTTTCATGTTACACAGCGCAGGAAGTCACTGCACAGTCCCCTTTTGGCAGGGTGGTGCCAACACAAGCACTCTGTCTCTCCAGGCATGCTGCTCTGCCTGCTGGCTCACCTGTGGTGCCTGAAGCTGGTCCATGGAGAAACCCATGTTTTCTGTTTGCTTAGGAGCCTGCAGCAGTGCCTGCTGTGGGCCTGCCTGGGTACCTGCAGTAAAGGCACTGCCCTTCAGGGCCCAGAGGGACTACGCATTCAGCTCACCCAAGTGGTGCTGTATGCTCAGAGCTCCCTAGGAAAGAGGGTGATCCTGGGAAAACAAGCCACCACCACCACCCTACAGCTGTGAAAACACCCAGAATCACTGAACAAACACCTCCCTGAAGACAGCGTGCAAAGGTAGTGCTTCTCCTGCCTGCCTGCAGCTGTACAGCCTTTCCTCTTGTTCTAGTTGCACTTGTCTAAATAGCCTCAACCAAGTTGCAGGAGAGCCCTGGAGCGCATGCATGGACCAAAGCTCTTTGGGTCAGCCTTTCACCAGGGCGCTAGTGGAGAGGGAGTGTGGCTCCGTGCAGCTCACCTCTTCGCCAGTTCCCACTACCTGCTGCAGAAGCTTGGGTGGAAGAGGAGGGAGGGAAGGGTCAGAAGGCAGCCTTATTGTCTGCCACCCACTGATGGAAGGTGCGGGCCTTGGGGTTGAGTTTCATGGTCAGGTCAACGTTGCGGTCTGGCTTAAGGGCATAGAAACGGAACATAGCGGCCAATTCCTTGTCCCCAGGGGAGCCACGTTTCTCATACTCCTCTGGTGAGATCTGCAAAAAGAATTGGGGGAAAAAAACCACTGTTGTCAGAGCAGAAGCTGCTGGGGCATTTCCCTTAGACCATGCACGGAAACTGAGGAGCGCTCTGCATTACAGCAGCCTGCCACGTTACTTCCACTGGTGAAGAAGGCTCTGCAAGTCATTTCGGTTGGGGTTGTGTAAAGGAAGCAGCAGCCCTGCCCTGTGAGGGCAAGGTGGAGGAATGCCTCTGACAGAGCATGCTGGTGGGAGATGAGATAAAGCAGGCCAGTCTCACAGTCACTGTTGACCTAGGAGTGCCTCCCCAGTCCACCCTTCTCCAGGTGCAGCGTGAGAAGGAGACAAGGTGGTGGTGGGGAAATCACACCGCACAGATGCTGAGAAGCTTGTTCTGGATCTGTCCTGAGCCAGCTGCCCCCCAGAGCTGCAGCCACCAGCAGGGCAGCGCCGCTGAGCACCCTGTAGCCCTGCCTGGCAGGGAACAGCCCAACCTGCCTAGGGCCTGCACCCGGCTCTGGCACACAGCTGGCCTGAGTGTGGGCTCAGGCATGCAACCTGCTCTCCCCAGCAGCCAGAGGCCTGGAGCAGTTACGAGGGAGCCCTTCCCTGCACTGGGGCACAAGCTGTGGCTGAGGGGTTCTAGAAACACAGGCTTGGGGGATCCGGGAGAGCTCTGGAGAGCCTGAGCAACCCTGGCTGCGCCTGGTACCCCAGCACCCACCCTTCCTGCCTGAATCAAAGTGCGGACCGCTGTACTTCTGCACTGTGCTGGGGCCCTGGGAAGAAAAGAGCTTATTTGTCCCTGGGGGAGTAGAACCTGCAGAAAGCATCAGAGGTGCTTTGCTTCTGCTGAAATGTGCTGTTCTCAAAGCAAAGAGCCACTGCAACCCTCATCCATTGTATCGGCCGCCTGAGGAGAGCAGCACAGCCAAAGCACAAAATAAAAAGAAGTCCTAGGGCCCAGACAGGCCAGGAGCACTGTAACAGTGATATGGCAAGGCCCTTGGGCAAGACATGCTGAAGGGAGGGGCATGCAGCAGAGACCTGTTCCGTAGATGCCCAGCCCTACTAGCAGTTATCCCTCAGAGCCAGGCATGGACCTGCCCCGGCACACCTGCACAGCTCCATGAGCATAAGTTGTCTCAGTGACAACACCGACAAGGCAGTTTCGGTACCAACACATGCTCCAGCCACATGCAGGGGCAGCGCAACTCATCCTGGATACCAAATCTGTACACCAAGCTATGAGGGCCCTCCACCCCAGCAGCTCCTGACCTTGCTGCTGGGGCAGGGCAGCACTCATTCTGCTACTGCCGTCTGTGCTTAGCCCCTGTACAGGACCCCCCTGCTATTCCACACCAACGGGAGAGGCCAGGCGTGCTGCTCCTCTGCTGCTGCCAGGCAAGGGTGCCCACCTGCAGCCAGCAACAGCCCAGCCTGGGCAGGGACCTGCGGAGCACCCAGCTGTTGGGAAGGCACAAGGACCATCTCCCCACCACCTCAGGCAGGCTGCAGGGCCCTGAGCCAGCTTCCCCCCACCTCAAGAACATCACAGACACCAAGGGACACTTCCTACCTTGCTGGCTTCCACGGTCTTGCCCGTCTGCTGGGAGAGGATAGCGGCATACTCTGCCTCAGTGAGCTTGCCAGTGCTGAGCCCGATCATTTGGCCGATGTACTCCTCCGGGGACTTCAGCAGGCAAAGCACAACAGGCCCAACGTCTTCCACCGCCATCCCATCCATGGGGGTGTCCCCCATGGGCAGCGCTGTATGGGAGAGATTGATCCCAGCCAGAGTGCAGCCCTGCCTGAGGGAGCCCAGCTCTGAGGAGGTACAGCTGGAGTTTTCGGCACCCAGCCTCTGAACACGAGGTCAGGAAGAGCCAAGAGCACCCATCAGTGTGGCAAGCCACGAGACCACCTGCCAGGCTGAGCTAAGAGACCGTGAGCAGCCAGAGCAGCACCATGACTCGCCTGGATCTGCAGCCCTACCTCTGACTTCTGACATCCCAACTGCAGGGAGTTGGGGTGTCCAGAGACACTCTGGTATCTGCAAAGCAGCCCTCAGCACCAGAAATAGGACCGGGATCTCACTTATTTCTTACAGGCCACCAAACAGGTCTGAAGGACTATAATGAAGCTGCAACTTGTTGTGGTCAACCTGGCACAGGCCTCTTTTCCCCATCAGTCTGCAGCCCTGGTGGTTCTTCCACCCCTCGGTGAGCCTCTGCACAGTGGGAGCAGATGAGAACTACAGGACAGTGACCTGGAGAGCGAGAGGTCCCATCTTACCCAGGACAAAGGTATCTCCCTGTGGGACCTTCTGTGGCTTGAAGATGGAGAGGAAGTTCTCGAAGTAGAATGGCAGTCGGATGGTTGTGGTGGGAACACCAAGTTTCTGGAAGTACTCCTCCACCATGCCTTTGCCATCAAAGTGCAGCACCTCCAGCCGGCCCCCCGTCAGCTGCTTCACGTTCTCCAGGCCACTGTACACCACGTGTTGCAGACCGAGGCGCTTCGACAGGTCAGCAAGCCGCTTTCCCTGGGTGAAGGGTAAAGCCAGCCATGAAGAGGGGAATGGGACACATCAGGGATCTCATCATCCCCACTCACCCTTCCCCTTTGTTGCCCTGGGCAGGAGGGCAGGATCCAACACATGCCAGCTGAGCAAGCTACTCAAGCATTTGGCACACCAAGCCCTCAGCTGGAACCAGGGCTGAGCAGACCCAGCAAGCCCTGTGAACTGCCCAGGTGGAGCCGAGTCCTCTGCTTACACCATCCAACATTAGAAAGTCCACACATCCTCCAGCTTTGGTTCTAGCTCCTCCACCAAGCACGCAAACACTAGCCCTAAAGATCTGCCAGGGCCAACGTACTTGCCCTAACATATCTTATCTTTTGTTCGCTGCCATCCAGGCGTGGCAATCGTGCCACCTTGCGAAGTCTGTCCTGGGATTTCTGATACCACAGCACATTTTGGCCCCAAAGCTGCAAGTGCAGAGAACTACAGGACTGCAGGCAGCGACAGTCCTGGCTCAGCCCCTGGAAGGCTCTGCAGAGCAGAGTCTTCCCACTCCTCCTACTCTGACTCCCGGGCAGTGCTCTCTGCCACACCAAGTCTCATGGCATTTAACCACTCCCTGAAGGCACCAGATCCAAGAGCCATGCAACTATGAGGGAACAGGGAACAAGTTATGGCTTTGCAAGAACTGGGACCTGGTTTCTTTGTGAGACTTTGGGACTTTTCTGAACTGGCCACTTGAACTGTCAGGGCTGGCAAGGCTGCACTAAGAGCTGTCCCATGACCCCCACCCCAATGCCACACAGCTGTCCCTCAATCCCCCCCCCAGGCCATTCCACATGTGGTCCCAGTTAAAGCAAGCATTGGTACCTGTGCAATTTCTTTCTCTTTGCTGCAGTGCTCCCAGAAGTTGGTTACAACAAAAGCTCCGTAAGCACCCGCCAAGGCCAGCTCCAGTGATGGCTCATCGTCCTGATCTGCCTTCACGACTTCAGCTCCCCTCTGCTTCAGCTCCTTGGCCGCCTTCTTCATGGGGCTCCGCGTCACCACGCGGACCTTGAAGGTCCCATCTTCTAGCAGAGCCCGGGCCACAGAGCCCCCCTGAGCCCCTGAAGGTACAGACCTGTTCAGAGCCCCAGCTTCCCACAGGGCTCTGCTCATAAAGGGAGCTGGGACTGTGAGACAGAGCTGCCTGACCCCATGCTCTCCCTGTGACACAAGGACCAAGTCCCTCCAACCCATCCTCCTGCCAGCCCCACCGCCCCCCTGGGCTGCTGCTCCAGCCAGGCGGGTGCTTCCCAGACCCCCTGAACCTCCACGGGGCCCCAGGGCCCGGGCTTTCTGGAAGCTATCGATGTCCCTGCCTTTTGCTGCGGGGACCCGAATCACCCCACTCCGCCGCAGCGGCAGGGCAGGTCACTGTGGTAGGGCCCAGCCCTCGCCTTCCCACCGGCCCGGGCCAGAGCCCGGCAGCGCCGAGGCTCTCGGAGGTGCGGCGGCACCCCGGGTAGGGGCCGGGCCTTTCCCCGAGCACTCACCGGTTGCCCCGAACACCACGATCAGTTTCTTCCCGGCCATGAGGAAACGCGGGCGGTCCCGGGGCTCTGCCAGGGCGAGAAGCAGACAAGATCGCACCGCCGTGCGGGCCCGGCGAGGCCGCGGCTCAGCCCCCGGCCCGGCCCCGCTCGGGAGGGCTTCCCCGGGCACGGGAGGGGGGTGGCGGAGCAACGGGGCGACTGCGGGGACCCATCGCCGGTCTCGGCGGGAGCCCGGGGCGGCGCGGAGCCGCCTCCCCTCACAGGAACGGGCGGCGGCGTCGCGCGTCTCCTTACCTCGGTTCGGCTCTGTTCGCTTGGAATCGGCTCGGCTCGGCTGGACCCGACTGCGTTCGGCTCGGCTCGGCTCGACCCGATTCTGTTCGGCTCCGCTCGGTTCTGCTCGGCTACGTCCGGCTGGGCGGGCCGCAGCTGTCCATCCCACTCCCCGGCCCCGCCCACCCCCGCCACAGGCACCGGACCTCGGCCGCGGCGCGCAGGGCCCAGCGCCGCAATCGCGGGAGGGTTTGCGGGTCCCCCGGGAACGTGCCCTCCGCTTGTCCTTGGTGTGAAAACCCGGCTGTTCCCAAGGAACATCCCCCCGCCCCGCTCCGGAGATGGGACGGGTCGTTATCCCCAGGCACAGGACTTGGGCCTTGGGCTGAGCTGGGGGGACGCTCCCTCATCACCCCCTTGCCAAGCGACCCCGGGCGAGGCAAAATAAGCAGAGAGGGGGCTCTGGGGCTTTTCTGAGCACCCGTGCGAGCTCCCTGTCCGCTCAGGGGCTTCGCTGGGCTGGTTCGAGGGGCCTGAGGTCAAACTCATCCTGCTGGGCAGTCGGCAGGTTGAACTTAGTAAAGATGTTCGGAAATTTGGGGCTGAATCAAGTAAAGAGCCCAGAAAATACGTGGGGGATGTGTCATACACAGTTGCAAAGAAATAATTCAGATGCATTAATTAACATAAATGAATAATTGTGAAAGCAGGAGGTACAGCCCCGACTGGGGCTTCTGCACAGTCATTTTTGATGCGAGGGATCTTTAGCTACAGCTTATCGGGAAGGTGACAGCCGATGGGACTTCCCAGATGCCATCTCCTCTTGAAACCAGCCTCCTGACAGGGTAGGAAATTACCAACAGACCTAACGCTTGGGAGACGAAAAGGTTTAACCCCTTACCAGGCGCAGCCCTAGGACCAGCAGAGAGCAAGGCTCGTGCCCGGAGCAATCCCTGGGAGATGCAGAGCCCAGCGTGATGGCTGGAGGTCCCAGCTCCTGCTTGCCCCCACCTCTCCTCCCCAAACAGTTCACCGTGCGCGTGAGCCCACCCCGATCCCCACCAGCCCTCCACTGTGAGAGCTCCATTAGCCACCATCATCTCCACCATCAGCCATCGACCACCTCTCAGCTGGACTTGGTGGAGGGAAAGATGTGTAATTACGGATTTAGATGCAGCTTCATTAAAGCTACCTGCTAGATATAAACAGACCCCACCAGGGCAGGTGTCCTAATAGGATGTGCTATTTTCATCTGTTTTCTTCACTGACTTCTGCTTGTTCTGACCTCTCCCAAACCACCCCGGCAGTGGGAGCTTTTGGCCCCCAAAATGAACCATTTGGTATAGACCAGGATGGCAGCAAACGCCACCGTGGCGAGCGATTATCCCATTATTTTGGTGAGCTGTGCTTCCCCCCCTTCCCTGGGCACTGCTGCTCTGCCTTGGGACTCAAGGGAAAGCAGAGGTACTTGCCTTGGGTCTCAGTGCTGCTGTGCCACCCTGCCCACCTGCCTTCAGGGGACCTCTCTGCTCAGCATCTCAGAATTAATAGGATTTGCCTAAATGCCAGCAAAAACATTTACAAAAGCATAGGATTTACAAATTAAGGCTTTTGTAGAACCAAAATGCAAAATAATGATCAAACCCACTTGCCTGAGTGGAGCTGGGGAGGGGAGATCCCACTGCTCCGGCTGCTGCGGTGGCTCTGGCTCCTCAGGTGTGGATGCAGCGCTCCTTGGTGCCATGTGATCCACCACTTTAGAGATAAACTCACAATTTGAGAAAACATTCAGCACTGGCAGAAAAATGTCTTTCAAGGAAGGGGAGTTTATTCCTGCCCTTTTATTCTGCTCTTTCAAGATACAACTTGAATTTACTCGTGGAAATGTTGCCATGCATGGCCCAGCACAGGGCAGAGCTGCTGCGACACCAGCCTCTTCCATGGCATCTCCCCAGCGTTCCTGGCTGGCAAGGGTGTTATGTAGCAAAATCCCTCAGCTCTCCCAGGCCAGGGCAAGCTCGTGGTTCTGCTTCGAGTGAATTCGGTGTCATTTGGATGTTGGTCAGCCTGGTTTTGTGGCTCTCCTGGGAGAAAGCAGCCGCAGCTAGGGAATTGGCCATGCACCGAGCATCCTGCCAGGACAGACCCCACTGTTGGGGCTATGGGCGGTTACTGCACACTGCTGTTTTTCAGCAGATAACTCGCATTGATTTGCATAGGCGGCAGCCCTGCGCTGACAGGAAGGAAGATTGAGCGAGACCCACAGTGCAGGAAGGGTTGAAGAGCAAACTGAGAGAGAGAAAAAGCCACCAGGCTGGAAACGGTGGCAGTGGGCGGCTGGGGAAACCAGACCGACCTTCCCCAGGTCCTGCCCGGAACATTGCCCTGGCCACTGGGTCCCATCGCCTCCGCAGGTCCCACAGGAGCAGGGCCACCAACCAGAGGGGCTTCCATTTTCTACCTTCAGCTGAGCATCCGGGCGAGGAGGAAGCAAAGCTCTGGGGATAAAGGGCTGAGCAGGGGCACGGAGGGGCTGCATCCTCCCACCATGACGAGGATGGCCTCTCTGCTCTCTTGCTCCCACGCAGACCTGAGGAAGGCGGCACGAGGCCGAGGTAAGGTTTTGGTGGGGCTGATTTTGCTTTGGAGGGGTACGGGGAGAAAGGGAGGCATCACGCAGATCTCCCACATGGGGATGAGCTGCTGCAGACCTCTCGCTGTGATGGCCATGTGAAATGAGTGGCTGGGCCAACACCTGGCAGGGCCAGGAGCTATTGGGCAGGGGTACCTGGGATGGGCAAGATGTGACTGACTGCCAGCAGCACCCAGCAGAGCAGCCTGGCATGGCATGGCCACTGGTGCTGGCAGGAGCAGTGGTGCATGGCGCTGAGCCCTGAGTGATGGAGACGAGCATGGAACCTTGTGGGGGACCTGGCACTTGTCACAAATTCTGTCCCCTTGCCTGCTACTGCCAGCCCACACGCGAAGGCAGCCGCAGCCAGGCTGCCCTGCCTTGCAAAGCTTCCCTGCCTTGTGCAGCATCAGCTTTTGCCCCCACGTTAATGTCATTTAGTGAATTCATTCCACTTCAAAACCATCCAAAGCAATCTCCAATATGTACTGCAAATAGAACCTGATAAGATTAGCGACATACTCACCTGTGGCATGGTGCAAAATTGCACCAAAGTATGAGGCAGGGTCCTGGGTCTGTCAGCTGTCCAAGACCAATGGACCTTGAAACCCAGAGCTGCACCCCCGCATCCCCCTTTGGGAAATGGGCTCAGCATGCCTTCCCGGAGCTCAGCTGGAGGGAACAGCAACACTGAGCTCTCCAAAGCTGCCACTGGTAGCTTCTTCGGCCCTTTTCACTGCAGGGGATCCCCCAGCGCTGTGTAGGACCCAGAGGGGCAGGGAGCAGGTTGAGGTGATGGAGCTCAGTGGGGACATGTGGCCCTGCCTAGTGGCTCTGAACCCAGGCGCCCATGTGGGCAGGGAGCCTGCAGCATGCTGGACTGTGTGAGTGCATTAGGCTTAATCCTGCTGTTATTTAAGCACTCTAAGGTCATTAGGGGCACTACATATCCTATAGTTATGGGACTGCTGGGGAGAGGACCAGCTGGAGCACTGGCTGGGTGCTGTCACCCACTGAGACGTCACCAGTGCCTGAGGTTTGGCTGCCATGTGGAAGGGTTATCCGAGGCCAGATATGGTCATTCAGGGCAGCCTGGGCAGAGCTCGCACAAAGGATGTCCACGTTGCAGGAAAATTTCTTTCTGGAGAACCTGTGGCCACTTTTCCTGATGCTCTGTAACCCCAGCAAGCTGGGGCTGACCCCGAGCATCAAACCCCAGCACGATGCTGGGGTGAGGTACCACATCCATCAGCATCTCTGCATCCCCCGAGGCCAGTGGATGGGGCTAGCATTGGTGACAGAGGCAGGCTGGCAGCAGCTCATTCCCAATTTTCACACTGATGCCCTGAGATCCTGTAGGTGAGAAGGGCAGAAGCTGTTTGCAGGGAGAGGATCTGCTTTTCAATCAGCTGCGTGCATGTCCTGGGGACATGATCAGCTCAGTAAATGCATCATTCTCCATTTGCAACTTGGGAGGTGTAGCAGTACCCTGCAAGAGTTCTTCACTCTGAACTTAGCTTTGTTTTCATCTGTTTGGAATTACCTGTAGATTGATCTTTGCTTTTTCCTGGTGACATTTGGTGTTGGGACTGCTGGCATTCAGCCTGGAGGTCCTTCATGGCTCCTCACGTCTACATCTTGGTATTTAACTCCCACTGTGTCTGCACCATGTTATTCTGATTGGGGTTTTGGAGAGAAAAAAATCCTGGTAGGAGTTAGATTTGGCATAGGGGGTCACTCTGTAATTGCAATAAATTTTGCTAGCATTAAATCGAGACCAAAAAAAATAAGACTGCGTGTCAAAGTCATATGTAAACTCAGATAACTGATCTACCTGCAAATCTGCAAGTTTCATAATTGGGTATCATATAGAAGATACTTCATTGCTTTGCTTAGAACAGAAATCAATAATGTGAAAGCTTTGCAGTTCTGCCAAAGGGTGGCAGCCTGCATCCTGGCTTCAGGATTTGCTCAGCTGAGGTGGATGGCTGGAGATGTTGGCTTGGCAAATGTCTGTGTGCAGCTCACTGACCTCTGAAACGGGATCAGTTCAGGCTGGATATATGGCAGGAGAAATAAATAAAAGCTCCGAGAGTGTGTTGGTAAGGGAGCCTGAGATTCGCTGGAGGAAACGCAGTGCGCCAGGAAGTGGTGGGAAGGCCTCGCGGGGCTGGTTTCTCTCCGTTCCCATGTCTGGGGGAGGGAGAGCAGCGGCGAGATGGGTGCTGTGCTGCTGGGGTTCGAGCTGCACCGAGACACATCACCCCAAACTAGAGATCTCTGAGGAACCGGCTGCACTGGCAAACCCCGTGGTGATGGGACAGGAAGAAGGCAATGGCCGGGCTGAGGGTTTCTGTGTGTTTAGGGGCACAGAGCCACGCTGGAGTGGGCATTTCTCTGCTCCTTCAGGTGCCTGGTTAATGATGCAATTATTAGCTCACATAAAAAGCTTCAAACGTACCTAAATACTGCAGATCAGCCCATTTTCTGATGTTTTCCCTTTGTGGGTCCCTGTAGCCATCCAGGAGCTCTTGCCCAGCACTTTGGTGCCCATCTAGACTAGGCGCCCTTTGGCCCTGTCCCGAGCCCAGCTGGGTCCCCAGGGCTCTGCTAGCCGAAGAGCCCTGGCTGAGGTGCCAACCGGTGTCCCCTGACGGTGCCCGTGGATCTGCCCATGAGCCCTTGCGTGGCGACAACCACAAATTTCTGTCTGCTGAGCGTTGCAGCCCGAAGTGGCCACGATGCTGCTGGCGGTGGCTGCACCAGCTCCTGGGACAGGACGGTCCCAAGTCCTCAGCAGATTCCCAAAGCACAGGGTGATGGATCTGTCTGGCAGGGAATGGCTGCAATGTGAAAACCAAAACCACATCCTGACAGGAGGAAGATCTGAGAGGCTGGGTAGAGCACAGAGGCAGTAACTATCTGTTATCTCCAGCCACCTTCGTGCTGTGGCCATCCCCAGACTGTCCCTTAATCTCAGATCCCCTGGCAAGCTTCTTTTGGTCCATGTTGGACTTCCAGGAGCAAAAGTGCATGTACATAATTCAAGCCAGAGATGAGCAGAAGCACCTATGTCTAGGTCCATGTTTTCCAGTGTTGATGCCAGGCAGTTTAGGTCTTGGAGTAGGACACGCAGTGATGAAAAATGCAGTCGCTGTTTGGTAGAGGCTGTCTGTGCGGGTGGTCAGGGACCTTCCAGCACGGTTGTTGTTGCTCCCAGGCACTGATGGGTTTTGGGTACAGACCCTCTGCTAACAGGCGTGGTGGGACGTGGGGATGGTGGGACGTGGGGATGGTGGACATCAGACTGAAGCTGCTAAGAAGGACACATCAGTGTTGACTGGACATCCTCAGATGGGAGGATTTTCACCTGGGCTGGGCTCTTGGACCACACCAGCCAAAAAAAAGGTAAATGCCAAGTTCTTGCCACAAAATCCCCCATTTCCCTCCCTGGCGCTTGCAGACAGCATTCGTCAGTTCGTCTGGGCAGCCTCCTGCCCTCCAGCTTCTTATCCCAGTGCCCCCAGGGACGTGGGCAGCAAGGCAGGGCAGATACAAACCATCGCTGGATCACTGCTTCTCCGGCTGCCGGTGGGGCAGGGACGAGCACTCGTCCCTGTTTGATCCCAGCCAAGTGATAGCTGCAAATCCAGGGCTGAGCTCCATGCATGCAGGATGGACGTGGATGCCGCTTTCCAGTCTCAGGCACAGGGGAGTACAGCACTTCCAGAAGACGACTCATCCCAGCAGCCTTGGGATGTGATGGGTCGCATCCTGGAAACACCTTGGATCTCTTTAGGGGTTATAGAGATTGGCTTGGAGTAGCCTCTACCCTTCAGACTACTGTAAGAGTAGATAACGCCCTTCACCCTCCTAGGATGCAGGCTTCAGCATCACTGGCTGGTCCTAGAGCTGCACCTGAAACTTTTCTACTGCAAGCAGAAAAACTTGCAGCTGCTGCATTATTTCTTCTCCTGCTTTATGTCTTCAGCTGCTTTATTCTCCCAGTCAGATACTTTCACACAAGCTGACCCAGGGCTGCTGGTTTCCAGCATTGGGATCACATTTTGAAGTAGTACTGGAGGACACCATCAAATAATCTCTGGTGTTAGAGCAGGCTTCCCCCCATCAAAGGGCTTTTTCTCACCAGCCGCGTTTCAGAGGAAAGCCTGCAGGAAACATCGCTGCAAGCAGCAAACCCCCTTTCATTTTGGCTGTGTTCTTGGTCACACGGCAAAGATGAGACACCTGGGGACTGCTTCATGCAAAGACTTAATTGAACTTTCCAGGCCACTTAGAGACAAGAACACATCAAAGGGTGAAAATTTTGCTGTGAATGGCTCAGCCAGCTCCTGTAATTGACATTATCTTAACCGACTAAGCCACTGCCTGGGGGATGAAGAGCCTGGCAAGCTGCTGCCGCAGCCCTGCTGCTCCCTGTATGGAGAAAAGGGCTTTGCTGTGAGGCCACCATCATTGCCAGGCGGAGCGTGGACCTCTGCCACCTCTGAAACCAGGGGGTCAGAGCTGGGCAGCCAAGAAAGAGCTGAGAGACTCCACGTTTCCTTCCTGGAGGGAAAGGTTGTGGGTTCAGACCCAGCAACAACAGCAGCCCCCAGCCCTATGAGGGCTTGTCAAAGCCACATGTGAAACCATCTGGGCAGGTGGGGATGGGCTTTGTCACCCAGCGCCTCTCAGATACTTGGCATCCTTCGTAGGACATGCCACAAAGGGGTCTCAATGACAGATCTAGCCAGTGGGGTCTGTGAGGGACTCAACCCTGGGAGATGCTGCGTCTAGTCCTTCCTCCTGCAGCCTGGCTGCCATCCGCACAGCTGGGCTGCTGCTGGTGGCTGAGCCCTTGCATCTTCTGGTGGGTGAAATAAACCTCAGCATGGATCTCCTAGCAGGAGGATGAACAGAGGAGCCTGCAAAAGAGATGTTCCAAGCATCTTAACCTTGCACCATGGACCAGAAACTCTACCAAGTTTCCCTGGTCAAGCCACATTTGTGCTTTCTCCCTGGAAGAGGTTGGGTTTGACCAAAGAAAGTGAGTGTTACCTGTACCTGTTGGTGAGGCTGCATTGAAGCCCCCATGGTGCCCACGTCCTACTCAGGAGTCGGTTTGGGCAAAGGCAACACTACCTGTGGGCAGCGACCTCCTTGCAGTGCCTCTGACAGGTACATCTCGGGGTGATCGCATGGATCTAGAGCATCCTGTAGGCCAGGTGGAGGTGAGGAAATGGTGCTGTGCCAGGACACAGACCAGGGCACTGGGACACTGTGTTCACATTGTTGCCATGATCAGACAGCGCCTGGGGCTGAGACGTTCCCACTTGGACACGGCCAGCTCCTGGAAATGACTTTGGGGCTGGTGGAGAGGCCATCTGCTAACATAGGTGAAGCTGGGAGCACTCTCAGGCATGGAGGTATTTCCCTCTCCACCTCTGCTCAAAAAACAATTGGACTCAGTGAGTGGATACACTTCTTAAAAATAAAACATCAAACCCTCAGCATGGTTTGGCAGCAGCCAAGGGGGAGGGAGCAGGTAGATGCTCCTTCTCCAGGCAATGATTCACCGGTGCTGTGAAAAGTGGAGCGACTACAGAGCTCTGCAACAGGATGTGGTGTTGGCCACGCTCAGCAAGCCCTGACGGAAGCTCTGGACGGAGGCGAGATGGGTTCGAAACTGAAACGGGCCCTTCATTGCTCTGCCTGCTGCCCCACAACTTCCTACACAACACAGAGAAAGACAACGCAGGAGGGGTTCACAGCCCCTCTGGTGACAGTGGTGGCACTCAGGCGCTCACTGGGTGACCTGTGGATGGCACAGGGGCATCATCAAGGCAATTAATGCAATTGTTCTGCTAGAGAAAGGCTCCAGCATGAGTGGTGGTGGTGAAGGTACCAAGTTTGTGGCACATGAGGTCTGGGGCAAAGATGCTGCAGCGTGATGGTCCCGGCTCTGCCCCTGCCAGGTCCACAGCACCAGGGACTCTGGTCTTAGTCAAAAACTGATGAATGGGCCCTTGGCTCAACCACAGTCAGTACCACGTTAACTCAAGGTGTGCTCCGTCCCATGTTGCTCCCGATGCTTTTCCTCTTCTTCCACCAGGAACATGGATAAAGGCTGAGGAGCCTCGACTGGTGCTGTGAGCAGGCTGGGGGGACGTGGGGCAGTCCATGGGACAGCTGTGCTGCTGCCAACACAGCACTCCTCACCCAGGGATCACCCATGTCACGGGAAGCCTCTGATGGAAGGTGAGTGGTGGCTGGGCAGCTGGACATCCATCATCTCAGTGGAGTTTTGGATTCAAAAAATGGGACAAGGTCACGCACCAAGGTGTGAGGGTTAACAGCAGTTCCTAGTCCAAGGGCTTGGGGACTGCTGTGCTGGTACAGGGGGAACGGCTGTCTCCGAAGATAAATAATCTTGCTCAGACTTTTATCTCTGCATGGGCTTGGTTTCCAGGAGGAAATGTGATTTCATGATTGCATTCTTCAGTTTATTTGACTCCAGTTTCAATAGCTGCTGCCTTGACCAAGCAGCTCCTCACAAAACAGCCTGCCACAGCTTTGGGATGGCATCATCTCAAGGAGGACTTTGGCAGGTTGCTCTGGAGGGCTCTAGTTTACCCCCTGCTACCTTCAGAGTCAGATGAGTTGCTCCACTGCTGCCTTTCCCATCACCCCTGAGGAACATGCCCAGGGCTTGTTCAAGACCTAACTCTCCTGCTCTCCTCTCCCACAGAGGCTTGGATCAACCGCTACCGCAAGCAGCTGTTGAGGTCCATCTCACCGCAGTTCCTGGAGGAGATCATCTGCTACCTGCGGAGACTGGACCTCCTCACGGCGGAGGAGGCCGGCCGGGCGCAGGAGGCGAGCTCCCTGCCCGAGAAGGTGAGGGCAGTGGTGGATGTCCTGGCTGGCAAGGGCAGCTACGCCTCCCAGTCCCTGCAGACCTTCATCGAGACCACCAATTCCCAGCTCTACCTTCACATCACTGTCTATGGTAGGCAGTCCACTTTGGACCCAATGAGGGGGTGTCTGCACACATGTCCTGGCTGTGGGCGCTTGCTGGAGCACCCCAAGATGCGCACAGAGCTGGGCAGCGTTGGCAGCTCCGATGGGAGTGTCTGTGCAAGTGACGATGCTATCTCAGGGTCTCCGCTGGGGAAGGACACAGCCAGGGGATGACAAGGGTTCTCTGCCAGGTTTGAGGTACCTTCATCCAGGCCCCTTGCTGCCCTCAGCACACTTCTCTGGGTAGCCTGAGGAACCTTTAATGTCCTCAGTGTCCTGATCACACCAGTCACTCCCAGCAGCTGGGCTGGGAACAGGGGGACAGCAGGAGGAGGATGGCTGGGAATTCCTGACCCCATCCATTGATGGCTGCCCCAACTTCAGGCTCTCCTTGCAACCCTTTTCCCAGGAGAGGTTTCCCAGGTTTCCCTCCTGGTTGGAAGGCTCCAACCTTGGTTGGTGTCTGCTCTGAATCTCTCACAGCACCATCCCCTGCTTGTCCAGCCTTTGCTGGAGGCTTTAAATACACTATACCAGGGGTCGTGGTACCTGAGCCAGGTGAGCAGGAAAGGTCCAGAGATGGTGATCAGGTTCAGCTATGAGTCCAACTCATTAGACAAGTCCATGGTTATGAGACAAGGCTGAGGTCAAGCCAGGAAGTCAATCCAGAGGTCAGGATCAGGTCCAGTGAGGGCAACCAAGTTCAGACACAGTCCAGTGGTCACCAGGCAAGTGTAGAACGATGAGGTCCAAGATCAAGGTCCAGATCAATAAGGTCCATAGCAGGCACAGGCACGATGGTGTTGTAGGCAAGTACTCCTACAACATAGCTTAGGCAGGGGCTGAAGGCCCAGGGCTGAGCTTAAATGGGCTCCTGGACTGATGGGTGAGGCTGGGCAGGATCATTTAAGCCTATTAGTGCCCTCCAGGCCCTGGCACATCCCCTCTGCATGGGCACAACAGAAAAGTGAAGCAGCATCTCTCATTTGCATTTGTGGTTACCATCCTCCTCCTCATGCCCTCATTTCATTTCTCGCTGTGCAGAACCCATGGTGCAGAAGCACCTGGAGAGCCTCCAAAGCTACTATGGGAATGGCTTGGAGACGGGTCCCCTCCAGCGACTCACGAACCTGCTGCTGGTGGAAGGCTTGACTGATATCCAGCAGAAGGAGCATGACATCCTGCAGATTGAAGCCACCAAAGGCTTACGAAATGTATCCAAGAGCATCCCTCTGGAGAAGCTCTTCCTGCCTCTCTCCAAGGTCAGCATCCCACCTCGGATCTCTGTCACCATCGGAGTGGCTGGGATTGGCAAAAGCACACTGGTGAAGCTGTTTGTCTACACCTGGGCAAAGGGGGAGATCAACAGGGACATCATCTTTGTCCTGCCCCTCACCTTCCGGGAGCTCAACACCTACGAGAAGCTCTCTGCTGAGAGGCTCATCTGCTCAGCATTCCCTCACATCACTGAGCCAAACTGCATCTCGGCAGGAGCCGCCAGGACCCTGCTGATCCTCGATGGCTTGGATGAGTTCAAGACTCCTTTGGATTTTTCCAACACGGTAGTATGCACCGATCCCAAAAAGGAGATCCAAGTGGACAACCTGATCACCAACATCATACGTGGCAACCTGCTGCAGGAGGCTTCTGTCTGGGTCACGTCACGGCCAACAGCAGCCAGCCAAATCCCCGGTGGGCTTGTTGACCGGATGACGGAAATACGAGGTTTTGGAGCTGCAGAGATGCAGGACTTCTTGGACCAGATGTTCCTTGACAACAGAGACCTATCTGGCCGAGTCCTGCATCACATCAGGGCTAACAGGCCGTTACACGTCATGTGCACTGTTCCTGGCTTTTGCTGGATTTCTGGCTCCTCAATCGGTTATTACCTTAAAAATAGCACTGATCAATTCCAAGAAACAACTGTTGTCCCCAAGACCCTATCAGAAATATACTCCTATTATTTTAAAATGGCTCTGAGCAGTGACTGGCCAGAAAAGCCAAAAGAAACACTCAGGATTGAGCAGGCTATGAACAACAGCAAGAAGATGGTGGGCAGCCTGGGCAGACTGGCCTTCTATGGGCTGCTCAAAAAGAAATATGTGTTTTATGAGCAGGACATGAAGGCGTATGGCATTGACCTTTCCTTGCTGCAGAGCAGCTTGTGCAGTCGCCTCCTACTCAAAGAAGAGATGCAGTCCTTCACAGCCTACTACTTCTCCCACTTAACCATACAGGAGTTCCTAGCGGCTATTTATTATTACACGGCTGCAAAGCGGGCAATATTTGACCTCTTCACGGAGAGCGGGATGTCCTGGCCCAAGTTGGGTTTCCTCAACCACTTCAAGAGTGCTGTTCAGAGGTCGCTGCAGGCAGAGGACAGGCATCTGGACATCTTTGTGCGTTTTCTGTCTGGGCTCCTCTCCCCGCAGGTGAACAAGCTGCTCTCTGGATGGCTGCTGGTGAAGGACGAGCACAACAGCTTCAGGAGCCAAGCGATCAACTTCCTCCAGGGCTGCCTGAACACCGACTACATCATCTCCTCACGGACGGTGAATACCATGCACTGCCTGTATGAAATTCAGCACATGGAGATTGCTAAGACTGTGGAAGAAGCAATGAAGAACGAGAGCTTGGCCGGGATGCTCACCCCTGTGAACTGCTCTGCCCTGGCTTATCTCCTGCAGGTCTCTGATGTCTGTGTGGAGGAGACGAACCTCTCCAACTGCCTCACCTACAACATCTGTAAGAGCCTGCTCTCCCAGCTCCTCTTCTGCCACAACCTCAGGTGAGTCCTGGTCAGATTGCACCAGGAGAAGCAAGCAGGGACACCGGGCTGTGACTCAAAATCCTGGGTGTCGATGGGAGACATGGGCCCACCAACATTGTCCATCAGCAGGGAGCTGCCCTGGGAATGGCACTGGGTCTGCTCTGCTTCTGTGCTTGAGTTTTTCCACCTGTGATGGGCAGATGACACAGGAGAGTAGTCCTTTCTCCACTTTGTTCTCCAAATGGTTGCTTTTGCTCTTTCCTTGTATCTTCTCCAGGCTGGACAATAATCAGTTTAAGGACAATGTGATGGAGCTGCTGGGCAGTGTGCTGAGTGTGAAGGACTGCCAGATCCAGAAGCTCAGGTAGGACCTGGCCCAGGGCAGACAGGCTGTTCCTGGGGATGCAGCACGGAGCTGGGGGCACCTCAAAACCAGGGTGAGGGTCCTCCAGGAACATCTCTCTCACTGGCTCCCCAGGGTGCCTGGGGACAAGGACAGCCTTATGTGATCTCTTGCACCCAGGCACAGTGACCTTACCCACCGTGTCCTTGCGGTGGCTGG
Organism: Haliaeetus albicilla; assembly: GCF_947461875.1. Lineage (NCBI taxonomy): Eukaryota > Metazoa > Chordata > Aves > Accipitriformes > Accipitridae > Haliaeetus > Haliaeetus albicilla. Next base: position 9,062,904 of record NC_091504.1, on the reverse strand, counting down.
GCAGGCTGTCTCACCCAGTCTTCCTGGGACCGCTACCTCCTCGCTGTTCCTAAAAATTTGTGTAGAAATCCATGGGTTATCCCAACAAACTGCTTCCCAAAGTCATGGCTATTTGCTGGACACCCAAGGTACTGCATGGAGCATCTGACATATGGAGGGGACAGGCTCCCAACCCCCACGCAGGGAGATGCCTCACCGCAGACATATGGGTCCCCACTTTTGCCACCCCCCTGCCCTTCTTTGTGGCTGCACATAGAGTCCCCCATGTTGTGATCTGAGCTCCCTTTTCATGAAAGAAATGAATTTTAAGTCTAGAAACTTCCCTTCTACCCTGTCCTTGCAATCCCCTGCCTGGTGTCCACCCCAGGAGAGCAAACCTTGGAGCATCCACCACTTTGCATGGTTGTACCACGAACCAAATGCTCCTCATGGCTTTCCTCTGCTCACCCATCCCAGCTTTGTCCTGGGACATGCCAGGGGCTGCAAAAACCTCTTTCTCCCCCTGAAAAACACCCAATGTTTCTTTTTCTGGGCAGCTTGGCAGAAAATCAGATCAGCAATAAGGGAACCAAGGCGCTGGCCAGGTCGCTGATGGTGAACAGGAGCCTGACGGTGCTGGAGTAAGTGTTCCCCCTTTACTAGCTCCTGCCACGCATGCATTCCCCACTGGGAACCATTACCATGGCTGCAGCAGGGCTGGATCCCACCTCACCTGACCGAGCTGGGGAAGATCTCCAGCCCCCAAAGCCACCACCGCTCAAGAGGTGTGAGCTGCTGGCCTGATGTCCCACAGCAGTGCCTGGGATGGTTCCACCTGGAGGCATTTGGCTTAAAGTGGGCACATCCCGCTCTGGTTTTGCTAACCTTGGCTTTTCTGCCTGTCTTGCCCCAGCCTGCGAAGCAACTCCATCGGCCCCACTGGAGCAAAAGCACTGGCTGATGCGCTGAAAAAAAATCAAGTCCTGCTCTGCCTGAAGTAAGTCTCAACTTCTGCAGCACCTCTGAGAGCAGATCCCCAGGACAAGCCCCCCCAGCCCTCTCCCGTCCCATTGAGGTTTTCCCTGCCTCAAGGGCCAGCAGGCGGGGAGACCCTGGGCACAACCTGGTTTGGTTGAGCCGGGCAGCAAGCATGAGTGCAGCTGGCAGAGACCAGGTGACTGGGGCAGCCCTGGGCCGGAGATGTTGGGACCCTCCTGCCTCTCAGCTTCAGTGGGTCCAGGTTGAAGTTGAGGTCGAGGTCCATCCCTTGCATGGGAGCTCACAGGCTGCTAGTGCACAGGAGGAGGCATCTCCCATGGGAGAGGAGGGAGGGAGACCCCCAGGTAGGGATGCTCAGGGGTCAGACATGCTTCTCACGCCAGGGATGGGGGAAGCAAATGCCAGGGCAGGCAACCACCACCCTGCATGGCGCCTCGCCCCGCTACAGGGGCTGCCACGCACGCCTTCGCTTCTCTCTCCTTGCAGCCTGCAGCACAACACCATCAAGGAGGATGGTGCCACTTCCCTGGCCGAGGCCCTGTTGACCAACCACAGGCTGACAACCCTGCAGTGAGTGACCGGGACCTGCTGTCCCCCCCTCCCAGCCACCCAGCAGACCGAGGTGCCACCGATGGGGACGTGGCACCTGACATTCATGGGTACCTTCCTCACCTTTGCAGCCTGCAGAAAAATGCCATCGGAGCCCGCGGTGCCAGGAAAATAGCGGAGGCACTGAAACAGAACTGCAGCCTGAAGGAGCTGACGTAAGAGCAGCATGAGGTGGAGGGATGGCGACGCCAGTGCCACATCTCCCAGGATCTACGGGCAGGATTGGTGGGCAGGGGGCTTGGCCATGCGACGCAGGTGGGATAGACTCTGCTAGCTTTGGCCAAGGGGGTTGGCGTGGGTGGAGGGGGACAAGGACCACAGCGCTGCTTTCGGAGCGACCCTGCAGAGATGCTCTTCATATCTCCGGGAATGCAGGGAGCCACATAAAGAACTGAGAGCCCAAGTCTTCCCTCCAGCAGAGGCAAGTGGCAGGTCTCCAGGCCCTGTGGATACATTAAAAGCTAGTTCAGGTCAAAACCAACACACGAGGACAGAAGTGTATGTAGGTTGGAAGTAAGACCACAGCAAGTTCATGCTTATTGCTGAAGCAGAAAGAGCCTGGGGGAGATAGATCTTTTGCCGGCAGATCTAAGCCAGTTGCAACATGGCCGCGGGTAACACCTGCTCTTCCTCTTGTGTCTTAGACTCTCCAGCAACTCAGTAGGAGACAATGGCTCGGTTGCCTTGGCTGAAGCTCTGAAGGTGAACCACAGTCTGCAAAGCCTCGAGTAAGTCCCCCCTCTGTGCCTGGTCTCCTGCTTGCCCAACAGACCCCAGCCTCCTCACTCCAGCAACACCTCCCCCCCTACCTCGGCTGCCCCAAAGTGCCAGCAAAGCCTGTCACCTCTGCTCAGTGGGGCCAGTGCTGCCGTGGCGAGCAGGAGATGCTGATCCTGGCCTGGCTGCTCCCAAAGTTGGTCCTTTAGCCGCAGCTCCCCACTGTCTCCCATGGCTGGGAGATGCCCATTTCTCAGTAAAACAGGCAAACGGGCACTTTTCACCCCAAACATGACCACACAGCCTACCTGCAATGCCAAGACTGGCCCCATCCTCACGCCTTCCCCTCTTTGTCTCAGTCTCCAGAGCAACTCCATCAGCAGCGCTGGGGTCACTGCGCTGACAGCAGCTCTCTCCTCCAACAAGGGACTCATCAACCTCAAGTAAGTGACAATCCCTCTGGCCACCCCAGCCAAAAGCTGCTACCGGGACATGGGATGCGAGTAGTTTTCCTTGTCCCTGGTTGTTTCCACAAGTGCTCTGGGATGCTGATAGCAGCCTCTGTCCCTCCTCCAGCTGCAACCATCTTCTCTCCATGATTAGCTTTCTCCCCTTGGGACAATATCGGTTCAGCCATGTCTCACAATGAAAGGATGGCAGCAGGGATGGGAGGCTGGGAAAAAGCCCTGATGGGCCATGGGTGCCCACAGCTGTAGGATGCACAGGGAATGGAGATGCAGGTGGGGATGCAGATGCTGATGGAGATGCTGCTGCTGGTGGAGATGCAGGGAATGGAGATGCAGATGCTGATGGGGATGATGGGAATGGAGATGCAGATGCTGATGGAGATGCAGGGAATGGAGAAGCAGATGCTGATGGGGATGCAGATGCTGATGGAGATGCAAGTCAGACAGACTGCTGTCGTAATAGATGGTCTCAGCCCCAGAGTGGGGCGGCGAGGAGGGCTGTGGTGGAGCAGCTGATGCCCTGCCTCGGACACTCCTCCCCAGCTCCATGTCTTTTCCCAGCCTGCGGGAGAACTCCATCAGTAAGGAGGGGGGCCCAGCCATCGCCCGTGCCCTGCGGACCAACAGCACCCTCAGGAAGCTGGAGTAAGTCCCACGGGCCCCAGGAGGGCACCCATGCTGCTGCACAGTGTCGCTGGAGTTGTCCCAAACTCTGCATGTGTGACTTATATTCTCTGTCCCTTGCCTCTAGCTTAGCGGCAAACCTGCTGCATGATGAAGGTGGCAAGGCCATCGCTTTAGCGATGAAAGAGAACCGGGCGCTTACGTCCCTCCAGTAAGTTCCCCCTTGGACCTGCCTTGGTTTGAAGCCCCTTGTGTGGATGCAGGGCAGGGACACTGCTCCTGGGCCTCAGCCCCGCCAGGCTGTGAGAGTGGCTTCCCTGGGTCGCCCTTCCATGGGAGGTGTGCTGTGCCATCCTGGATGGATCCATGGGCACAGGGGTCATCTCCCTGGATGGGAGCAGATGGGTGCTAAGCTTGGAGGGATTGGGGCATCCTCACAGCCTCAGGCTTCACCTCCTGTTTTCTCCGGTTTGCAGCTTGCAGTGGAACTTCATCCAGGCAAAAGCTGCCACAGCCCTGGCACAAGCACTACAGTTCAACAGCAGCCTGGCCAGCCTCGAGTAAGTGGGGACACTGGAGGACAGGTCCTGGGCGGTGTCTTCCTTCTGGGACCTGCCCATGGACTCTGCCCTCATGCTGCTCCAGGGGAGGTGGCTTTGCCTGTTGCCTCCTTCATGCGCTCCAGCCCATCCTGTGTCCCCATTGCACATCCCTGGCTGGGGATGCTGTAAGTGCATGGTGGCCCGGGACCCCCCCAAGCCGTTTGGGAAAGCCTGGCACACTGTGCCCTGTGCTCGCTGCCCCTCTCCCTGCTCCTGGGTGGCTGGGCTGTGGGCAGATGCAGCACTTGCGTGTCTTAGCTTGCAGGAGAATGCCATCGGAGATGAGGGAATGGTCGCCCTCTCCGCCGCACTGAAGGTCAATACAACACTGGCAGATCTTCAGTGAGTATCCAGGCTGTGGCGGGGCCATGGTGTTGCAGCCTGTCTAATTAGCACACCATGGCTACCTCACAACATGCACTGAAGGGTCCTTGTTCTCTTGCAGCCTGCAAGTGGCTTCAGTTGGCGTGGCTGGTGCCCAAGCCCTGGCAGAAGCCTTGATGGTCAACAAGAGCCTGCAGATCCTAGAGTAAGTGCTTGGTGGGGCCACCGAGTCCCCATGGCTGTGACAACGCTCCCTGGGGGTGTCCGAGACCCTGGTCCTTAGCTCAGCACTGCTTCCACCCTTGCATTGTGTCCTACCAGACCTGGCTTGCCTTGTCCCTTGACTTGCTGATGTGGGGCCAGCTCTCTCACCTCCTCCTCTTGCCCACGGAGAGCACAGGGCCATCCCAGGCTGTCCTTCCTCACCGCCTTGCCTTTCTTTACAGCTTGCGGGGAAACTCCATCGGTGTGGCAGGGGCCAAGGCAATGGCCAATGCGCTGAAGGTGAACCGCAGCCTCCGCTGGCTCAAGTAAGTATCCTGCTCCCTGGGGTAAGCCAGAAAGAGCCTTTCCAGACCTTCCTGGAGGGAGCAGCGTGGGGACGGCCAGGCTAGCAGCTCTCAGGAGGGCAAACTCCTGAGCTGGTGGCTTTTCCCAATGCCCACGCCCATGGTGTGCATTCCCTCCTGGTGGGCATGTCTCCCTGGCCAGTGCTTTCTGCTTTCTGACCCTCCCACCTCCTGCAGCCTGCAGGAAAACTCCCTGGGCATGGACGGAGCTATCTGCATCGCCACCGCTCTGAAGGGCAACCATGGCCTCACCTACGTGAAGTAAGTAGCCGCCGCGCTGGATGGTAAGGCAGGGATGGGGGAGACCACAGGAACCATCAAGGGACCTTCCCCCCCGCTGGCACTGCCCGTTCCTGGCTGCCCTACAGGGACCTCCCCGATGGGCCAGGGGGCAAGGGTGCCCTGTGCTTCTCCTGGCGTGACAGCCACCACACCCGCACAACTCCAGACCCCACAGCTCCTCTCTGGGGATGCCTCTGGGGCAAAGAACCACCCCAAAAGCCAAATAGTCTCCAAAATATCACAGGGACGGACTGGCTCAGCCCCTTTAGCTTTTCACCTGGCTGCCTCGGGGCTCTCAAAGCCAGAGTCCCCTTTGACCAGGGTCCCAGCAAGAGCTCCTGGATGGCATGGGGAGGGTGCAGATGATGCTGGTGCAAAGCTGGGGAGCATCTCTTCTACCCACCAAGGATCCTGCTCTGCCTCGTGTCCAAGCCTGAACTTCTCTTCTCTTTGCTCCCAGCCTGCAGGGGAACCGCATCGGCCAGTCAGGAGCCAAGATGATCTCTGACGCTATCCGGACAAACTCACCTGACTGTGTCGTGGACGTGTGAGGGTGCCTGGCCGCAGCGAGGAGGCGGCCCGGTGGGTCACTTTGGCCAGCGTGCCTCTGCAGGGAGCTGCTTGGCCCTCTGCCCGCCCGTCTTAGGGAGGAGAGCTGGGGCAAGGAGAGCTCCTGAGCTCCCTGGCACAGCCCAGGAGGACCTAGAGCCTCCGGATCAGCAGTGCAGGAGGATCAAGACTTGCTAGTGTTGAAAGCTGAGGGGTGTATGCCCATATCCCTGTTCATCCAGGCCCTGGGGGAGCTTCAAGGAATGGGTGAAATGCAAAAAGGAGAGAGGAGGGGGAAGATCCCACATGCCAGCCCCTCTCATTTTCGTGACTTACCTGCCACCACTGGCAGCAGCGACCCCTCCTGTGATCTCCGTGGGGTTACAGCGCTGTGCTCAGACCCTGCCCCAGACTGGGGTCATCCTGACCGCCCCGGAGCTCTGCTCTTGTCCTAGCCTGAGTCGCTAGGGGCAAACATTGCAGAACCCCAGCGGGGGCTCCAGGGCTCTGCTCCCAGCGCCAGCTCTTCTCTCTCTACTTCTGGCAAGGATCCCAGGGTGAAACTCAGGCAGGATTCACAGCAGCCCCTTCTCAACTAGCAAAATACAGCCCAGTCCTGCAGGCTCCCCTTGAAATCCCAGACAGAAACAAGAGGTTTGCTGTGTCCTTGCTCAGATGGGAGCGGTGCTTTGGACCTTGGCAGTTCAGAGCAGGGTCCTAGGCAGTGAGTGCAACCTGTGCTGTTTGCCATGCCCTTCATAACAGGTTGGTGCTGGTCAAGCATGCCTGAAGTGTTTGGTAGTGCTGTTCTCTATCAGAGACAGGCATCCCAAGACATGGGAGTGGAACCATCTAGAAAGACTTTGGGAAATAAAGAGCCCTGGGGATAATGGGAGGAGGAGCGGGAGGGTGAATGTAAGAGGAACAGCACTGCACAAGGATGGGCCGTCTCCAGCATACATGTCTTGGTGATACAGTGGGACTGCCTTATCACAAAGTTCTGCCTCGAGTTCAGGCTGGACTTCTTGGGTTTCCTGCTGTTGTCATTGGTGACAAGTTGTGTGACCTTTGGATGCATCTTCCCGACATCCCAGCTGCAGGCAGAGTCCGTCCCTAGCAGTCACCTTTTGGGCAGGTGGCTGCTGAAAGCAGAGGTGCCAGGTAATGCCTTCATGTGCGTGGCAGAGACCCGGTGACTCTCCAAAAGGTGCCAGGTTTGCAGGTAGACCAGTAGCCAAACTATGCAACCGCACCAGAGCCCCCTCCAGCCACTGCCCCCTCTCCCCACTCCATCCCAGCTGGAGCCCACACCGAGACACACTGCTGCTGCACTCGGGGCAGTAAGCGACTGCTCCAGGGACCTTGGTGGGCTGATCCTGGAGAAACGCTGGGCTGAGCTGTGCGATATGTACATACTTGGAAATAAATTGGTTGCTAGCTGAGAAGATGCCTTGTGCTGTCTTCCTCTCTTGCATTACATTACATTCGGAGTGCACTGTGCTCTGCTGCCCTGGCTGCAGACCTCACCCCCCCATACTGGTGTGACAAAAGGGCTCATGGCTTTTTCCGTGAGGTGTCAGGGGCTGGGGGACGCTCTCCAACAGGATACAGTGACGCTGAGTGATTTAAGTCCTACCTCTTTCACCATTATTTCAGGGCAGACTGAGGCTCGGGTCCAGCTCTGCCCAAAGCCTGTGCCTAACCCTGAGCTGCAACATTACCTGAAATGCCAAGGGAGAGAGCAATCAACAACCCCAAGCCAGCTCCCGTGCCCTGGAGCTCCAGAAAACAGGGGGTTAACAACAATTTGAAATATATTTAATCTATCTGTCTGGATATGCACATACCTAGCTATACACAAACACTTCTGAGCTGAAAGCTTGAGTGCTCAGAGGCTGCATTTGCACTGGCACTGGGCGGGGGGGGGGGGGTGGCTGCTAATGGTGCTGCAGCTGCAAGGCAAACCATGGCTACCCTAAAACCTAGCCGGCTGTGCTGAAAGGCTAGGTGGCAGTGCTGCCTGAAGAGGCTCTGGTTCTGTGCACACAAGGTATTAAGTCAGCCTTCCACTGCGGCCTACAATATCGGAAATAACATAGGAAACCGTTAACTCTGAAACTGCAGCCCAGACTTGGAGCCTGGGCCCGATCTCATGGGAAATCTCTCTCACAGATCAGATATATCTCAGCACACAGGGAGGACCAGAACAGATTCCCTATGTAACATGGAAAAACATTTTCAGAACGGGTCCTAAAATCAGGACATTCATTCTCATCCCTTGGGAGAGGGATGTGGAGAACACATGCAGTTTCTCACTTCTCACTGGCTGTCACAGGATACCCCCTAAAGGTTCTGCAGTAGGTGTCCAGCACTAAGAACACTGTCTTTTGCATCTGCTTTCTTTGAAGTGTGGTGCAAAATGCCAATTAATTTTACAGTGTGCAAGGAAGTGCCCTAACTGTCGGCCAGTTTGGCTCAAGCCTGTACAATTGTGTGCATTTCAGCACATCACTGCACCCACATACACCCCGTTATTACACAAAAACTGCACTATATTTACCTGCAAACTTTTGTCCCACCTTGATGTGACACTTCAAGCTCTGAGCTCTGCTGATGGGGAACTACCTTGGGTGTGATGGTTCCACCCTTGGGGCCAGAGATACAGAGAGATAAAAAAGCCCTTGTTTTTTCAAGTAACTCGTGTGTGTTCCTTCCTTCAGCACAATAATGGAGGGGTTGGACCTGACTCTAGACTTCAGATGGGGAGGAAAGCAAAGTACTTTGCTGATGTGAAAAAAGGGAAGGGCAGGAAAACAGCCTGGGCTCTTGTCTGCCCTGATGAACACACACCAAAATGAACTCTTCTAATCAAGCACTGATTTCTGCTCCCGTGAAGACAAATTGTGATGCTAAAGCAGAGTTAAAAGAAAAGAGGCAAGACACTAGACAAGCTCCACCTTTTGCATTCACCTGCATACATTTTCACTGATGGCATCTGTATAACTTGCTGAACAAAAGCCCAACTTTTGGCCCATTTGAGTGCCTAAATCTCAGTCTGCCCCAGAAGTACCAGTATAATTAAAGGGCTAATTTCATATGGATTTAGTTACAGCAGTCTCGCATGGCCACTCTCAGAACGCTCAAGCACAACCCACTGAAGTTTGAGAACAATTCCCACTGACAGCTGAAATACTGAGAGATGCTGCACTGAAGGTGCAGGTATTTGAGGACTCCTTCACTAGTTTCCCACTCCCTTAGTGCAACTGGTGCTGCTCTTTGTGGAGGCAAGCCCTTGATTAAGTAAAGGATATGTTTAGGATAAATAGATTTAAGCCAGATTTAAAATCAATTTAAGTGTGTTCCCAGAGCAGCTTTTCATCCAGTTTTATTAAGCCCCAAAAATATGTTTGGACATAATAAAATGCAGGGAAATCAAGCACATGATGCTCACTGGAGTGTGACTTTTGGCGCTGCAGTGCATGAGGGCCAGTTCTAATGCAATTATGGAAATAACCTCACTCCACATTACTGTGATTCTCATTATGGATAAACTGCTCATGCTTTGAGAGTCACAAGACTGGCAATCCAAGTTTAATTTTCAAGTTTAATGAACATTATTTACCAACTCCTGAATTCATGCTGACAAGTGCTTTTCAGATGGCAGGATATTAGCTCCTGGCTGGTATGGTCTCCAAAGTTTATATTTCAAGATGCCTCCTGGTCCTGCTACTAAGGGGTCAGAAGTCATTATCACTTTCCTCTAGTGGCTCTGGCTTCCTTGCTCGGTGACTGGATTTGCTCAGGGAGATTTCCATGCTGTCGTCTTCCATATCATCCTCTTCCTCATCTTCATCTTCATCCAGGTCAATCTCACTATCCCCCGAGTCCTCCTGCAGGAAAGCAAACAGAATTCATGACTGGTTCAGTTCTCAGATGGCAAGGCATCTCTGCCAGCTCAAAAGTAAAGGATGGTGCTGCTGGCTGATATTAAGTTGCTCCCTCCCCTGCGGTCTGTGCAATCACACACCTGGGGGCTATGGGGAAGGCTGTTTGTCCACGCTGGTATGGATTCCAGATTTGGACTTGCTCCGGGGAGCAGCAGCAGATTCTGCAAGATGTTTTGTTCCAGCTCAGGCTGCTGTGCTGCTGGCCTTTCAAAATAATGACAGGCCAGAGCTCAGCTGCATCTGGGAGCTAATGGCCCACATGGCTTTCACCAGCAGCTCCCCACTTTGCTAGACAGTGGCTGCTCTGTTCAATTTATTGCAAACCTCCTTCCCCACTTTACAGGGCTGACAAAAATGAACTCCCTGACTTCTGCTGAATCTGTGGTATTAAAAACCTTGCAGGGTGTTTAAATTTAAAGTGATACCTATTGCGAGAGCAAAGAATCAAGGCATAGTGGAAGAAAATAACTGCAGGAGAGAAACCCACCTGTGCTTTGGTGACGATCTTGCGCGTGCCTGGCCGTGCTGGGGCAGATCTCCCCTTGGAGAACCAGAGTGGAAATAACAGCAGAGGCAGAGCAGAAAAAAAAAAGTACAAGAACATAGAAGAAAATATAAAGTAACCAGAATGGGAGCAGGGGATAAGGCAACAAAGATACAGCTCAGGCATCATGTACCACACCAGCAAGTGACAGAGGCTGGGCACAGCTTCTGGCTCTCAGGCAAGCTGAAGCCTGCTCTCTTCTCAACTCCATAAACCGATTAACTCTTTGAGGGGTTCAAATCAGCCTCACTTGTTTCCTTCCCTGATTTCAGACACATAGATGCCTGCAAGAGTAAGCCTCTCAGCCCTGGTGCCTGCTGAGATGCTGTATTAAGAGGGCAGAGCCATGAGACAACCAAAGTGGCTGCAGCTGAGGACAATAAGAGGCTGAAGGCCTCGGCTTTCCACACCTGAATGTGGTAAGGCTGTGCCAACAGGGAGACATGGGAGAAAGCTGTGAACAGAAAAGTCCAAAGGAAGGAGAAATTGCAGAGAATGACTATCCAAAGCTGGCAAGAACATAGTCAAGGACAATCAGGCAGCACCGTGACTGAGGTCACAACATCTTCACCTACAGCACTGGTACTCCTGACCCTACCCAGAAATGTTTCTGAATGCCAACAGCATAAATCATTCCCCAGAAGGCGACAAACAGCCTTAACCACATCCAATCGGGCTGAAGCAAACAGCAGAGCATGGTCGGCAAGTTCCTTTCCAGAGAAAAAGTGACGATGGGCAGAAAGAAAGGCAGCTCGTCCCTCGCCAGCAAGAGACTTAACTCCCTTATCCCTATAGTGCTTCCAGGTCTCTGCAATGAACACTTCATAGCAGTGGTATCTTCTCTCTTCTGGCCCCGCCTGCAGGAGAAATAGTCTGCCCAGAGCTTTGCATGGCTAACCTAGCAGTGTCAGGCAGCCACGGCAAATGGCTTTTGTACGTGGTGGCAAACATTGGGAATTTCCTATTGTTTTTATGTCCTGTTGAGGTGGATTCCCCCATCTGCTTCCCTCCCCCTTCTCCTGGGGACCCTGGAGTCATGCTAGCTCCATTAACCTCTGCTTCCCGAGCCAAGCCAGTGCTTTGTTGCTCCCCCAGCCCCCTGTAATGGGCTTTTGTGAAGGGATTTCTGAAAAGCAAATTCTTTGTTTCAGAGAGGCTTAATTTCTATGCCATGAAGGCAGTGAAAGGCAGGGCAGTACTGAGAGAGATGGATAATCCCCCAGCAGCACAGGGTTTCTTGCTGGCTGCAGAGATGTCTGAACTCCTAGCATGCCGTCTTCATCTAGACAGGCAGCACTGTGTGGGGTGTCTGCTGCACAATGAGACAGAAAGGCTACATCTACACTAGGAATCAACAGACAGCACAGGTTCAAACACAAATTCACAGTCATCGCAGTTTTTAAGTGTTTGTACTATTTCCTAGCACAGTTTTGCCCTGTGCCAACTAGCACTCTCCAAAACAATATTCCAGCATCACCTGGGGAACAGGACAGCCCCACTGCTCCTGCCTGGCAGCTTGGATGCCAGCACCTTTTTGGGATGGTGGGGAGAGCTTACTGTACAGATGCAAATCACATCACAGCAGCTGGCTTCCTAGTACAGATGTAGCCACTTACAAGTGCCCAGAGGCATAGAAAGATTGCCCACATATACCAAAGGCTGAGCACAGCAGTCAGAATAAGTGCCTGCTGTACTAACCTGTGTGTACGTTTTTAGCCACTGTCCGCTCACCAGGTCAACCATAACCAGATGCAAAGCCAGCAGCCAGGGGACAGCTTTATCTGCAAGGCAGGGATCCCAAGGTGCACAGTTCACAGTTCTGCTCTCATCCCTGTCTCATCGTCTGGAGGACTGAAGGACTGATGCTGTTAGTACAGGCCACTGAGAGGGCTCCAAGGAGCGTGTTTTTAGAGCAACGTAGGGGATGTTGATCCAGGCATCTAACTCCTGCTACACTGCACTGATCCCCTCTTTCCAGCAATCTGCCCCAACAGCTTAACAAAACAGCATTCCTGCAGTCTGTGTGCCACTAGTTATGCACTGCAGGCTGAGGCTAAAGCACAGGGCAGTGCCCAGAGACTCCAAGAGCAAAAGAAAAATAGGAAAATATGTGTCTATGCAGATGAGAGAGCAGTTAGCTGGAGGAAAGGAGAGGAAAAGCAGGCCTGGGGCATGAAGATTCAGCAGGTAAAAAGGTGTTTCTCTAGCTGAAGAGAGGGGCTGTCATTCTAAAGCACTGTCAGAAAAGCTCTACAGGCACATGGGATGGTTACTTACCTCTTCCTCTGTGTCTCCACCTTGCATTGTTCCCACGATACGTGCACCAGCTCTTCCTGCAAGAGCAAAAAGAATCGCAATAAAGCCTGGCTCATGGTTAACACAGAGGGACAAAAAGTTCAGAGTTTACATTTTAGGGGACTAGTCAAATGGCAGTGAGAGGATGAGTGCATGTAAGGTCACCCCCTTCGTTAAGCCTCAGAGCTCAGGAGAAGGTAGAAGAGGGTGACAGTAATTCCAGTCAAGATCGTATTTCCAGACCCACCTTATGCTGGTATGACAGTTCTGACAGGACAAAAGGCAATGGACACATTAAGAAACAGGAAATTCTATCTGCACACAAGAAACCACTTTTTTTTACTGTGAGGGTGGTCAAACACTGGAACAAGGTTGCCAAGAGAAGTTGTGGAGTCTCCATCCATGGAAATATTCAAAACCCAACTGGATGTGGTCCTGGACAACCTGCTCAAACCTCCTGTTTGAGCAGAGAGGTTTGATGAGATGATCTCAAGAGGTCTCTTCCAACATAAACAATTCTGTGAATTGGCATATTCCTTCCTCTGCTTTGGTACACAGAGAACAAAAGCCCATCTCTTCCACATGGTAAGCCTTCTGTCCTTATAGAGCTCACTACACTCGGATCCTTTCTGATATTCCAGTAGGGACTGACATCTCACAGGAATCCTAGGCAGTGCCAAGGCAAAGCTCAAGGATTTCTTGTTGAGAGTTGGATGTGTAAGTCTGAAAAGGAGGGTGGAGATCTCAGGGTTGTGGGGAGTCCACTGAAAAGGGAGAACACACTTGCTCCTTGCTTTGTTACTTTTGGCTATGTAGAGGCCATATGAAATGGCAAAGATGCTAGCATGGTCTCCTTTGCTAAAAGGGAGCCCAGAAGGTGTTGGGAATGGATATAGCAGAGTTGTGACTGGGGAAATTCTGCATGTGGGCTGACTGGGTGACTCAGCCCTGCTTTCTGCAGCCACCAGAAGTCACTCAGCGCCAAGCAGATGCCTATTTAACAGTCCTGCTGTGACCATCACATTTCACCATCTGTGTATCTCCTGTCATCACTAGTTTCCTCTATGCCAAATATGGATTTTTCCAATCTAGACAAAATCTATTTTATTTTTTTTTAGCATGAAAACAAAACAACTTTAAAATATATCCTGTCAAACCTCTTTTGTACCTCCCAAAGTACAAAGAAGACAGGTCCCTTTTGTCCCCTTTGCAAACTGATTTGGATTAGTTGTAGCAAAAAGCTGGCTAACTCAACCAGAAGTCACCAAAAAACCCTTGGTGTGTCAAGGCAGATAATTTAAAGGATCTTACATCTTTTAAATAAAAAGCGGTGTCCTCTATCTGTCTGGTTGCTGATAACACAGGCAGTAGGGAATTAGAAGATTCCTAGACAGAGGATCTCTCTTCAAGCTTTAGAGACATTTGCTCTAATAGACGCTAGACTAAACTATGTAAATTCAGAGATGATTACAACTGACATCATTAGAAGATCACGGAACCACATTTTTGCCCAGTCTACAGATGGCTCCAAGAGTTTAACTGCAATTTTGCTATGTAGAAGGCTCAGCATAAAGTGTTAGATAGGGAATTACTACCTCAAAGAAGAAAGCAGCAGGGAGCTCCTAAAAGCCATTGATAAGACAAAGCTGAGAGAGATCCTGAATATAAAAGAGAATCAGGATATCACATACAGAGAGCTGATGAAATAGGACAGTCCAAAAATGCCAAGGAAAGAGCTTGGAGAATGCCAGCAGAAGGTCTGCAGGATGCTGCTCTTGCATCAGTGGAAACAGTAACTGCTTACATTTGGAGAAAGATGAGAATTGGGTACTGCCCAGACTTTGATCCCTACATCAGTTTAAGCCAGGAGCACCTCTTTGAACTACTGACTGTGGGATCAGCAGCGTTAGCTCCTGTAGCACAACCCTGGGACACTCACAGGAGACACCCCAGGATGCAGAGGGGCTGGAGCTTCAGTTGTGCACTATGCTGTAGACTAAACAGGACAGAAAGCAAATTTTCCACATTGGTAGAAGAGCTTCTGTGACAAAGGTGGGAGCATTACTTTAACTTTCAGACTGTAAACCCCCAAGATTCTGTGTATGGGAGCAAGGAGTGGCAGATGGCCACAGTGCATTTCTGTGGGTGCTGGGGGGGAGGCAGGAAACAGAGGAGTTGTCTGCACTTGACGGGGAGAGCTGGCAGGTACAGGGGTGTTTGTCACTTGAAATTTCCTGGGTTCAATTTAGCTGGACTCAGCTTGCTGCGGCATTAGTGCTGCACCATTCTGGCCGCAGAGGCTCACGCAGCTTCCAAGCGGGTGAGAGCCTGTTATGTTTACTTACAGATAATGTGAATTCAGCTGGGACAGGCTGTACAAAGTGATAATTAGGTAAAACGCTAGTAATGAACAGACTGTAATTCACTGCACCTTTGGATTCAAATCTAATCTCCGTGCATCGCCATGGTTTATAGCCACTGAGCCATCAAAGATCAGAATCCATGATTTTAAGCCTGTGAGCGTTTGTCAATTTTCCTCTGCACGTGATGCTTGCCATTATAGTAACCCATGCAGCTGCCTACAATGGATCCACAGGACTAGAATGATTTACATCTTCTTACCCAGCAGTGGCTATATGTTAACCCTGTGCCTAGGTTGCAACACCTAACCTGAGAGGTTAGGATAACCTACCACAAGGGGAAGGTAGATTTGCAGCTGAAACATTTTGCTCCCAGTTTGAAGATCTGCATTTAGTCTCCAGCTCCTAATGCAAATTCACAGCGTGAGCTCAGATAAGACACCTCCCTTCCCTCTGCATCACCTCCACACACAGAAAATTGGGATAAATCTTTTGCCTGATCTTTCTGATCTTTGTGCCCTTTGGGCACTGTGTTCTTAAGTGTGAGTGTAGCCCTTAGCACAAGGTCCTGATCTCAGCAGCATTTTCTAGGCATTGCCAAAGTACAGTGATTAACTAAGCACACTACAGCTGCTGCCCAGGGTGAGCAGACTTCTATTTATTTCTTACACCTCCATGAAAAGGAAATTTGCTTGGAAGTGAGTGACCTGTCTCCCACCATTTCAGACCTACAACCTCTCCTCCTTCTCCACTAGGTCCATTGTCACAATGGCCACAATACAGGCTGAAAGCATACAAAAACACTTCCTCCCTCCCAGGGAGCACTTAACTTTGCTGACACAAAACATACAGCCAAAGACAGCTCTGTTGGGAGCAGATGCCGAGATGGTGGGAGGAAGCTCTATTTCAAGTTAAGACAAATTAATTTCTGTGAACCCCACAGCCCCTTTTCAGTATTTCCAAACACATTTGATTGCCCCCCTTTCCCCAGCCACATAAGCCTGGTAATAATAGTCCAGCAGCTGCTATATCAGGAAACTAAAGACTTTGCAGACTCTTATCTGGGGGATGGGAATCTGCAGAGATCCATACAGAAATACATGAAAATGAGAAGAGCAGCTGTATCAGCTTTCTCCCTCTGCAGGTTAGTTTCCTCTGAGTACTGGCAGTCAGACCCAGTGGCTCAGAGTGTTGACTGTTTTTTCCCTCCCGCTTGACCTGAAGAGGCAAGGAAGAAGAGACTAATCTGACTCTTCAAAACACTTTTATAAGGTTTACAATTAGGACTTGATTTGATTTACTAGAAAAGTATATTCATTTCAGAAGCACAGTCACAAGGACCCACTGTGTGCCATGCGTACAAAGCCCCAGTCAGAGTAAAATTGCACTTGGTGAGGTTCACAAGGAAGGAATTTATTTTTAAAAGTTCATGGAGAGCAATACCAGTTTGGTAGAGTCCTCTGAGGTGCTCTGAGAGCAGATGCAGTTGTGAAATTTTTCCCTTTGACTTCATACATTATAAAACAGCTGGAGAACTTGAATCCTGCTAATGCACAGCCAAATACCTTCCCACCAGACGCATTCTTTACGCCTCAGCCTTCTCCCTCTGCCACCACCACGGTATGTGCGAAATCCAGACCCACTCATCTCCTCACTTTCACAGACTCTGAATCAAGGCAAACACATGCAACAAGATACCTGCAAACACCAGGGTTCATGAAGAACCATCGGGAAGAGAGCAGCCTGGCCAGGTTAGAAGAGATTTTTGTTTCTGTTCACAGAACTCTGTACTTCTTGTTAACTGCCAAGAAATCAGGCAGGGATTTTCAAAGGAGCTCTGGGGTTACAAACAATAATCACAAATCCCACACAGAAAGGAAAGGTAAGAAGAGTTCAGTGCCCAGCAGAGACTGTCGCACAGCTGCTGTTCGTATCTGACTCATCTCTGCCCACTTCATGCCACATCAGGTCTGTAGCTCTCCCTTCTGTGCAGACATCAAAATCTATTTTGGCCTCTGAAAGCATGAGATGCAAAGCACCTGCAAGCCCCACTGAGTATGTGAACTGCAGATTCCTGGTATTTTTGAGATTCGGGCCTTGCCATGCTGGAACTCCTGGGACATCAGGAGGACACTGACAGTTTCTTGAGTATGCGGCTGAAGGTTGCATGTGCAACACCCTTGACAAATCCTCCTTAGTGGCACTTCAGTTATCAAGTGCAGCATGACTCGGAGCAAGAAATTTTCTACTTTTTTTTTTTTTTTCCAAAAACACAAGCTTTAGGTACTCTGACTGCAGCAGTGTGGAGACCCTGATCACTGTTCAGAAACCCTTAAGAAACAGATTGACTAGGGGGAATGACTTGGGAACAGTAAAGAGGGAGACCACATCCTGCACTCAGCTGCATGCCAGTAAGAGGTAGCTGTCCCTACAGATGAAGCTGAGAGATCAGGGATGGGATCATACAGCATTTGAATGATGCCTAGACAACTGAGTGGGCTTCAGCATGTTTTTCTTATCGAGACTTATTTCTACAACAGAGAAGAATGCAACATTTTGAGAAAACCTGCAGATTTGTTATCATCTTGTATTTGTAAAGATAAATGCACTTGCATACATTTCTTGGTCTTGGACCCAGAGATGTACTTTCCTTTAGGAACCAGAGAGAAGGGAAGAAATGGACTAGTTATTTAACATGTGTTTTTAAAAATTAGGCAGGTGACAGCCACAGGAACTCAATGTGAACAAGACATCCAACAAGGAGCAGGCAGGTGTTGCACATTCCTAATTGAAACCCTCCACTCCCCTGCATATTGATAACACACCTGTGGGTTCTACACACCTGGGGAGGTTAGAGGGAAGGAAAACATTCTAGAAATTCAGTAGCAGGAATCTGAACATGGCCACAAGCTGGAGAGAGAATTTCCACAAGTGGAGCCTGGCCATTTCCACTGAGAACAGGACTTTCCTACTTTTCAGCTTGTATGCTGTATGGAGGCATTTGGAAACAGGACTGTGTAGGCTCACCTGAGAAGATTTCTTGCTACTATGTCAAAACTCCCACTCTCCCTACAGGACTGAAAAAAATGAGGGCTAATTCAGCCTCCACAGCCTTCCCCCCAGCATACAGAGGACCTTTAGCCCTTTCCAAATGTCTGCTAGCCAGTTCCTACTTAATAATCACAAGCGCAAGTTTAAGAAGAAAACCAAGACAGGGAGGCTAAACATCGTCATCTCAAAACACTGTGTGTCTGCCACAGCATCATCAGCATGCTTTGGATATGTGCTGCTCTGTGTGCACTGCCTCTGTGAGATGCATCTGTACAGGACTGGGGATCCTGTAAGCCTGGCTACAGCATGGGAACAGCTGGCGCTGGCAAGCCAGCCCGTGTCCACCGAGACACAGGACCATGCTCTCTGTCTGCCCCTGAACTCATCTCCAGTTTGGTTGTCACATACTTGGTTCCACTTCTTCCAATGAGGTTCACTTTGTTTTCTTAATAAAACCCCTTTATTCTCATCTGCTGCATTCAGACACATGTTTCTTCTTGCTGTGTTAAACAGTGCAGGTTTTTGGAGGCATTCAGTAGCAAGTACACTTGCTAACCTGGCTGCCAGCACATAATTACCACATTGATCCTCTGGGTCAGTTCTGCAAAGGTAAGAGGCTCCAAGAGAGCTACTCTCTCACTGTTTGACTTTGGACTGACTGTTTGCTGAAAAACATTCAGAGTTTTATAAAGCTGTCTTCTTACAATAAAGACCAAATGGGGCTGAAGTTCCTACTGTCTCGGTAGTAAAATGGTCTCTGTGGTCCGAACAGGACAAACCCGCCCCTTAACACCAACATTACAGAAGGAAACATAAGAGCTAAAGCATTGGGATAATTGGTTTACAGGAGCTGAAAGATCCTGGCAGCGTGGAATAGAGGGTGATTTTCTGTAGACAGGCACAGTCCCACAGTTCTGCAAGCATGGATCATTTCTGCTTCAGTCAGTAGCATTTCCACTGCCCACCTTGCTCCAAGCACAGTGTGTGTCAGTCTGCCATGGCCTACCCAACCAGCCAGTGCTATTGCTGGGAAGAGGGGAGATCCTGAATTTGCTCATGATTCCAAAATGCATTTCAGAACTCTGGTCCAAATGAGACTGCAAAGATGGATCTGCACATGTAAACACAACATTGCTTCAAAATCTGACCCTTTTGATAGCATGGATGCAAAAAATCCACTTTAGTTCAAGAAGAAACAGCAAAGGTTCTTAGAAAAAAAAACCCCACCATCTACTGAGGGTTAGACTAAATTCATAGAAACCACATCCAGCTCAGGAAATCCTGATGAAGGTTGAAACAGTTTGAGAACAAGAGGGAACCTGATGGAAGTTCCTACACTCTTCCCATGCATTTTCTTTCAGCCAGTGCTGGAGACAGAAGACCAGGCTAGACAGACCTCATGCCTGACCTGGCATGGCAGCTTCTACAT
This sequence comes from Haliaeetus albicilla, assembly GCF_947461875.1. Lineage (NCBI taxonomy): Eukaryota > Metazoa > Chordata > Aves > Accipitriformes > Accipitridae > Haliaeetus > Haliaeetus albicilla. The sequence goes on along the minus strand of NC_091504.1, from coordinate 9,043,557 downwards.
TCCTAGGACAAGGCTTTGCATTCTTCACCCTGATGTCCACCCCACCTGCATGTGAGCAACCATCCTCCTGCAAACTACTGGTCTATGGCCTCTTTCAGGCAAGAGGTTTCTCTACACTGCAGACCACTAAGACCTTCAACATTGCAAGAATTTTTCTTTGGCTCTCTGACAAAACAAGAGTCTTATTCCAAACGCCATCACTAACTCACGGTTTGACCTCAGGACAGTCCATGTATCTATTTTATTTGTTTAACAGCCTCACTTATCTATTGCCAGAGAAAATAAAAGTGGATGTGAATTTTTACTCACATTGACAATGTTAAAATTGAAAGTTATAGATGATAAATCAATGTATTCTCTAAGTTACAAAAGCAAATGATTAGTGACACATGGATTTATAAAAATAAGCCCCATCATGGAGGAGACTTGCCTGTAATTGTGATATTGTGATAACAAAACAGGTTGTAGTTTCACAAACCCAGTAAGCCAGCATCTGTCAGTTTGGTGACCATCCTCCCAGCCATTTATTCTCACCCCCATGCCTGCTCCCTCCTTGTACAGAAACCTTCCTGGCTTCCTAAAGCTGGGTTTGCTCTATTGTTGAACCAAAAGCATTGAACTCAATGGAGATATAAGCTCCATAGCACATTACAGCTTCCTTCTTACGCCGCTACTGCCTATTCCTCTTTGTACACGGGAAATAAGGGATCGATTTGTCTCTGTATGACAAGAGCTAGCAGCCTGTTGTGTGTCCCCCAGCTAACACTCTTTTCTGCTCCACGGGAGACTAAATCCTATACCTTCAAGTCTTTTAATTGGCTGAAAGAATAAAACCAGGAGCAATATTGTCAAAGTTGCATTTAGTTTGAATTTTGCTGCATCTAGACAAACCTGATGAAAGGACTCTTGAGGGTGAAAGTGTGTTGATTTTTCTCAATTATACCAAGTGGCCTAATAAGAGAGATTATCTCTCCCTGACAATCTTGCCTCTGTAATGGCAAAACACACTGGAATACCTGCCCACCTATTACAGACAGAGGGAGGAAGTCTTATCTTGCATTACTAATAATCTGGAAATTAGAGACGTAAAACTGAATCACAGCAACTACAGGAGCTGACCACAGTGGACTACTTCTCCTTAGTTTGAGAGCAAACATGGGTCAGAAGCACTACCATGTAAGAAGACACAAAGCGTCAAAAGAAAGTGATTGAAATATCTTGAATTGAGTCAAGGAAAAAAGCAGTAATTAATACAAATAATGTTCTTGTTATGCTGCCTTAATAATTAGCTGTATTTTAAATGCAAACTACCTGTGCTGAAGAACATGTACAGATTCTTGGTGTGTTTAATGACAAGTAGCCAGTGACTGTTCAGGCCTGATTTTCTAAGGAAGCTGACACACCTGACATTAATCTCAGGTGTTGACATGTCTCCAGCACTTCAGTTGGTGAGGGTCACACAGTCAAACATACAACCTCACTATCGATGAGGGACCTGGACCAAAGGGGCCCGTTTACACAGATGGGGAGGTGCAGATTTGAGCCTGTTCTGAAAGCAGAACTGTTTGTCACGTAAGCGTGTACTCTGGATCAGGCTGGAGCTCCCGAAGGAAAGCTTTGGCCTGACTGGTATGTCTTGATACAGTCCAAGCTTTTGTTCCTATGTTTTGGACAGATAAGAATGGGCAGGACTAAGCGAGCTCACTCTAACACCAGCAGCAGAGATATCCCAAGGTTGAGTTTTCCTAAACAAAAAGTGTAGACATTTTGAACCAAAGCCAGTGGTACGGACAGAGAGCCTGCTGTTAATCTCACAGTGTAGCTACAGGTAGAGCAACTGGGTGACTTGCCCAAGATGATGATGAGTAACCTCAGCAAAGCAGAAAAGTGAGCCTGCAATCCTTCCCTTAGGAGTCTACCAATGTTTGTATCCATCTCTGCTAGCAGAGATTGCACTGGAGCACTGTAGGACTGAAGTGTTGTGAGTTACAATGAGGGAATACAACCTTACTCCTTCTGCAGGGCCTGTAGGAAAGGCATTTCAGGAGCCATTTAACATGCCCAGAGCTGCTTCAGTAGTTCATAGCAGGTGAGAGGCAAAAATTGGATGGAGAGCTAAGGGAGGCTTCCAATGTACGCAGAGGTAAGGAGAGTAAAGATTGGGATAGCGATTGTGTAGTCAGCAAACAGCATACTCGGAGTATGCAGAAGTCAGAGGATAATTATCTGCCAGAAGTAGTTTACCAAACACTAGGAAGAGACCTACAAAAGCATAGAAAGCAATCTAAACAGCACAGCAGAGAAAACATCTCAGGGATTTGAACTGCTTGCTTTAAGTCTGACAAGCTGAGTCTCCAGTAAGTGTAATTAATGATAAAAAAGCTCTTCCTAGAAGAAAATTCGACTTGCAACAAAATCTACAATTTTTATACTAAAGCCTTTTGTTCTTAAAACTGATATTAAGAGCTGACTCTGGCTACAGCCAGTATCCATATTGCTAGTTTATGATGTCCTCTGAGATGAGGCATCACAGACAAAGTCACCTCCAAAGCTCTAAAAACTGTGTACAAACCTTTCCTTGAGAAACTGCAGTGTAAAAATCCTTATTGAATGTTAGCATTTCTAGCACTTATCAAGAATTTTCAAGTTTTATGAAAAACAGAGGAACTGAGGATAAGAATGCTTGAATTATATTGACTTGAGAACTTCAGCTTCTTGCTCTGGTCTCAGTCAGAGAGGGGAGAGCAGAATTCAACTCAGAAAAAACCACATATTTGCAGTTTATCTATGTAACAGGTTCCAGCGGAAGTAGTGGCACATGAAACTACCCATACAGGCACTTCATCCAGATCCCAGAGAGGCTTTTGCTGATGGTCAGAATCACTCACTGCTAACAAGAACACCAAGGAGAACTAACCTGATTTTCTGGTTTCATTTTGCTTGACTATAGACTAAGCAGAACGTTTCTTTTTTCCACCTAAGTGATACACAGACCCTCAGACAGTAACTTCTCTGAGTTGCTTCTGACCAGGGCCCTTGTGGAATCAGCAGCCAGAGGCTGCAGTTCCACTCCACATAAACAGCAGCAGAAGCCAGACGTCCTTCCCTGAAAGAAGTAACTCAGGTGTGTTGCATCAGTGACTGTGTCAGTGCAGGTGGCTTTACGGACTCACTAAAGGTCTCCTTTTGAAGAAGACTCTACTAGAATGAGTGTCAACAGCTAAAGGGAAATAAATGCTTTGCAATGAGGAATGGTATTACTTTTCTAAGGCTTTGTATAAAGCTACTTCAAGAATCTGTAAGGCAATACCAAGGAAAAGTTTTTCTCACATGGTACTTTTTTCAGTAAATAATCCTTAATTTCCTCCCCTGAAAGCACTATGTTTTCTCCACAAGACACTGTCCTCTTACAGCTCATGAGAACTGAGCAGTGCCAATCTCCTTGAACAATAACAGGGTCTTCTTAAATTTAAAGTCACTCAGATAATTCCAGCATATCCTTCTAAATAAAAGCAACTAAGGAAAGGTTAAGATACCTTGCAGTAGTGTTTCTGTGGTGGTGCGCTGCTTCATGATCTGCCTGTCTTCCACTTCATTATCGGATCCTTCATCCTCTTGAATCTCTACATCGGAATCATCATTATCTGGTTAAAACAAAAACAGTTGATAAATATCACTCAAACTAACCCATAACTCAGAATAGCAGTTGGACGCAAGAGATGCTAGCAGACTCTACCTTTGATCAAGTCCAAGATTAATTAAAAATACAGTTGCAAACAGAGCATTGGCTCTACTGATGAGCACAGGAGAACAGCCAACACCCACATCCTAAGGAAAGCATCCTTCTACACAGAAGTGCCAAAGAAGCATACAATATAAACAACTGTCTTGGGACAATCCTCAGATTGTACCATAAAGGTGCTGTTCTAAATACGCTCTCTGGGTGTGAAGCATATGTACAGTTTGAAGGTGCTATTTCAGCAATTGATTTAAAGATGAAAAATCTTTTAAAAGCATTTGGAAAGTGTGGGCTTATTAATACATCTCCTAGTCTTTTACCCTGACATAAGCAATATCAAAACCCATCTCCTTAGGCTCTTTTGCCTTTCCTAGGTTAGAAAAGCACAGTGAGACACCCCCAGATAAACAAAAGCAGTTACAACCAAACCCAAGATGCCTAGAGAGACAGGAAAGCTTCCCAAAATGCAGGAACTTCTTCAAATTTTTTCATAATCTGCCTTTGCTTTCTTCTTCCTATCCAAACTAAAGCCTACTTAGACCCTTACTCCCAGTTCTCCAGCCACCAAATTGAAACAAACCTAAAGGACTGAGATTAAATTGTCCTTCAGATGTTTGAAAGGATGACAGAAGTCTTCAGCTACTTAAAAGTGCCTGCAAAGAAAAGGGTAGACTGTTCTCCATGTCAGCTGTACAAGTTCTACCTTAAGGTTCACATGGTCAACCAAACTGGCTCTTCTCTGAGCCTGTTCTGAAGTAAAACAGCAGGTGGAAAGTTGGTGCAGAAGTGTGTGGAAAGTTTGGAGCAGGCTCTGCTCCATTTCAGTCTCCTTCTATCCCATGAGCTTCTTCCCCTCTCTCCTCGTTCATGCCAGCCTGCTTCTGTAAGCTCCTTGGCTCACTAAGACCAAGTTCTGCTTTCCAGCTACTGCCCAGTTATGATTATTTACTTCCCTCTTCAAACATTCAACCAATGAGGCAGATCCTCAGCTCCTATCATCTTAGGAACTCTTCTCACTTGTGTAGAGAGGAGCCCTATACATCAGCTGATCCTACAGCTCAGAGCTGATGCTGTGTGGTGGCCTGCCTGCAGGAGCTTGTGGAATTAGCCATGCTACGACAAATCCAAGAGGACACCGTGTGAGGTCAGCACCCAGCACAGCAACAATAGGTGTTAATTATTTAGAGAAAATAGGCAATTCTTTCTCAGGTACATTTAATTACACACATCTGAGCTGAAAATGGAAATAACTACTTTAATTATGATTAGTAATGAGCTGACACATCTTTGCAATATTTAATTATCAGACAATACACAAATATTAGACATTTTTCCATAATCTTTTTCATTGCAATATTAAGTTAATGACAAAATATAATGGCAAGGGATATATTTGATACCCTGGTAAGATTATGAGGCTCCAGCAATGTTAGCTACAATTTCTATTTGTGTTGCACTTTCTTCTTTGGCAAGTGAAGGAATCACTCACCGCTGCGTGACCTGCATAGTGTTTCTGTTTACCTGGTATTCAGGAAAGCGAGGTTTTGTCAGCCCTTGCCCAGGCAGACTCCTTAGGAAGAACCACGTGGAGTGTAAATAAAGGATTCAGGTTCGTGCTCTGTATGTTAAAGAACGAGACTATCTCATCTGTGATGGCTCTCACTGCTATTACTAAACTGCCCTCATTCTTATTTTGTGGGGTTTCTTTTTTTCTTCCTTCTTTTCTTCTTTTTTTTTTTTTTTTTTTTGAGCAGCAATTCCTCCCTTTCAGATTTTGTCATTTGTGCTCCTCCTGTTCTGCAGCACCACTGGCCAGAACTGAGGATGGCACAGAGAGCCCTTACAATTACTTTGCCAAACCACTTCAATTTCATCCCCATTAGCACTTTCTGCTTCTCGCTGGGATCTCCTGAGCATGAGCTGCCAGCTAAGATGGGGACTAATGGAGCCAGCGCTCTCCGCTGACAACCCAAAGTGGCAAACCCAGCTAAAACCACTTTGGGGACAGGACTTACAGCAGAGAGGCACAGCGATGCAGTTCTGCTCTGGTTGCAGGCACGGGTGTAATAACATGGGGCTTAAATTTTACATTTTGCTTTTCTGGAAAACTTTTTTTTTTTTTTTTTTTTAAACCTTTTGTGGTAACAGACTCTCAGATATAACATGTAAAATATATTTCCCTTGGGACAAAGCAGTGGCAAGAAGATGAGAACAGAAATGAATCTGCCATCTTCCTTCCACTGTACATAGAAGTGCTCTTTCCTAACCACACTGATGGCTTAACGCTCTCCTGAACCACGTGAACCCTTCTAGCTCCCTGTAGCACACTCCTGGGCACTCCAGCCATTTCTGACCCATTTCAACTTGCAAAAAGGAAGCTCATTTCATCATATAATTCCCCACAGTATCTTTCTGTTGGAAAGCGGGACTTGCAGGAAGATCCCATGGTGAGTAAGTGCCTTGCAATAGAAGTGATACCTACGGTGGTGAGGGAATCAGTGGCTGGAGGGCCCCAAGCTGCTGCTTTATGAAAGGAAATGGTTTAAAAACAGCTGGTTTTCTCCCTCACCCAGCCCTTTTCTTCTTTCCCTCAGGTTCTCTGCTATTCTCGATCCCCTCTTTCTCACACTATTTCTTTTATCCTTCTCCCCCACTACCTCAGATGTTGTAACCCTCGCCTGCCAGTGATGAAGTAGCAGTTTTCTGCTGTTCAGGCCACGTGCGGATGCCACAGAGTACCTCTGGCAAGCCCCAGAAAAGCATGCCTTGTGCCCCAGCTCTACACCTCTTGTCTTTCAAAGCACGTTCAGCAAGCCAAACCAGTAGTAACTGCACGCCTAGCTTTCCTTTACACCTTTAAAAATCCTGGATTACCTTTCAATACAAATGAAGAGAAGATTCATCAGGTGAATTATCAGCATATAAGCATAGTGCATCACTTTTTCTACCAAGTTGTGACTTTGAAACAAATCTTGTTACAGATCTACGATGAGAGTTTGGATATTCTTTGAATAGTCTAGCTGGAATTCTGATGCACCGCCAACACAAAGCATCACTATAGTGAACATAGGCTGGAGAATCAGAAAAGTGGCAGCTGCAAATGCAAATTCAGCAACAGTAAAATTTCTGCCCCCAAGCCTCCTGCCCACCACTTGGAAAGACATCGAGCACCTATTTCACTTACAAAAAAAAAAAAAAAAAAAAAGTATTGCTCTAATCCAGCTCAATGGCTGCTATCACCAAGCTTGGCTCTGTCCAGTATACAATCCCAGTTATCATCAGCTAAGCAGAATCATGCTGAGCCAAAATCCCAAGGACATAGAAGCAGAGCACAATGCTGAAATTTTATTTAAATACACAAGATAAAGACAAGCTGAGTACAGGCTTCTTAGCAGGATTAAATGGCAGACTAGTCCAATGCTGTGTGTGATCTGTCCTAGCTAGAGCACTACAGGGTTCAACCATCCTATATCCCTCATTGTACATGCCCAGTGTGTCCAGTTTTCAACAAAATATTCTTGGTATTCATAAAAAGGTGACAATTTAGAAAGTTTAATTTAACAACATATAGAAAGAAACTACTTGTTGCCCTAGGAGAAGTCACAACCACATCTCTGTGATACTGCCTAACAGATATTACAATGCATCAATTCCAGGGAGACAAGGCACATTCTTTATGGAGAAAATGTAGATTTTTCTTAGTATCAGCATAATGTAACAAAGATAATAAAGCATACTACTACAAATTCCCACGTACTAGTACATGGAGTACAGAACACATTCTAATGGGCCTGGCTTATGAGATTTGCATGGGTTTACGTGAAGATTATTTGACTTTTCACAACAAACCGCTATTCAGCAATCCACGTGCCCAAATTTAGGCCAATGCTGGCAGCTTACTGGAGTTGAAGGCTGGTATTTTAACAAGCTCCTGTATTTTTACTATGAAAAGGTAATGAACAGAACAACTCTATAAACTGTGTTTGGCCCATTTCCCCGCTGCTGTGATTTACTCTACTGCACGGAGAATACTGGCAAAATACCAGACTACCTGAGAGAGAATATACCGGGATTTTAAACTCTGCTTGCCTTACATTTCAATTTCATAAAGGTGGGTTTCAGTCAACTAAATTAGTTCCATTTAAAGCAGTCCAGCCACAAAAAGTACATCCTGGTTACAACTGAAAAACACTGCTCTCGGAAGATGCATTATTTTTTCCAAAGCACAGCTACTGTTTCCAGAAAAAGCCAGAGCAGATACCTGGACCAATAATACTGTATTTAAATGATTTAATTTTTGGTAGTTTGCAATGCTTGAAGGAAAACCAGCATGATTTAATAACTTACCAGTGATTTCATTACAGATTTGTTAGTTTGCATAAATATTCAAGTAAATGTATCCAACTGTAAAATAAGAAGGTACTGTGGTGAAGATAATGAGCACAAAGGACATTGTTTATTGATATGCTTTAGAATTAGATGTAAGTGTTGTTTAGCATGTTCAATTTCATAATAAAAATCACTGCTTTGAAAACACAGGCACTGGCTCCACAGCAATTACTGGATTCAGCAGGATGTTGATTTTGGTGAAAAAACATAAGGAGAAAAATCAAGTGGGCAACTGACAGCCACTTGATCCAAAATAAAATCCATTTAATAAATAGCATGACATTTTGGAACAGGAAAAAAAAGGGTGGGGGGAGAGAGATTGGGATTTTAATGTGACCAAAGGGAGAGTGAAGTTCAGGGCCCACTTGAAAGCCTCAGTTCTACCAAATCCATACTCTTGTCTCACCAAACTCAAGAGCATCAGGCTGCGTATCAGCCTGAACACTTATGTATTAGCAGGTCTGCAATTTGAACAGAAAGAAGTGCTTTGATATATAAATATCAGTAGGGAACATCCTCTGTCCTTAGCACAAAACTGAGATCTTTTGTCTGACCTCTAAGAAAAATTCATCCTGGTACTGAGAGCTACTGATCAAGGTCCGGACACTTGCGGCTCCTACTAACTTCAGCAGAAAGCTTGGATGTTCAGACCTGCATATACTAAAACTGGGCAATAACATACCAACAAATACCAACCAGCAGGTTGCAGAGGTAGGTTTAAGTGCACTTGCTTACCTTGCTTCGTCATTTTAAAATGCTCTATTGCTACAGTATCCAAACTCACATTTTTAATAGTAAGGATGATTAACTGCTAGCCAGGGAAAGCAATAGGTCTCTGTCACTTGAAATAATTAAAAATAACTCTCGATGACAAGCTCCATTTAAACTGGGATTTGTGGACTTGGCACAGGAATAAGTAGCTAAGTTATTTTTTGGCCCATTTTATAGAGAGGTCATATTCAGTGACCATAACTATTTCTAATGATCTTAGAAGCCAAGAATCCATCAAAGCACTATTAAATTAGAACATGAATTTGCAATTATTTAACAAGCAAAACACAAGACTATTGTGGACAAGTTCCAAATGTTTGTTACAGGAAGATGGATGGTTTGAGCATCCTGCTGGTGACAGTGCTGAGCATTAGCAACATCATCCAGGCATCTCGCCCTTGTGGGATTTACCCAGCGACTCACTACTACACTTCAAATGCTGCAATTGTTGCAATGGGGCTTTTTGTTTATCTGCTGTCAGATTTTAAAGCATCAGTTCTGGAGTAGAAAGGGTACAATACATTCAGCATAGCACCAAACCACAACAGTGTCATGAGATTTGCTATCCAAAGCACAACATCTATTTGCTCTGTTTAATTGAGCAAGACGATAGAGCTAAGCACATTTTGCTTGGCTCAGCGAGTAGAACTGGCCAAGGAAACACTTTGGCTGTGTATCGAGCAGAACTGAAGCTCTCCAGGAGCATGAGTTAATCCTGTTGCTATTGCTGAACAGTGCTGAAGTAGTGCAAATTTCAAAATGCTGTGTAACAGGGATGTTTATTCGTTCTACAGACCAAGCAAGAGTATACAGGGAGGGCTGACTGCAGCAGCCCACCAGAAAGTGGTACAGTCAATGAAAAATGCAGTTTTACAGCAAATACTTTTGCAAACTGATATCAAATCCTGGGCATAGCGTTACCCAAAAGAAATACAGGAAACATTTTGAAAAATTAAAAGGGTTTATATTTCCAAAACAAAGTATTTTACTTTTTTTAAACTACAGTTTATATAGTATGCTTTGAATGTGACAAAAAAAAAAATCTTAAAAAGAAACAATGTGAGGAAATGCATGTGAAAAAGAGAAGGATAGCTCGGTAAATGTAATAAGATGAGTAGTCTGAAAAACTGTTTCAGTCTAGAAACATTTCCACTTGTTACTTTTTGCTCAGCAAACATGATTTTTCAACCTTGGATGAACCTGAAAAAACCATCTTGAATTTCTGCTGCGTTCAGTGACCTTCCTAGCCCTCTCCATTATCAGAGCAACTCTTCACACAGCTATACCTGACAATAGTTCTATCAACAGCCTTCACAGTCCTCATCCGAGCAGTGCGTAATACAATGTTTTAAGAGTCACTGTTCCATTAACCACAAGGAAACCAAGCCCTGAGTTTCAGTCAATTGGCATTTGTTACTTTGCACCAACCTTGGATGTGCCACAAGGGCAGCAGGTTGTGTGAAAAACGCCACATTGTATATTGGTTTCTCTGAAGGCATGTGAAATAAAGATTTCAACAATAACAGCAGTTTACTTACCACCCATCACAAAAAAACATTTCTATACTGCTGCAAATACTGAATTGCATGTATTTTCGTCATGTAAATAATACTCAAAGCCTGATCTGTATCTAGAGTTCAACATCTTTAATAATTTAAGAATGGGTTTTCATATAACTTAGTGTTAGCTTTTCTTTTTTTTTTTTTAGTGCAGTGGTTTTATGGGGATGCTCTGTCAGAAATAAAAGATGATTTGCAATGTATGCAAGCAAAAGCAAAAAAGAACCAGGCTGTTTCTGAATTACAGTAAATATTTTTGCAAATTTTATGCGAGTACCACGACATAACCACAAGCTTTCTATATTCTTAACACAGACTGGTACAATTCAACCTACATTCCACAGCTCTTCTTTACAATAAACATTATTTAGGTTTCTCTGGTGTTAGTTCAGCCTGGAGCTGTCCAGAACTCCTGCAACTTCTGCTGTAGAGAAATGAACTGTTAATTTGCAACCCTTCTTACCCAATTAACAGGAGATAAGGTCAAAGGATCCAGACAATAAGAGAACTGCATCAATTACAAAGGTACGTAAAGGTAAGAGTCCTTACGGGGCAGAATGGATGCTGACTTTTATCACTTAATGGCAACAAATTTATCACCAGATTCCAGCCTATGCTGTTAGAAGAGCTTCATTAAGTGTTTTGCAGCTTTCAGGGGCAAAGCGTAATGCGAGTTAGAAAACCTTTCCTTTTCCTTGCAGGAGATACTGGCCCTGTGCTAGTCCTCTGTGTAGGAAAGCAACGAATCTGTTCAAATGAAGCTCACTCCTTCACCCCAGGCCTTGAAGGTTCAGCCAGAGAGTCTTAGGATACTGGGACACATTAGGCCAGCCTGCCTATCCTCCACTGAGTGGAGCTGCAAGGGGAAGAAGCTAATTCCTTCATCTCCAGAACCCACTGCAGGGGCAAGACCAAGTCAGAGCAGGTCTTACTTTAACAGTCCTGCAAGCAGGCACAACGTATTTGTTGGTGTGAAGGTCCAGGCAGCAAAGTCCTGAGTTTTTTGACAAACTGAAGATGGAAGACAACTTAGGATAAAAGCACTTCACTTTATGTGGGGGGCATTACTTAAAAATGCAAGTGGAATAAGTGAGTATTTTTTTCCTCCCAAAAACCTACGTTAGATGTTTCTGATGGTGAAGAAAAGCCCTTCTTTAATCTTCCTTGTGTCTGCCTCATTAACAGGGCACATCCTATCTTAGAAGGAGGATGTAGCATGCAGAGTCTCCAAACATAGGCGAAAGAAGGTTTAAGTGCTCCTGCCTGTAGCACTTTACATCATGTCCCCACAATACACACAATGCTCACAGTACTCGTTGATAAAATCACTAACCGTCAGACCAAGGTTGTAGGGCTCTTGGGAATCCTCTACAGCAGAAACTCCATCCCTTATCCCACTTCCTATTTCTAGTGTGAATTTCACAATTAACCTTTCGGCGGGGGAGGGGGGCAGAGGGGCAGTGTTGGGCAGGCAAAGCTGTTCAGTGATGCTGCACGATTCTCCTGCTGTTTGTTTCCTCTTGTGCAAAATATGTATTTTTCTTGTGACTAGGATCCTGGGATTAACATAACGGTTCTGTAAACATATCCCTAATAGGGCACTATGCCATTTAACACATTGACCTCTGCATTCTCTTACCAAAGCAAATCTCTTGGTTTTGAATTGTATAAAGGGCATCATAATGATGAGGGGAGGGGAGGAGAGTGGGGTCTGATCTAATGGGAAAGCGCAGCTTGGTACCTGATCATTACATGTTAGCAAACCGTGGTCTCAGAGAGCTTTACAACATTCAGTAAATTAACCTTACAGCATCCAGTAATGAAGCCGTGCTCCATGCTCGTGACTGGGGAAACAGCCTCCAAGAGCCAAATTTATTGTCTCAGTTACACCTCTGCAACTCTACAGACTTCCACACTGTGTGCAGATAAAGGCAGACTGTTGCTGACAAAGATGACTTGATTTTCCAAGGTTATGGGACAGTCAATAAATGAGCCAGCACTGAAAACCAGGATCCCGGTGCTCTTATCACTAGAATATATACGAATTATGACAATTAAGTACTTGAATAAAGATGTATTATGGTAATATTTTTAGGTCATTAAAAGTCATAGACGTATGTTCTCAGGTGGCAGTTAAATCACTCACTAAAAGGCAAGGTTCATATTATTTCAGAGATGCAAAATGACAGAATAATTTTCCAAGTGAAAATCCACAGACAAGGAGAAAGCAGGTCAGCAAATTTTCACATTATACTTCATGCTGCTAATTACTGATGAAAGATGTTTGTCTCCTCTTGAACTTATTTACCTTGGAAACTGTCAGATAGCACAACCTGGACTTTTTCACTCAAGTAAATCCTTGAAACAATTCAACATTCTTATAATTTATATTACAAATCCTATGTTTCAGCTAAAACTGCTTCACTTTTTACTGCATTGACATAAGAAGATGAGATCAAAGATGGGCAGAAATGAGTGAATTTCCTTTCACGAGCTTGCTCTGAAAATCTCTGCCAGCAAACAAAGCGTGAAGTGCAACTTTTATGTCTTTACTCAATTTCAGCTTTCATGAACTCTCCCTCTGATCCCGAGAATTAACTTTCCTTCTATTTTCTCCCACTACCATATAAAAATGTACATATGGCAATATTAAATACACAGGGGTAACTAATGAGGAAGTTCTTGCTGATGCTTGGCTCAAAAGTAGCAAAATCTGGTTTGTTAGCTTTCTGCAAAATCTCAAGAGGTTGTTATTCCCTTCTGATCCTCAGCTAGATTTTTAATTAAGAGTAAGTTTAGGAAAAAAAAAAAAACCCAACCCAAATTTTAATTGCATTCACATTTTGCAGGTACACTAAAATCAAGCAAATGCAAGCAGGCAAATGTGGATCCTACTTTGAAGATTAGTGATATTAAAGAAGATTTCAAGCTGAGAGTTTTTGATCTGTGAAAGTTATGATCTGATAGACACATCACAAAGAATTAGTCTGAATGCAAAACAAAACTCCACGCCATGCAATGTGGCAGGCTAACTACTGAGGACAGAAATTACACTCCTGTTTTACAAGGCACACCAGCACATGCGTAATACAAGGCAGTCAAGCAGTCTCACAAACCAATGAGACCACTCACCTACACGCAAGAATTTTGCTGAGTAGAATCATCTAACCAAGTTTGTTCGCAAACCAACCTTTCATCAGCAATCCCGTCATGCTGGGACAAGTGCTGTGTCCACAGTGAGCCCATACAGGCTTTCATAATAGTAAAATGAAGCCTAAAATCTGCTCACTGCAATTGCACAGCATGTTTAGTGGATGACTGTTTTCATCCCTCAGCACTGCAGGTAAAATTTACAAGGCAGAGGAGCATTCACAGAGGTTAGGTTCCCTATTTCACTGTTGTCTTTTTAAAGTTGTTATCATTTCACTTTTTCTAATATAGCCTGTTGACTGTCATCTACCCCATGTCTCCTCCACTTCATGCTTGTAAGTGGATACTTACACATGAAGTAGCCAATACTTAACAATTTCTCTGCTAATACAAGTGGTGAAGAAATCCCACTTACTTCCACTCTTAAGCAGGTGCTGTTCCTCTTCCTTCAGCCTGTTCTGCGTAAGATGTAGCATGTTTGCTGCTTCCTGTAAGAGGTGAAAACAGCTGAATTAGAAAAGCTGCCATATTGCCCAGTCAAGTAGCTAATTGTATGGTGCCACAACAACAGTTAAGGGCACTCACAGGTAGAATGAGAAAAGCAAATTTCAGCATTGAAAATATTTTATGAAAAAAGGTCTTAATTGAAACATGGGAGGTCCTACTTTGCCCATGAAGGTCAGGATGTAAAGCATATACCCAGCTAAAACAGTGAAATGAAAATCAACCATACAGTCCCAGTGGCTGAAACCTCACTTATCCCATTGAAAATGAGTTCATTTGTCTTCATCCCACAGAAAATTACTGCTGTTACAGAATGGAAGTGGCTTTCTTTGTAAAGCAGTCTTCGGTAGTTGTTTTCAACCAATACTCCATTAAACACCAGAAGTGGTTTGTGAAATGATTGCAGCTTCGTAATACACGAAGCAAACTAGAATAAATTCACACATTTCCACACATGCACACAAAATGGGAGCAAAAAGCCCTATCAATAAGCTGGAGAAGTATAGCCATACACTATACTATAGTATTCCGGTACAAAGGAGAACCACGACAGCAAGACTGCACAAGCCCGGTTTGTTGATTTTCTTTTTTGAATATAGCAGGTTGTTGGACAAAAACATGCTGAGAAACACTATAGTAATGACAGTATGATAAAGTTACAACAAATCCAGTTCAGAGCAAATGGAAAAAGGTAGGTAGAACAGTGGTTGCTGTGCTGATGAAGAGAAGCAATTCACAAGTCCCAGTGCATTCAAAAGAAGGCCAATGATAACAGAAAATGTTACCAAAAGGCCCACAAGGACTTATAAAACCTGTCTTGCACTGTCAACCAAGTAAGGAATGTGACAGCCCAGAAGGAAAGAAGCAAGCTGATGCTAGCGGGGTAGTGGCAGTTAAGACAGACATTCTCATTCCAGCATAATGGATTAGTAAGAGAACATGGCCAGCTCTGTAGACAGTAACTGATGAGAGTAATTTTAATCTTCTAGGATGCATGCACTTGCAGAACATCACAGACCAGGTAGACTAAAGGGACTATTTGATTGCTGAACATCACAAAGCAATTGTAGGTGGTGTTTCGCTGAGTTCAAGAAGTTCTCTATCCTGTTAGGACTAAAATCTAGCAAAGATACCAAGGGACTGAATTTTAGGAACTAAGGTTCACTATTCCAATAGCAGCATCAGACAGAAAAATAGATTTTTAATGACATCTAGTTTAAATTTGGGTAATGTTAATGGTGAATAGCAAACTAAATGTGATCGAGTAGGTAAGATACCAATGCATACAATCAGATTCAGATAGAACCTACAATACTAAACAGGTGGCAAATAACTGATGGAAGGATTTAGTCACAAATTTTGCTAATTTTAGGTCTCTTCAATTCCAGTCAAGCAAGACAAGTAGATAGGAAAGCTAATTAACTGTGGATTGAATTTTCTGAGTCTTTGATTTTTTTCTATGCAAAATATGCTTATAATTAAAAACACCAGTTGCTTCGACATGGTCAAATCTGCACATTTACAGTGCATTTGCGGAAAGGAAACATGGACTCGGTTGGAATATCCATGCGACAGAGGAAAGAACATAACAAGAGCATCTGAAAATGGTTGAATGGTGGGCAACGTTTTTACACTTTCAGGTGGAAATGTGTATCCATACGTATGGCAATAGTGCGCTAGCCGAGAAAGGAATATCTCCTCCTACCAACCTCTAAGCAGCAGCAAACCACCAACTCCCACCCAGCACACAAGGAAGTTGCTGGAAACAGAGGCCTGGGGACTGGCTGGCATGATGCATCATAACTTGGCATAAAGAACTAAGTCCTGGGAGTTGAAATTCATGCTGAAAAAGCATGCAGAGAAGATGCTTACACGTGGTAAGGGGAAGTGATATAAGTCACCTGTACCTGGTGAGAAACCCAGCCCCAGTGCCTCTCTCAAGGCCACAGAGGAAATAAATTCTGATCCAGAAATCTGCTTTGGACAACCATGCAAATTGTCTGCTGTACAAACTCTCCAGTACTAACAGAGACAATGGCTCCACGGATGCTAGGAAGACTGCTAATGATTGCTTGGGACTGTAGAAATAACACTGCAAAAATGAAGCAGGCATGACAGCTTGAAGGGCTATAAAGCAGAAAGGTCATGATGCAAAATCATACTGAATGAGACACTCCAGCAGCAACCTGCAACAATATAAACTACTGAAATCTCTGAAGTGATGGATGTATATTCTGCAGGGAAAAGCTAATTCCATCTGCAAGAACAAGGAAGGAAAAGACACAAGAATATTTTTATAACTTGTTTCATGTAGATTCAGAACATTTTAAATACCCTCTTTAGGAAACTGCTCTTCTTTATTAATTCCTTCTATAAGGCATAAATAACAGTGAGGACAGAAGAGCCTGACTGAAGATTAAAGGAAAGGGAAGATGCAAGGATGCTGAGGACAGTGCGGTTATGGTAAGTGGGCCAGTAAAGGTTACCTGCCTCCTCTTGATCCATGCTGTTGACCACAATACAAATGACTTCCATATAGCAGCAACACATCTGCACACTGCCTGCAAACCTGCACAGCTCAGTTCCACTGACAAGAAGGGTAACCAATGCAATGATTAACATTTTCCATCCTCTTCAGTGTTAGCAAAGCCTTTCTGAAGACTGATGAAAGTCGAAATGAATGTGGACGTGAGGCAAAATTTTCAGAGGTTTCTAGCTTCCAATGTTTCCTTCGGTCTCTGTAGCATATGCCCATTCCAAGACCTCCCTGTGCAACAGTGGGTCCCAACATTTTCTGACTGAGCTTCACAGTTGCTATCTCCTTTCCCTACCTCTTCCTCCCTATCTGGTTTCTCCCAGATGGTCAGTGATTTAAACAAGTCTTGCCCCTGCCTCAGCAAACATTTACAGTACAGCCTCGCCATTGCTATGTCTTATTGGACAAATGGAGTAAGTGAGGATCAATTAGCCACCTGAATCTCAACCCCACTGGCTGTTGCAGCCTATGCAGTGTGTATGGCAAAGAAAATGTACAGGGAGAAAAAAAGAAAGGACATTTCCCAAATGTCATGGGGGCAAATTCATAAACCCAGAAAACATTTAAAAAATGTTCACAGACCAGTGAAATAAAGGGTACAGATATAATCATTGCCTAATACTGTAATTCAGGGCACACTTTAAGACAGCTGAAGCTGGCAATTCAAATTCAGTCAAATAAGCAGTCACCCTGCCCTGCACCCAGGGCCACTTGCTCCTTGCCTTTTATCACTCTCCTGCTCTGGTGCAAGCATTTGTGCAGCGACACAAAGAAAACCTGGTGAAAACTAATCCATCAAAACAAAATTAAGCCAGGCTAATTCTCCACTGCAGTTCAGCATGTGGCTACACATATTCTTGACTGGCACAATGGAGGATGGGGTGTTGCAGTTGTGGGAAAAACAGCAGGGGTAAGAACACGGGGTACTGTTTGTTTCAGCTTCAGTGCTCATTTATGGACTTAAAATACAAGAGAAATGAAGTCTAAGAAAATGGTTTAACCATACATATGAGCAACTTCCCCTTTCCTCTAGTCTTACTTGTGCTGCTGTCAGCAGCTCAGCTGACCTCATAGCAAGCCAGCCCAGAACTTAACTGGCAGCAAAAATGTTGATTTTTCTACTGGTTTAGGTTTCTGAATAGCTCGATGCATGGTCAGTCAAATGCCGCTGTCAGCCCAAGGGAGCTGCTGAAACTGTACATTGTCCCTTCCAACAGCAGCCCATTGCTCCATCAGTTTAGCTGTGCTGCTGGACTACCCTGCAAAAGCTTATCAAAAACTGCAGCAACAAAAACTGTTTCAAAAGGGCAGCCTCAAACCAGTTGGAACCAGGACAGCATCAGATAAGTGCTGTTTATAGTCCTTAACAAGTAAGATCTTCAAAGGAGGAGGCGGAAGCAATGGCAGATCATATATTTAGAAGGTAAACAAAATTTATCACATAATTTTTTGAAGTTACATACTCAAAAGAATCTGCAGAGAAATCTTAGTTCTGTTAAATTAGTCAAAGAATTACAACAGCTTCATTGGTTTAAGATTTGGGGTTTAAAAACAATGACAACTTTTAAACAGCTGAGTCAGTGGCAGTTTCAGCTTCTCTTTTCCCCTGCTACTTTAATGACTGCAATCATCAGGCTGCATTTTTTGGCCTGACCAGCTTCCACCTTCACTGTGGACACTGCTCCTCACACTTTATGTTATCTTAACAGATGTGATTACATTATCTTTCACAGCTCTGTAAAAACAAAACCATGCTAATCAGAGATGTTTTTCTCTTTGAGGCTGGCCACTTCTGTGCGACCCAGGGCTTCTGAAATGTGACAAGGGAGAAAGCTAAGGGTGTGATGACAACTGTGCTTTTTTCATGCCCATTTTCTAACCAGTTCAGCAAGAATGTTACCTGTCTTCTACAGCACACTGAATGCACTAAAGACAAATGTATATTTTTTTGTAGAATGGAGTTGAATGAGCACAATACACAATATTCTGTATCTCAATCTACTTTAATTGGCAAAGCAGATGGCTTTCCATCTCCTATCTGACTATGAAAGTCTTCGGAAAACAGCAATAAAACAAAATGCACGGCTGTTTGGCAGAATGTTTTAATATAAACTAACCTATTGCTCTACAGACAAATAAAATGCCAATTGTGAGTTCCTACAGCAGGGTGAATGGGAGTTGGCTTTGAAAAATCTTTTTACAGAAAGCTATACAAAAGCAGAGCATGAGAAATGCTTTTTCATTTACTATTTTTTATAATTTCTTTAAGAGAAGGATTACTGAACAGCATGCAATTACAACTACATGGAAACTACACACAACTACATGCAGGGGCTGGGGTGGGGGGGATTGGTTGGGTCTTTTTTCATTTTCAAACAGATGCCAATATGCCACCATGCAGAATGTCCTCCAGCAGCAAACCCACAGACAACTAGCTGGGCCACTGACTCAGTGTTTGCCTTAGGGCAAGTGATCCAGGATTTGAATAAACCACATGATTTCTTGACTGCCAGTCCTTTATGATATACCTAATGCTATTGAGTATTGGTTTAAACAATAAAATCAAGTTGCTGAAATCATGAGATTGAAGACAACTCTGCCCCTGCAGATTCCAAAGCAGCAAGTCTAAAAGGCTCAAAACCAGAAGGAACAAAAATGATGCAGTATTTGATCATTTAAAACATCCCACTTTGGGGTGGTTTTTGTTTTGGTTTGGTTTGGGTTTTGGGGGGGTTTTTTTAAGTTAGTCTCAAAGTTTTGTTGGGAAAGTTGTGGAAAAAACAGTGGTGGGATTTTGAACACAAGGAATTTGTGCCCTGCAGCCAGCTGGCAGACAATGTGGTTAGCACTAAGTAGAAAGAAAAGGGAAAGAAGTGGGGAAAATAGGAAGGAGATAAGTATAAAAGAACAGGACAACACCTGCAGCTTGCTGACTTTTTTTGTTCAGATGCTAGCATTTCAATTTTTGCTTAGGCTATTCCTTCTGTTCTCAGACATCCTCCTAAACCCAGAAATCTCTCTAGACACCTCTATGTATAACCTTTTCATCTTAGTAAGGGAAAACAATGTTTCTTTCTGTTTTTTTTCTGGTGATTTGCTAGAGAATAGTGGTAATCCTACTGCTCTGTGGTACACTTAAAGTGTACCAATTTGATGATGGATTGAACCGCCTCATCTTCACCTTGCCTATTAATCTCAGCAGCTGTTTCTTGCTTTGTTATAGAACAAAGCAGCTGAGATTAGCTCTTGCTTCACGCACACAGTGGCATTTGTTTTTCATAATAGAGTGTTGCCACTCATTCAGAGGGGTTGAGATATAAGGACGAGGAGAAATTGTGTGGTGCCTGAATAGAGAATGTGACAGTACTCTTAATAAGAGGAAGCCTGCCAGGTACAACAGAAACGTAAGTGAACACAACACTGATGTTGCACAGCTAAAGTTCATGATACCATGAGGTAACAACCTACCCAGAGTTGTTTTTCAAGAGTAAAAGATGATGCTTCCTATATGGTGAACTACTATTAAATACCTCACCCTAAATTCATGTCTAGTTTTATGATTTGAATTGGAACATGGCTATGGTTCTGCTTGACTAAAAGTGACTGCAATGCTATGGGTTTCATTCCTTTTTATTCTGTTGAGGAATGAAGACTATGGGAGAGAGATAAGATCCATCTGAAAAAGTGGGGCAGAAGAATCTTTATTAACAGGCTTGCTAACCTATAAGAAGGGCTTCAAACCAGGTCTGCCAGGGAACGATGATGATGATGATATCCTGACAAGAAATGGTAGCACTGTGAACAGTGAAGGGGAGGCTCTGGCACATTCCTTGTGAAGGCAGCACAAGCAGGATCCCATCTCAAGCACCTGAACACAAGAACATCATAGGAAACAAAATGGGAGGAATTAGAAGGTGCATACATGCACGGCCTTGATCCCATCAGGATTACAGAAATATGGTGAGACCGCTTCTAGTTTGGAGAGTTGCACTAGATGGATATAGGCACTCTAGAAAGGACAGGCTGGAGGTGAGGAGGAGGAGGGGTTGCTGCCTCTGCAAAGGAGCAGCCTGAATGCTCTGAACATTGCCTTCTGATAGGTGATGAGCCCTTTGAGACTTTATGGTTAAGGATCAGAGGACAACCTGCTGACCTATAAAACGATACACATCATGCTGCATAAATGAATATACATTTTAACCTTGGACTTTTAAATGCCTATTGTTAGCAGATCACGTCACTTCAGTGAAAAAACAAAACCAAAAGTCACAGCTGGCAATATTACCAGAGGGGTCCTTTGGTTTCCCATCTCTTGTCTATAGACATTTGACCAGGACTTTCATTTTCCTACAAAAGTTACCAAAACTGAAAATTAAAAAAAATTCTTTCCATAACACACAATGTTGCACTCAGTAAATAGTGCAGAACCACAGGGAAGCTGGCTTACAGCTGCTTAGAGCCAGCAACAAAGCAGGACCCTGGCCTTCTGGCACAGAGATAGATTTTGCATCTAGAGGTTATTCTTCTTTGACTGATGATGCCACCTCAGTAACTATGAAGTGCTATCATTGTGATAGAGCTTTCTGATGAATACAGAAGCAGCAAACTCCACCAAACCCCCAGCATTAGATCAAGTACAGTGTTTTGGAAAATGTGGTCTCAAACAAATGAGCCATTGCTCCAAATACAGAGTTCTGCACCAGAAAAGAAAACATGAACTTGTTCTAGCAGATTCTCTGGATCCCTCATCAAGGTTCATACTAATAAATACTTAGTTTTTACAGACATTCATGCTTCTTTACTGTTTTGGCCTGAGGAGCGTGTGAAAGCCATCACCACTGGACATTTAAAGTTTTTTAGAGGTCATCCTTCCAGTGGATGAGCACACATTGAATGAATTGAAAATCATAAGCCCCTATTATAAGACCATCTGTCTCTTCCTTATTCTCATTATTCCCATCTTCTCCCTTGCTTTCATGTGCTGAAACAGTCATCGCCTCTCATGATTAATAGTCATTTTACAGTAATCATTTCTATTGAAACACATATAAAGCATACTTGAGAGTATTTTATACACTTAACTGATACTCACCAGAAATTCACCAACTGTTATCATAATACTGGCACCACCAGTGTTGGTGGAAGGGGATGGGGATTCATTTCTGCTGTAGTGTCACTATTTTAAATTAATAACTAGATTCATTGCCCTTCTTTAGAGAAAGATTTTTTTATCTTGAAACTCTTCTGTCCCAGCTAGCCATTACCTGTCACTGATGTATCTATTTTCAAAAGAATTTAATTCTTTTGAAAAATAGCAAGTCTTATGCTACTTTACAACATGACTGTCTTTCCAGGTTATTCTTTTCCTGTGTTAAACCCTGCTAACCTTGCATTTTGCTACTTCTTGTGGAAGAATTGTTCACTAAGAGTACTGTAATAGATACAGTAAAAGTACTTAAATAAATGGGGCAGAAAAGTATTAGTCATTCAAGCTGATAGAATAGCACTTATCCAAGTGAAACACCAAATTTGACTTAGTAGGCTCAGTAGGAGACCAAACAGCATTCATGTTGGTCAGTTCACAGTACACAGGTGCCACAGAATGTAGCATCCTCCACCAATAAATTCTGACACACCAACTCCAGTGACCACATTTATCAAAATAAACAATTAGATCTGTTAGATCACTACTGAGGAGCACTTTCATCACCAAAATCACAAAAATACCTCAAAAGTTTCTTGAAAGGTTTTTCTTTTCAAGGAAGTACACGTTAATTAACAGAACATTCATGCTATCATGAAAATTAGGAAAAAAGCTAAAATGTTCTCCAATGTAGATGAAAAGTATCATAAAGGAAAGCTATCATAGTAAAAAAATCTAGCATAGGCTCTTATGATGACTTGTTTTGGGGAAAAGTCTTTAGGAAGGTAAACAGCTATCAGGGATCTGTGGGAAAGAGGAGCAAGGAACAGGGTGCCCAGCTGAGTCTTTGCATAGGGTCATGTGAGTAGCAGAAGGCAGATGCAATTTATGGCCTAGGATACCTACACTGATGCTATTCTAACATAGCAGCTCTTAATGATACCAGGCTCAGGCTACACGAAGCCAGACGTTGAAGTGTATTCAAAAAACACACTTAAAGTAACAGGATGCAACACAACCCACAGCAAGTATTTTAAAATTAGATTGGTTTAATGTTTCTCACATAAACTTCTTCCTAAAGCTTCCATCATTACTTAGCAAGTTCTGACTTCAGTATATCCAGCTCAAACACTGCAATAACCACTTTTTGCAGAACTGATAAATTGGAGCTGGAAGTGAACAGCACACTTCATAATCTGAAGTTGAGAGGTAGCATCCTGAGACTTAAGGCAGATCAATTAGCGTTCCTCTTGAATAAGCAGACTGCACATGAAGGTCTCACCTAGACATTAATAGCATCCCTCCGGGAACTCAAAAGGAAGGGACTAAACAGAAAGAGCAAATTAGCTCAGGGGGACGAATTCCAACTTGGTAATTGGTCTTGCGCTATGGAATGCGTTTCCTGACTTGCCTATAGACCAGGGTGCCATATTCATGCTTCGTATGAGCTCTCTTTGCTTTCCTCTACAGCTCTCCCCTCTTACAGTCATAAAGTAAACAAGTAATTCTCCAAGTAGCATGGTGCTTGAGCAACTTTTCATGCAATATAAAAGCTTTCTGCACAGGTTATGCCACTTTTTTCTGTGCCTACACATTACACATTTTCCATTAGAACAGTCGAACAGTGAACAGCTAGCCCATAGAGGCTGTGCAGTCTCTGTCCTTGGAGGCTTTCAAGACTGGACTGGATAAACTTTTGAGCAATGGGGTCTGATGCCATAGCTGACCTTGCTTTGAACAGAATTAATCTGGGATTCAGTCACCAAGAAAGCAGGTTTAGAAGTTATTTAGCTATTTTGACTTGTTTTCTATTAAAAAAAACAAACAACAAACCAAACCAAACCTTTCCACCTCAAACACTCCTCTCCACTGCTGTACTGTACCAGTCCAGCTCTGTGCAACCTTATCCCCTTCATTATAAGCTCTGCCAGTTCTGGAGTCAACTCTGGCTCTCATGAGCTTGAGGCTTCAAATCTTCCTTTACTCCATGACCTTCCCTCCCCTCTCTTTCTGAAGCTCCCATAATTAGGATCCCTTCTCGCATGCACACATGCACCCTATTTTGATTACTTCCTGGGCCAGCCAGTTCTTCCACACACCTACGTATGCATTTTACACAGTATGGATCACTTCTTTTCAGACTGATGCAACTTTTCCCTTGTCTATCTCCATTCATGCAACAATAATGGGAAAGAGGCACCATAAACATAGAGAAGCCTTCATAAAAAACAGATGACATATACCAAATGCTTCTGCTGAACTGCTTTTCCAACACTGCTCCTAGAGCACACTTTGCTGTGGCACCAATGAGAGCCGTCTCATTATTCACATAAATTGGGCCATTTTGAGAGCGAGGAGTTTTGTGTTGTCATGATTCACCAAAACAAGTACCAGCATAAATGCCTTTTTCAGTTGGTTAAAGCAGCATAGGGATCCTGCCTACAGGTACATCTAGCATGTTTATGCTAGGTTAAAGTTTTCCTTTCAGATTCAGCAAGATCCAGATTCAATAAAGCTGGCTAGAGGCTTGAAGTCAAAGGCCTCAAGAGGATGTAAGAAATACTCCTGAACCATCCAGGAACCACAGGTCAGAGCCAAGGGACCAGAACATTAGAAGAAACACAGCACTGAGCACACCGCTGAGGATTTATGTGACTGTCTATGACGGGGCATAGCTCAAGAGGATTGTGAAGAGGCAGAAGACAAAAGGATTGGTAAGGCACTGGCGGAGGTTACAACATGAGGCTAGTCGAGCTCACAGCCCTTTAAATCATCCAGCAGCGCTGAGTGAGAGAAATCTAAACAGAACTAAGAAAAAAAAGAAGGGGAAAAAAAAAAAAAAAAAGACCCAGACTAACATTTTCTGCCCAGAATTTTCCAGTTAAAATGCTTTCATACAAGGAGCTTCAAGTCAGCAATGACACTCAGGAATTCACTACTGCCTAAAATAACGTGACAGAGGATGGACTTTTTTCTGTGAATCAAATGTCTTCATCATTAGATATGATCCAAGTTTACCATAACGACAACTCCTCTCCATTTTTCCTATTCGCTTTTGTGGAAGATATGAATTATAATGACTCAATAACAGCTCATTGAGCATTCCCTTCGTGTGTTACATTTTTATTGTACCAAGCTTACAAGCGATATTGGTTGGATGTGTGATTTATTTGAATTAATGTACAATTCTGTAATGTAAACCTGAGGTCAGTTTGCAGTGTCTGAAGAAATTATCATCCAAATTAATATTGATTGGAAGTTAGTAGTCACAGCTGTGTCTTGTTCACCACCATAA
Organism: Haliaeetus albicilla; assembly: GCF_947461875.1. Lineage (NCBI taxonomy): Eukaryota > Metazoa > Chordata > Aves > Accipitriformes > Accipitridae > Haliaeetus > Haliaeetus albicilla. Next base: position 9,018,471 of record NC_091504.1, on the reverse strand, counting down.
AGCAGTCACTGTCACATCACTGCTTGAATCTAACATCAGAATTATCATCTCCCTGTGTCACAGGTAGCACATACCCTTAAGTGTTCAAAGCGGGGTCAGGATTATTAGCTCTTTTCAAGGACAGCATTTATTATATTAAAGAGTAGTTGTTCTTGGTGAACTTGATGGTTCCAGGAACTGAGAACAGAATCTGCTGCCTTCCATCTTGAGATCAATTAGCTCCAATACAGCCCATGTTTCTTATAGTAAAGAATCTCTTCAACACGTGGCTGACGCACATTTCAGTTTATTTCTTATTTCCCACCAGTCAAGTCCCCACTTAAGAGGTGGCACCAGCAAGCCTCTCTTTAGCAGTCTAGTCTCCCTAGCACAGGAATTAGCGGCCTGTTTTTTTATGATTTCTCCAGCTTGAAAACATTTGCACTCCTAGCTCCTGCTCACCAGGACAGTGCTCTAGCTACTAGCTTAGAAGACCAGGATAAAACTATTTTTAAATATCTCATTGTGGTGGGTTAGAGAAGAAGAAAGTAAAGAATGTAAGGAAAGTAAAGATGACTAATGATGCAGACAAATCTCTCTTTTGACAGGGAATGGCAAGCACTGTTTCTAGGACTGTTCACATGCATCAGGCTTTAAGACAAAACAAGTAGGTAATCATCTCTGGGCAACCAATGATCTACAACATCAGGTTTCACCTTACACATCCTTCTTCTCTAGTTTCAATAACTCTGTGTTCTTCTCCACATAGTCACCCAGCTTAAGTAGTAGGGATACAGGATAGTGTCATTCCAGCCTACTCTACAGATTAAGAAACAGGGGCTGTTGATTTAAAAATCCTTGTGGCTAAGCAAGAACTGAGATGGAGGACACACTATATGAAGTCCTTGTTTCTTGTTAGAAGATGGCCACCAGCAGGTATTTAAAGTGAATACAGCACTGCCAAAGTGAGTTAGACCATGCTTACTTAACCAAGTCAGGTTTCTCCTCAGTACTCTCAAAGATGCAACAAAGCTTGAGTAGGAGACAGGCATATAACTCTCCACCAAAGTTTAAAAAAGGAGGGTCTCAGAACTTAGCAGCCTAAAATGGAGGTTTCCATCGATTTCAGGACTACATCGTGCTCAAGGTAAGCCCAAATGAGAATGTAAATGGATTTCCAGCAAAACAAATATGACTCAGTCCATAAGCAGAAAGGTGTACTGTTTCCCCTAGGATTTCTTACTTTTCCTTAGCCCTGATGCTTGACCCTGCTGCAATGCTTCTGAAATGGTATGGCTCACAATTTGGCCCACTGGTTATCTCAAGATGAGAATCATCTTCAAAGAATCCCAACAGTATTCTGGAGCTCTCAGAGGAGAAGGCAATGTCTGCGCAAGGTGCAGTAACTCATGCTGCCAGCCCGTGCGCTAGGTGGGTGTTAGCCAAGGGTTCTGCCAGGACACCTATCCAACAGGTCTACTGTTCATACATGCATAGTGTTTAATTTTCATATGTTTCACATAATTGAACTAGAAATTGTTTCTACACAGCTAGAAAACAGAATTATTTTACTATTTAACATTTAAAAACTCAAACCTCACTGTTTTGCACATGAGATTACGCATGCTTGTGCAAACCAAAATGCTAGTCTCCTAGCTACTTTTCTTTGCTGCTAAGTACCAGTAGCAGAGCATAAACCTCCTAAATTTCAAATACATTATTTTCACATCACCTACTTATGTAATTTGGTGCAAATCACTTGCAAAACATCAGTCCCAAAATAAGAGTTATTTTAACTTTTTCTTTCAATCAACTCCTTGGTTTTTAATCACCTATTAAAAGGTTTTTCATAATGATTTTTACGTGTTGATTGCTGGGGGGGGGAATTATCTGCTTGATCAGTGTTGCTTCAAGTGATCTGATTGTCTCCTATTTTGAGGGAATTTAAAGCTAGATTTGTGTTACATAATTCACACATCTAAAGTACTTATGAATATTCAAAAGCATAATGCAGGCTGACAGGGAAGGCAGAAAGACCATAATATGAACAATCCACTTACTCTATCTTCTTACCAAATAAAACTGGATAAAGAGAATACTTAAAACCTAAAAGGCAGTACATTCAGAATACACTAAATACAGACTGTTTTCATGCAATGTTTCTTCTAGAGCGGAGTCACTGCAAAAGAAATTCAGTGAGACAACCTAAGAACTGAAAGTATTAGAAACCAGATAGTGTCTGATTTCTATTTGTGAAAGTCATTCATGGATTTCCAAGCTACACTATCAATAAGAGCCATTACATCTCATACTTCAAAGAAGCAATTGCTGGCATGACAGAGAAACTCACCCTGACTTAGTACACTGCAAAACTTAGTAGATACTCTCCCTGTGTTCCTTCCCCAGTTGCAGAGTATTTCATATATAACAGAATTAGCACAGTTTTACAACAGCAGCAAGGAAGAACTAGACTGAGTAGCCTATGCAGGGGCTTTATATCCAAGCATAGCACTAAGCCCTGATGTACAAGGAACCTCTTTACCTCTTCTGCTAAGGAGTTAATGGGCTGCTGAAGGCAGAATATGAATGTTTCCATTGCTCAGAAAAACCTACAAGTGATGATTACAGTTTTAATAAATTCTTGTTTGATCCCTAAGTCTGTGAAAAAGTAAGTTCTGGAGTCTGTCAGACATGAAGAACTTGAAGCTGTGAGTCAAATGACCCCAAATTTGGGATCCTAAGGCAAGTTTGTTCACCCATCTGGCACATCAGATGTCAAGATAATCCTGACAAACATGTGCATCTCTGAGCACTGAGTTGGTTGATCCAACTGATATCAATTGAGCTGATCTCAGTTGTTTTCATTTCCCAGAAAGTTTTCCTATAGCTTTTAATGGGAGATAGTATCAATAAAGCACCAGGAGCAGGTAGGCACACAACTACTTCAGGGCATTTAGAGGTACCTCTGAGAACCTAGATCTAGTTGCCATGGTATTGGTAGGGGACCGCAGGTTTTTGCTTCAGTGGAATGAATGCACAGAGCAATGCTTCCATCTTTCCTAACGTGCTCTTCACATGCCCTCCCACCTTTTCTCTACCTCCAACTTCTCCTTTTGTGTCACCATCATTTCTCAGGCCAGCAATTTCCTCTGTCTTTATCTCCCATTCTCCGTTGTCCCTACCCTCTTCCTGTGCATCCTCTTCCTCCTACTCTATTTTTTTTCACATTTCTCCATTATGGGATTTGTGCGTCTCAGTGCACCAATACTGTCATATTTGTATACCAGACTAAATGCCAGAATAGAAGCAATCAACGATTAAGATGCTTGTGCTTACTTTTACATCTGATATTCAATATAATTCAGCAACACTGGACCAGGAGTGCTCTCCTGGTAGCTATAAAAATGTTACCAGTCATAATTCAAATGTACATTAGCTAGAAGATTAAAGACTGTAACCAACTGCTTTTCATATTAACCTTCTGTCTGGCTATTTCAGTAAGCAGACATTGCAATGGGAATGTCTAGATTTAATATTTCAAATGGGATAGCTCAATGCAAAAAGACATGAAAAGCAGCAGAACCAAGGAGTATCTTGGAGTGCAGCAGAACTCAGATATCCCTATCATAGAATCATAGAATCATTTAGGTTGGAAAACACCTTCAAGATCATCGAGTACAACCATCATCCATGCCCACTAAACCATGTTCTGGAGTACCTTGTCTACGCACTTTTTGAATACCTCCAGGGATGGCGACTCAACCACTTCCCTGGGCAGCCTATTCCAATGTCTGACAACCCTCTCAGTAAAGAAATTTTTCCTAATATCCAACCTAAACCTCTCTTGCCTCAACTTGAGGCCATTTCCTCTCGTCCTATCACCAGCCACCTGACAGAAGAGACCAGCACCCACCTCACTACAACCCCCTTTCAGGTAGTTGTAGAGAGTGATAAGGTCTCCCCTCAGCCTCCTCTTCTCCAGACTAAACAACCCCACTTCCCTCAGCCACTCCTCATAAGATTTGTGCTCCAGGCCCCTCACTAGCTCCGTTGCCCTTCTCTGGACACATTCCAGCACCTCAGTGTCTTTCTTGTAGTGAGGGGCCCAAAACTGAACACAGGACTCGAGGTGTGGCCTCACCAGTGCCGAGTAAAGGGGAACAATCACCTCCCTGCTCCTGCTGGCCACACTATTTCTGATACAGGCCAGGATGCTGTTGGCTGCCTTGGCCACCTGGGCACACTGCTGGCTCATACTCAGCCGGCTGTTGACCAGCACCCCCAGGTCTTTCTCTGCCGGGCAGCTTTCCAGCCACTCTTCCCCAAGCCTGTAGCACTGCATGAGGTTGCTGTGACCAAAGCGCAGGACCCGGCACTTGGCCTTGTTGAACTTCATACGATTGGCCTCAGCCCATCGATCCAGCCTGTCCACATCTCTCTGTAGAGCCTTCCGACCCTCCAGCAGATTGACCCTGCCTCCCAACTTGGTGTCATCTGCAAACTTGCTGAGGGTGCACCCAATCCCCTCATCCAAATCATTGATAAAGATATTAAACAGAACGGGGCCCAACACTGAGCCCTGGGGAACACCACTTGTGACTGGCCGCCAACTGGATTTCACCCCATTCACCACAACTCTCTGGGCTCGTCCATCCAGCCAGTTTTTCACCCAGCAAAGAGTACACTTGTCCAAGCCATGAGACACCAGCTTCTTGAGAAGTATGCTATGAGAGACAGTGTCAAATGTACCTATTCAGAATAAAGCATCTGCTTCAGGTATGGAGCTTTGATAAAAAACCCCATCAGTTTAATGAAAAGGGGGTTTTATTTGGGGATGGTGGGTTGCAAAGTGAAAGTCACAATACATACAGTCTGTTTATTTGGGTTTTCCTTGCTTAATCATGATGGACTGCTTACTGATAGTAATATCATAACAATGAAAAGAAAAATGGTTTAAGCAATCCCACACCAAAGATAATGACTGAGTGGCTTAGAACACCCTCTTCCATGTGTCCACCACTTCATGGTAAATGAATGAAAATCTCCTCAGAGGAGATTTCACAGCACTAGCATAAAAGCAGTCTTAAAATACCTTAGGAAAAGTAGCTGAAGAAGAAAGTACTTCAGGGATGACCTCTGAGAAGCACAAGAAAGAATAAGCTTATTCTGCCTAGAGAAAAGGCAAATGCTAAAGGATATTGGCAAGTTATTCTGGCATTACACAAAAATGCTTTTTTGAACTGTGTTGTCCTTTAAAAGAGAGGCATTCATTTATGGTCCATAGAAAATTTCAACCCCCAAATCTGAAAACCCCTGAAATTTTGATTTTTAGAGCAGCCAAAGTTCTAATAGCTTTCATGTCTAAACATTACAAACAATTTCATCTTAAAAACAGGATAAAAATTAATGAAGTGTGCTGAATCTTTTTACAAAGTAGAAAAATAAGAACAAATCTTTGAGGAGATATGGCACATAAATCCTTGCTTCTGCAGAGAAATGCAAGAAGATGGATTAATTCCATGAGCAGCACAAGAGAACAGAAACAGAATAAAAGAGGTGACTGAAAATGAAAAAAGGCTAAGGAAACTGCAAAGACAAAAGACCCTTATTTAAATTCCTCAGGTCCAATAATAAGTAGTGCATGACAGTTTGTCAGTAAGTGTGAGCAACTCACTCAAAGGAGTCATGTGAGGACTTCTGATATCTCCACAGATGAGGGTTGGTAACAGACAAGTAATTTAATCTTTTTCATACATGTCACATGGGCTTCCACATCAAATGGGCAGGTGCTCTGCAGGTGGTAATTTCATCATCAATTAACTGTTCAGTTCTGGCAATTCATTTGGTTCAGACTCAACACCAAGCCTTTAAGTTCCTTTTAACACAGACAGAGATTTCTCAGTCCAGTGCCTGGCAGGAGACTCCTGCCGATTGCTCTCCAACCACCGCTCTACATTATTATGGACACCGGGAGGCAAAGGGAACAGGAGGCCTAAGACAATAACAGGAGCTACAGAGTGCTGCTCTCCATGCAACTGCACACCTACAACATGAAATAACAAATGAAAAAAATCCACACAAATGACCAGCGCTACAGGCTGGAGTGTTTCAACTGCTCAATGTCACTTAATTAAAATTGTGTGCTTGGGTACAATCTTTAAATCACTTTTCTAATCAGGAAATGCGCTCTGGCCCAGGTCATTAGCTGCGCAACGTCAGCAGGGTACCAAAACAGCTTTGAGTCTAAGTGCACTAGAGATTAGTCTCATTATTCAGCAGTGGACTCTCATAACAAAAATTCCTCCTAAAAACATGCACCTAGTCAAGGAAAGGGCTCCAGGAATCACTCCTCAGTACTGAACAGTACACGGAGTGCTGGATTAATCTAATTACTTTGCTGTTGCTTTCTTCCAGCAAGCTATTTAACAAAATACACAGCGATGATAAAAGAATTGACTCTCACTTCTACTACAGAAGATAATTAAGATTTGTTTGGTGGAACAAAAGACAAATCAAGCTTGAAAAAAAATCAACATAATTTTCAGTGGTTTTTGACAGTTGGAAAGAGTGTGTATTAAAATGGATTAAGTGTAATTATGCTCGTTACTCCTTCCTCTGTTGATTCTGAAAATGACATGCGATGATAAACTTTAGGACAACATGCAGCATCATTTTGGAGCAAACTACTTTTTTTTCCAAGCACGTAATAAATGACACACAGTTTTGCTTCATCAACAAGTAGCCAAAGGCAATGAAGCACCAGCTGAAAAGCAGATCAAGACTGACAGAAGAAGTGAGAGAAATACCCTGGTGTTCCAGGTTGGCAAGAGACTAATCTGAAATGGATTAAACAGTGCACCATCTTTTTAAAATAAAAAATATAAAAGTCCCCGCAGTGGTATGGAAATAGGAGTGCACCAGCAAGTCTCTTGATTTAGTTGGGACCCAGATTCTTCATCCTCTTTCAGTTACCAAGTCCTGGAGCCTGATTTTGAGCACTGATATCTCATAATGACTTCAAATAATAGTTTGGACTCCAGCACTCCTGAAAATCTGCATGTAAAAGAGACACACACATAGCCTCCTCTTCTACCAAAGCAACAGCTTCTACAACAAAGCAGTCATGGCTACTTGAGTCACTGTACTGCTGACCACAAAGAGATGGTTACAGTCTCATCCTTTAAATATTCTAAGGTTTTTCTGATACTCCAATGTTCTGTTCTTAATCCCCATGCTCCCTCTCCAGTTCTGAAGAACAGCTGTCAAATGTACCTTTTTTTTCACCTTTTTATTTTTGGTCTTCCCAAACACTCCCTAGTGAAGAGATTTAACAGACTAATAGGGAAGTGAAATGAAATGATCTCAGGATACTTTCAGGGTTAAGCTCAAGCTATAGAACTAGATTTGACAGGTAAACTTCATGCTGGTTTAAGCTAACACAATGTATTTAACAGATACAGGGTTCAGCACAAGTAACTTGATCACTTGAGGTCATAGTTAGAGACACCCAAGTACAGATCACCAGACATGGCAAGAACGCATTCCAAATGCGGAAGACCTGATGGCATTTTGCTTTTAGCATAAAACACATCTCAAAGACATTTCCAGTTCTGATGCCTGCTAATGCATACTGCATATAACAAGTGATAGAAGTGTGCGGAGAAAAAACACATCTTTTTGTCACAAGCTTTTATACTCTATAATTCTGCACAATGCTGAAGCATTGCTACCTGCTGATCCTAGTAAATGAAAAGCCAGACCATATGGGTAGATTTCCAGGTGTCTCACAGAAAGAAGGAGACAAAGGAAAATAAAAAGTGCTCTCCATATTCTAAGCATGAGCACAGCCCTGAATGACAAAGGCTTTTTCTTTGTCTTATTAACTTTTAACAAAAATCCCCTGAAGAGCTGTACGCCAACTCATTACTAACTTCTGTGCATGAATTTATAAACAGTTTCAGGTAGCTCAGTTCAAAACATTTCTACTTTCAGTATTAAGTCTCAAAGGCATTTGAACAGAAGGGCAAAATCAGATTTTAGGCTTCATTTCAAGATTATGGTTTAATTGAGGACTTTTTTTTTTGGCCAGAAATATGGGGAAGAACTAGAACATCATAAAACAAGACACATGAAAATATCAAGCTGACTACAGATTAGAAGTATGTGAAATAACATCTACAGAGACAGTGCTTATACAAAGGGAGGTTAATGGGAAATTGGTTCACAATGATTAACAAGTTGTCAAATGCCCATGTTACCTTTTAGAAGACAGGTTATTTTATCCCTCAAGCAAATACTGCAGCAAAGTATTTGAGACTTCTCAACAGAATACACTATGCCTTTTCCTGTGTCCAAGAGGTGATGGAAATTACCATATTTTCTCCAGACTGCAGAATGGCCTGAAGCCTGGTTATGAAGTCCCCTGTACATTGTACTGTGCGGCTTAGACACGCAGGAAAAGAGTGCAGGCAATCATCAAAGGGGAGGCTTCTCAGCACCATCAGTTCTATAGAATGACAAGGCTTTCTAAAAAGATACCTCACAGATGCAAGAGAGACAGGTTATAGGAGAAGGGGGACTATAAAGTTACTGAGCCTTATTTGCAGCCCAAGCACAGGTCACAAAATTTTACTGTACGTAAACACAGGTATGAATACTTTAAAGGGGAAGGCTAAAAAACTTGGGGTCAAACTACTTTGTTTTCACATCAGTAGACACATACAGACACAGCAAAAGCAAAACATGCAGTCACAGCCAGACAGAAGGAACATTATGCATAGCTCTGCCATATTTCTGCCAGGAACAAGAGTAAGTTGTGTTGACAAAATAAAACATGATCTGCATATGAAAGATAGGACAATCCAGAAAGAGGAAGTACTGGTTAACTCAAGGTATAGCACACCCACCAGTATTAAGGTCCAAGGGGTGATCATTCACTGAAACATGTTTTCAATGAAGAACAGAAGATACACTGGGTAATGACTGTGAGAAGGATGAAAAGCCAAGTTAAACATGAAGCTACAGGAAGCTGAATGAAAGGTTGGCTGAAAGCACTGCAGTCCAATAAATACCCAAAGAAAAGTATGGAGCAAGACGAGATACAAATACAGATAATCCAGCAGGATACAAAATAGAGAATCGCACTGAACTGATACAATTCAGCAAGTCAAAAGAAAACAGAATTTCTGCCAAACAAAACTGCAGAGTATGTGAGAGAGGATTCCAGCATATCTGATCTTTTCACTGATACGCTTTGCTGTTTTCATTGAAGAGGGCTACCATGAGGAAATTGAAGAGCCTTGTGCTGAGAAACCCTCACACATCAGTTGTTGGCAGACGATAAAAAATAAGTGCCTAACAACTCTTAGCACATACATTGTATGTAAGAAAAGAAAAGGAAGATTAGAAATGCTGAAAACATTCTTCGTGAGCAAAAAACATCAACTGAAAATGAGTTCCGGGAGTCAGAGACTGGAAAGGGGCATCACTACACTGGTTTAACTTCACTAACTCAAAAAATAAAGCTGTATTATCACGCTTGTCCAAAAGCAGTCACACTTACTGGATTGTCAATAAACTGCCAGTCACTCAGAGCTGGCTCTACAACTAGTAATGTGCTGCTTTGGCAAAGGGGTATTAAAACATTTTTTGTTATAAAGCCAAGAACTACAGGATATACAGGCTTGCTGAGCATTTCTAAGCTGTCTTACCTCAAACATCTCTTGCTCTATCTGTCGATGGTCATCCAGGAGCTGCTCCATGTAGGTCAGATTACGGAATTTTTCTAGATAACTACTGTATTGTTTCTGCAGTTGCTTCTCAATCTTCTCATACTCATCCATAAAAGCAGGACTGGAGAGAACAAGCACAAACTACTCAGCAAAATATTGACCCATATATGCAGAATTCTGAAATAAGCATTTTTGGTTTTGCAGCTTCCTTTCCATGTCTACTAAACCAATCTAAAAGGACCTTTGTTTTTAAGGTTCCACACTACTTCAGAGACTAAAAGCATAAGACAAAAAACTTCATTAAGCTATCCTGCAAAAATTACATGTAGCAAAGGAAAGGTTATTGTGTACCCACTACCATTTCCTTTCAAACAGGCAGAAAGGCAGCATTCTGGCCCCTTTAGCAGGCAAATCAAAGTTAATTATCCTGCTGTTTTATGACTCCAAAAAAACTAGCTTGTAGCACGGCTGGTAAATCACCTACTTCGCTGGAGATTTACTTGCTACAAATCTGTGCTGTGTCATTACAAGCGTAACTAGACTTAACACCAATAAATGATGATGTCCTTATACTACAGAGCTAACCGTTGCACCCCAAAGAACACTACTGCTGCTTCACATTTACCTAATACACTTCCTCCAAACTATTACTGATCAAAACGTGTATATGAATCAATGTCATTCCTTCCACCAATCATTTTTCTAATATTTCCTTTTTTTTTTTTTTCATATTAGGTCAAAAATAGAGCATGATCTTGTAGATTGTATAAACTTGCAGTTTAATTAAGGGCAAGAAATCAACCTAAACTGTGAATCTGAACATCTTGATTTTATGGCAGGCTGTATCACTGCCTAGAAGAACTGATCCTAATAAGGGATGCATAATGAACTTTTTTTTTTGGTGGCTAAGAATGCTAGAAGCCTCTGGGAACAGAAGGAATGTTTGCACCAGTTGCCATTTTCAGGAGAATTAACTGACACAATCTATGTTTAATGACAAATGAAAAGACAAGACATGGTACCTGATCATTTTGTACAGCTCAAGCAGCAATTAAGCAACCCCAACAAATAACATTCTGGCCACTTTTAACAGCCCTGAAATTCTGATTTCAAATACATGGTAATGGAAAAATGAACAATTACAATCCAGAGTGGGCATTTCTAGAGAAGGGAACCTCTCTCTTCCACAGGCCATCATCTCAGTCTCATTACAGACTTCACTCCTTGTCGCTCTAAGCATTAACAATGCACAGTTCCATCATTTATACTAACACTCATTTACACAGTAGATAATCAGTTCATAATCTTTACCGAACACTTTGTAGAGTCTGTAGCCTCTTCTGGCTTCTTTCCAGTTCCAATTTTCGTTTTTCAATCTTGGCTTCCAAACTGGCTTCATCCAAAGCCACATTATTCAACATGTCTTTAGTCTTTTGGACTTGTTCCTAAAAGAGAAGGATGGTGAACCATGGCTTGCACTGGAATAATTAGAATTATCTTTCAGAGCTGAACATTCTTCTGTATAATCTCACATCTCATGTTATCAAATAACATTGTAACAATGAGCTAGAACATAAACTGGCCAGGCAAGGAAAATTAAAAAGTTCCTTGTGGCCAGGATAGTGAACTAACTGGACATTTACGAATTTAAAATACCTGATTTTTTTCCCAGACATTCTAGAAGAAGAATAGAAAAAAAAAAGCCATGGCTTGCCCTGGGCTTTAGCTTTATTTTTCCTTCTCACTGCAAAAGCAGTAAAAGATAGGAAGAAGCCTCCTCAAAAAAATCTGACATCTCTTGATGTGGAGTATCTGAATAAACACAGATGAGAAATGTGTTTACTTCTTGGTACTATTTTAGGGAATTTTAGGTTTCCATAATTTTCTTTTTTTCCTCTTCAAGATAAAGGTCACTTCTTTATAAAGAACTTACTCTGCCTGAATATCTGCATCCTCTTCTAATTCTTCCTTTATCCATCTTTTCAAAATCTGGGAAGCATCCTGAACATTACAACACGTGCTACAGGAATCAGGAGGGGGAAGTGGGAATATTCCAGTTTATTAAAACGAGCTGAGTACATTCAGTGTGCTTATGCTCAGGAAACCATGAGCATCTTTTGAGTGAGAGAGAGAGAAAGAGGACTTCACCCTTGCTGAAATTCCAGCAGTAACTGTAAGGTGCTGCTCAGCTATAATAAGTCATTTCATTAACTGGTCCAGAACTAAACCAGCTGAGGTATGTGTTACTGCGATTTCCCAAGAAGCCAATTGCTCTACCCTGCTGCTGTTAGTTTATTAGCACTACTGCAGAGAATAGCAATGCATAGTAACAACATTTAGAATTCATGTAGACTGTGAGTAGGAGCAGAAACATAAGGAAAAAATCACTTGGAGTATCTATTGATTATGCATTGGCTGTTTAAATCTGGAACTCCACTCCTTGTAATTATACAATTGGACTGGACACAGTTTGCAGTTAAATAACTTGTAGTAATCACTAGGGTTTAATTAACGGCCATACTTGCACAGAGGCTGTGAGTGCAGCTAATGGTTCAGAAATACAGGAACCCAAGCGCTTGAGCAAGGACAGTGTGGCCAAGTCTGGGAGAACCATAATGATGCACTGGCATGGCATTAATTAGCACAATGCCAGCTCTTCTCACCCCTTGGCCAGCTCAGCTACCCTGCTTCCAGAGCCCAACTGCACAACTCCAGACATACCAGCACATTTTGAGCTACCAGGTACACCCCTTGCAGCCCTGATTCTGCAAAGTTTATGTGGCTTAGACAATGAAGGTGGGATGTAGATTTCTGTGCTGATTTGGGCAATTTTTATCCCTCCTGTAGAGCTTCTGGGGCTACTACTGAGCTCCTAACAGAGGCAGGGAATACAACTAAAATGTGTTTTCTCCCAAGAGAGAGACCAAGGGAGGCAGTTTTTTGATGCATCAACTGGAGGAATGTTTCTGCACATAGAACCAACACAGTTACGCAGTGTGACAGTGACAGCAGAGTGGATCTCAACATGTTCTCCTAGGTGCTGCTGCTAGCATCATTTACCCTTTCTGCTGCAGGCTGTGATTTCCGACTGCCAGCTCACAATCATCTCTGTGCCAACACCTCATTCACTCAGCCAGGAAAGTTATCAGTTTCATTTAACATGCTTGTTCACTTTGAACGCAACAAGTTTCCCAAATAAACCACAAGGATCATCAGTGATCATATTCATTACCATGACACAAGGAGTCATCACAAACTGACCTCTGCCTTGATGAACTTGTGTTCACACATCTGATGTTACCTAAAGACCAAAGACTGCACTAGCCATTAACTGAAGTTCAACATTACATTAACTAACCAGGTGCAGCACTACTTGGTCCAGCCAGCTGAAGGTGATGTGTGCTTTGGCACTCTTAACCCTAGGCTGTTGATAAAAAGAGTTATGTTCTTCTTGCAGGAGAGGAATGATGATTTTCCAATTAAATAAATACCATTTTGCTTACCAGAACACAGTCAATGGCAATTTTCATCATCTTCTCTGCCTCATTTATCTCCAAAGGTCTGGCAATAGATTCTGTTCTTGCTTCCTATGAAATAAAAATACATCAATATATTTAAACACTACACAAAGGAACTAATATATGCAGAACTGAGGGTGGTCAAGCAACAATGATACAATCATCTGCATAACAAATGGAGTAGGATTTAGTGTTTATTCACCAAGGCTCAGATGATTTAAAGAACAGGAGATGATGAAAAAGTCAGTTAAGTGAGGCTGAGATTAACATTGAGCAATTAAGGCATCTTTTCAAAACAAGATAAGTGCTACTGTCTGAACTGCAAGTATTCTTGAACACAGATTTTTGGAAACTGCACTGTTTATTACATGTTAAGCAAGTTATCCAACACAGCTCAGAAGATTTATCATCTTTACAACACGACCTGTGAAAGCAATAGTTTAGGTAGATGAGCACAGTATCACAAAAATTGTGGAGCAACAAGAACTATGAACTCATCTAACTCTGTCAGGCAGCTGGGACAGTCAGCAGGTGCCTCCTATGCCCATATGAAAATCAGATGATGCAGATGTATGGGTTTCTCTGATTCTGATAACCAAGTGGTTCGGACTCCTCAAAAAGAAACCACCCAGGGATCCTTCTTTAGATCCCAAAGGATGAAAAAACCTCTTCCACTTTCAGCAGCTTTGGGGACAGATGGGCTTAGGGGTATCCAGCATGCACTTGTCTGTAAGATGTCTCACAACACTGACCTGGTCATTATATGAAAACATTGGATTACTTGTTTGCTACTGGGAGGAGAGGAGGGAGATTTTTGCAGCTACATGTCCTTAAAATCATCTTATGTTGGCAAACCATTTGGTAACAGGTGGATAAAGATGGAAATAGCATCTCTCTAGAGAACATCTGACTAAGAACCTAAAAATGCTTTATACACATTGCAACAGGCTGTACCCAGCCTACTACAAGATGAATTCTGGAAAGCAGATACAATTACTTTGTTATGTTACCATGCCAGATACTCCAGATTGCGTAGGTAAGCAACTAGCACAGGCAGCCTAGCTCGCTCCCAACCAACTCAAGTTCAGGGAGTTGCACAGTGAACCCAACCAGGGAGCTCATCCAGCCAAAAGCAGCAGCTTTTTGTGCTGAGCTTATTCCTCTGCTGGATCAGTTCCCTGAACGAGCCCGCCACATGCTGCACGAAGGCTTTTTTTTCTGGCACAGGAAAAGAAGTAGAAGAAATATTATGTTGGGGATAGCAACAGGAGCTACATTTGTTGGTGGCAGTGACAGCTTACGCTGCCTAAAGTGCTCGTGAACATTCTCCTGTCCACAAAGAAATACAAGCTCCAAGCAGCAGAAAGTTAATTTGGCTGAAAATAAGATACAAAGAGTCTGCACAATACATATTCCTGAATAACTCCACAGGTAGACACTTTTGGAGGAAGACCGCACAATAATAGTGTAGCTCAGTAGCTATTCTGAGAACATTATGCATTTAACAAGCTCAACAAAATGCCTATTTATTTGTGACGACTTTGCCTGAACTGAAATGGCAGCCAGATCAGCCTGGTAAAGACACTCTCCTGCCAACTGTACTCGGTTCTTCTGATGGCAACAGTAAGATCTCTGCTACAGAGCGAACATATTTAAGAAAAAATAGTTTATCACTCAGCAGGGGTAAGGAAATTATTTTCCTTCCCACTTTCAAAAGAGATAAAAGAAACATCAAGGACCTTAGTTTTTAATTATAAACAACTCCCTTATCAATTTCTTCTCAGTAGCCTGGTAAAACACCCACAGAACAGGCACAAGTCACTGCAGTGTGTGTTGGGTCAGGGTAACTGATGGGTTTTAGATATACTTGTGAGGATCTACCCTATTAAGGTAGAATAATTTATACAAGCTTAATGTCTTTACTACCCATGGAAGTTTCACGTAAAGACCACAGCCTTCATGCAGAAATCCACATAATTTTCTAGAACAAGGCTCAGTCCTACAGTCACACCTGCTTGGAAAAATGTGTCAGGCCAATGAAGAGTAGTGTAAAAGCAGAAATTTGTATTTTCAGACTGCTGAATCAGGGCTAAACTGAAAAAGGAGAGGGTCAGGGCAATTAACCTCCTCACACCCCAACAGACCAAGAGGAAAATCCAAGTGGACTGTTACAGCTTCCATTACAGTGCACTATTATATTAATATATAATGGAAATATATTTGAAAAATAAATATATATTGAGGGTAGCAAAGCTGTTGAGAAATTTTTAACGGATGTTTGTAACAGCTTCCCTGAGTATCCGTCACTGGGCAATTTCCTGTTTTCCTATGAACACTCTCAAAGAGAAAACTTATTTTTAATATGTCTTTTCAGAAAAGACCTTGCAACTGGCCATATAGAAGAGGATTTAAAGGAAGGCAGATCATATTAGAAAAATAAATACCCCACAAATATTATGAAGACATTAGGAAAAACATTTACTTCAAAATACCAGAGTTGGTTAATTTAAACATTGTTAAGCCATTAGCAACTTAAAGAAAATTGATTTAACAAAACCACTTTGACTACCTCTGACTCCACACGAGCAACTAAAGCACATTTTTCCTCCAGCCCAACTCATCCTCACTAGTATTTCTTACCCAATATAAAATACGCAGTAACACAACAACTGAGATTTTTAAAACCTGGCTTTACACAAAGGCTCTTCTGTTCATGCTTAAATCTGTGGATACAAATAGGCTGTATACTTGAAGGCAAAACCAATTTTCTAAATTTGTCCAAATAGCAGGTATTACATTGCCACTGGCTGTACTCACAATTCTTTGTGCTCAAAAAAACTGGGCAAATGAAACTGAGCTGAAAAATATGGCCTCCTTAATTTTCTTTTAAAGTAATGTACTCTTTGCAATTAGGCGTACTAATCAGAATACACATTATAATACACAAGAGGTTTCCTTTAAATTAACCATTAAAAATAGAGTTCTCAGAAGAGATGAAAAATATAGAAAAAAATTATCAAGGCAAGAGGAGGTAACAAGCAGAACAATTTAGGACTATGCCTGTTAATTACAACTTGAGAAAACACTTACATGCAAAAACAGAGAGGTATTCATGAACAAGCTGATTTTTTTACCTGCTTCCTGTTCAAAGTGTCCACGAGCTCCCCGGCTATAGTTTTACATGATAAATACTAATTAAAAATCAGGGAAGCCAAGTGTAAAATTATTTTTGATGAACTAAAGCTGACAGTTATTAAAGAAAACACATGAAGGCACACAAGAGACACCATTTGTTGGCATTATTTATGCTCCCTGGTTGGTCTAATATTTGGTGCTGCATGGAAGGGCTGAGACTTTAATTCTTCAAGGTTTGAATCTCACTTTGGACAAAACCAATTGGAAGTACTAACAAATTAGTTGGCTAGTTTAGACTCAAAAACTTCGTTTTCTTCAGAAATGAGAATATCATTACAAAGTAAGAAAGATTTCTAATCAAAGACTAGCTGACTGCCCAATCAAGCAGAACAGAGCACAGCCTGAAAGGACATTCCCCACAGGACATGGAAAGTTAAAGTGAAGCCAGTTTTGCCCAAATTGCACAAGTTTTGGCAACAAAAGTCAAGATAAATTTGCTTAGAGCAAAACTGTACTGTAGTCATTTCAGGAAATAGCACTGGTCTTAAAGCCTTCAAAATTCCATCTGTCTGAAGAATTTACTTGTCTCAAATCTGCATCCCTGCTGAGCGATGGTCCCCTGGGTCAAACACCAGCAAGGGAGAAGGCCACAGCAGATCGTCAGAGCAGAAGCCCAAGGTCCTGTCCACAGGAATCGGACCAGCAGCCAGCCTTCTGGACCAGGCAGTGAGCTGCGGTTCTGGCCATTTGCTGCAGCAACCACCTTTTGGTGGAGAAGTCAGCCTGACACAGGACCATAAGTTACTGTTATTCTCACAACACTCAGTTTAGTGTTGCAGTACAGCTTCTTTCTGCCAAAAGACAACAAAGCAACTGGTTCACCTAACCAGAAGTTCTACCTCACTCAGCAAAAAAGCATCCTGTAGGATACAAATACAGAGATAGTAACCTTATCAAACCTTCTTGCAGCTTCACTGCCAAACATCCAGGTAAACATGAAAAGGCTGGTTCAAATATAAAATGCAGAAACGCAGCACAGGACTTGCCTTTCCTGTCACTAAAGACCTGTTGCACAGAGGTCTGCAGCCGTAAGTTTTCTGGATATGGAAACACGTGGATCTCTCTGCCCCTCCAGGATCATTAGAGAATACCTATCTTTTATTGGAAGTATAGTACCTTTTAGGGTATGTACACAATCTCTGAAATATGTGGTAATATGCAGGTAACTCCATTGCCTGAACAAATGTGTCCACTGTCATCTTCCAGGGACGCCCTAAGTCTGTATTATATTTGCCAGCCCTCTTCAAATGTCTTGGACACCCTCAGGCATCTGAAGTGAGACTAGGTCCCTATATTGCACCTTTATTGCAGATTAACAAAGCACAGTACAGCTTTGTCATCTTCCTGAATAAAAAAAAAAAAAAAAAAAAGCAACTCACCACCCCCCCCTCCAAAAAACCAGCCCCAAAACGAAAAAACAGATAAAAGCTCCTGCAAGTCTGGATTTCAGCCCACTTGCATGTCAAATATAAGACAAGAAATATTCTATACTGACAATTAAAATTGTTGAGAACATAAGACAAAACTCTCGAAAAGCATCAAGTATTAGCAGTAAACACTACAGAGGGAACTGGTATGTTGTCAAGTATCATATGGGCTCCACAAACCAAGTACTGGCAGAGTCAAGATACGGCTCCTAGCACCTTCTGACCTTAGCAGAAACTGGTAACAGCAGACAGCACTTTCTAGGTACACTGTACCTTTCCATTGCGTGCAAGGTGTTACAATCCAATTCAGAATCCTTATATGAAGAATAATCTTTTGAGTCCATTCTGAAATCTAGAAGCACTTCCATGGACTCAGTTGTAGCTTGGCTCATTTAGCTTAAATGTCAGACCTAGAATGGGAAATAGCTGTACTATTGCTTGGCCTTCTGCTGAAACCTGAAGAGCTTCTCTGCAAGTCAGCCAGCTGCCAAGGTAGCAGCAGTGGTGCTAGCACTTGTCTATATGTGGAGGTTCCTGCAAAGTGAACTAAGGTGCAAATTTCGAGCCCGCTTGCTACTTTGCATTGTCTTGCTGAGCAAACATGTTCATGTGCAAGAGATAAGCTATTCAACTTCATAGAATCACAGAATGGTTTGGGTGGGAAGGGACCTTTAAAGGTCATCTAGTCCAAGCCCCCTGCAATCAGCAGGGACATCTTCAACTAGATCAGGTTGCTCAAAGCCCCGTCCAACCTGACCTTGAATGCTTCCAGAGATGGGGCATCGACAACCTCTCTGGGCAACCTGTGCCAGTGTTTCACCACCCTCAGCATAAAAAATTTCTTCCTTGTAGCTAGTCTGAAACTTCCTTATACCCCTGTTGATACTCCTGTCCCCCTGGGTGCTGCGGTGTTAACGTGGAACACTGAAGTCATCCTAAATTCACACATTCCCTTGCTGCACAGTAATGTCACCATGCAGAAAGCCAAATACACTTACCAGCCACAAAAAGCAGGGGCAGGAAGACGCTACCATCTCTGCAAATGCGCTCCACCACTTCCCTTACTGAGAACTTTCCCCCAGGAGCTTTATACTTGGTTAACAATGAAGAGCGACTATTGCAAAAAACATTTTGCAAATATGGCCAGTGAAGCATTTCCAACTGGTAATGATTTTCCATCATTATGCCTCAAAAACTGATAAACCAGCTTCCTGCATGCTTGATGTGTGGATAAACGGATGCACGTATCTTCTGAACTGCAGTAATGAACCAAGGCAAGGAATTAAGCGCGACCAGCACACAAGTCACTCACAATAAATGTGGTGTAATATACATATATATTGATGTGCTCAAGGTCTAGCAGAGGTTTCTAAACACCTTTTTTTGTGATAATGATAAGAAATGAAAGCTTTTTTCTAAAACACTGGTCTTGCACCAAACATTTTTTGACCACAGGTTAAATCCTTCCTTGTTCTGCAGGAGGTCGTAAGCCTGATGCATACAAAAGTTAACCTCCTCACTCCCACTGTTGCCTTCAGTCTTAGTCCAGGAAGCATGACATCCCCTACTCCCTGCAAACACGGGTTTTGCAACTACTGCTGTCTACGCAGGCAATAAAGCTCTCCCTTTGAACAGTTTATTATTCAGGGAGTTTACTAACACACACTGTGATCACATTTGGCCAATATAGGGAATGGACCATTAGGCATCATTATATATGAACAGGAAGGTACAGGAGGGACATGAAAAATAATCCGGACCTTCTGAAGGAATCTGATACTTCCTAACAGCCTATTTTCCTCCTCAAGAAATTAAAGCTCAAGATAATTGAGAATTTTGCTGCACCCAGGCTATGCTGCTTTCTTGTATGCTCGTCTCAGCAGTCCACAAAGGGAATCCACAGAGACATTTCCCTACTCAGCAATGCACAGCCCTCAATCAAAGACAGTGTCCAAAACACCCTGGCTATCCCAATGTGTAAAAAGCATGCCACAAGAAGAACTGAGATGGAGAACCAACTGGAAAGCATATTTTTTCTACAGACCAAAAAGAATCAGAAGGCCTGCCTAGCCAGATAAGTACTCTGAATGTATGCTTTATGACAGAAGAAATCCCTTACAAATGCTGGCATACAGACTGCTGAGGCAAGAAAGGAAACTTTAAACCTTTCTGACAGGCACGAAGTTACACTGCTCTGTTTCCTCCACACACACCCCTCCAAGTCCACCGGTCTTCTGGTTCAAGAGCCGATTCCACTGAATTACCTTCAGCTCACAAACCCCAGCACGTGCTTACTGTTATCTTCCCACATCCTTGAAAACCTCACCTTTAATTTACTTCATGTAAGGTTTCATGGCACGCTGCATCAGTAAAGCTTGGATTAGTCTACAGGGTGTCACTTAACCAGGAGGTGGTTTGTGACGTCTCTTCCAGAGTCTGGCAAGACAACAAGGAACATATCTCTTCTGGCAGAGCAAAAACAAGTTGGTGAGTGAATTTCCTAACATAAAATGATAAAAATGTCCTTGGGCAGCATGGACAGGTGGGAGCTTGTTTTTTGTTTTTTAAAGGGAAAAAGAGCAGGGTCTTTAAAAAGGCAAGACACCCAGTCAGGCAAAAATCTTTTCAGTTTCCTTTATCCATGTTCTTCTGTAACAAAATTAAAAATAGAATTTCCTTTCCTTGTAGGTAACATATAAGAAAAATTCAGGAAGGGTTATGATTTTCTTAGGAAAAAAAAAAGCAACAAAAAGGACTATATTTTTCAGCAGCATCTTTCAGACTTCGAAGATACATGAAGACATCATGCAAAGTTGCAGCAAAGGTAGGAGCAGCAATACCACCCAAAGAGATAGTTTAAACTTTTAATTCACATCAAGCCTCTGACTTCAGCAAACATTGCTACATAGCTCAGGTTTCCATTCTCAGCAAAGCTTAACCAGCAGCAAGTGGAGTGGCTGTTGTATTCCAGCAACAGAAATACTGAATGGCTCTCTTTGGGCAGGAACAAAGGCATTTAAAATAGCTAAAAATAGCTAAAATTATTGTCCTTATATTTAATCCAGCACATTTTCCTCTTATGTAATTAAAATTTTGTCATGGCTGTACTTGTGCCTCATGAAGGAAGGCTAGGAATAATGAACAACTGAAACCTCACCAGATATTCAGAAGACAGTGTTTCTGATTTAGCCCAATTAAGTGGAACTTCTTGCAGACTCATACAGGTTTTGACAAATGCCGTGACATACAAAAAATGGTTCAAATGCAATTTTCTTCTCTGCCAAACTAGAACAGTTTTTCAAAACAGTCTAGAACTGAGCTACAAGAATTCAGATCTTCCAACTAGCTGACAAAATTATCAATGCACTGACATAACTGGTCCCCAAACTGCAAGGAGAAATGTGCCACCCATCAATTTATAGCTGATGCTATGTCTTCAAGCTAAATACTCCTGCGAAGTTCACTACAAAATCATTTCTTACATAAAACACATCCACAAATGTTATATCCATGTAGCATACAACCATGGTTATGGTTAAAGCAATCTAAAATATAGGACAGTATTGATTCAACTATATCTTACAGTTGCAAGGTTTAATTTTGTCTTCCCACTTTGCAGTAAGCCCTTTTCCTCAAAACTTATAGGTTAGGTTTTGGTTAGAAGCAGGACAGTTCAAAAAAATTGAAGCAAACTAGGTAATTCTCCAGAGTTCTGGCAATTTCGAGTTACAATTTTCCACTAGAAATCTTATGTGTGGCAACTTTGTAACCAAAGCACAGGAAATGAGGGAATTAGTTTACCAGCCTCCCCCAGGCAGTATCTCCTACCCAGAACTAACATTTGGCAGATGGAAAATGTTTCCAACGTTACAAATAAAATAATTTTTTGTAGCTAACTTTCAAAGAGTACTAAATAATGCAGCCGTCACTCAAATCAGATCTACCTCTCTACAGAAAGAGTAGGTGGCAAGCTACAACAGTGTGAGCGGGGGGAGGCAGGGAGGAAGGGTTCTTTTACCATAAAGCTGTGAATAAAGAGATCTAAGTTAAATGTCCTTTGTGGCAACTCTTTTTGTTGTAACTAATACTGTCTCAGTTCCACAGCTGGATCTAAACACCTTTGGCTCTCCTAAGAGTTTAATTCAAACGTTTCACAAACTGAAGTCAGTAAAGAGATTATCAATGACTTCCATCAGTTTCGGAACAAGCTTATACTGTGTGCATACGTAACAGTAACACTCCTAGCAATACCCTGTACTTAGAAATTTACCCTCCATAGACTGGGAAACACTTTATCTGGCTGTTAAAAGCTTTAATCTAAAAAATTACACAAATTACTTTATTTACACAAGAGGATACACAGGGAATAAACAGTTTGTTCAAGGTCACAGATGGAGTAAGTGCCAAGAGGAGCGTTAGAAAACAGACCCGCTGCATTTGCCTGTCTTCAGCACAAGCTAAGTATATTAGAAAAAAGGACTATTTTCATCTTTCTTCAGTTTTACATGGCCTGGAGCTAATTAAGAGGTAAATAAAATGCAGACAACCTTGAGAAGGTCAGAAATCTTTATGCCTGCCACCAGCACAGAGGCAGTTTTATTCTGGAATTTTTTTGCTTCATTATCTTACTGCATCTTAATAATTCAGCAAGTCTAAGCAAGGCAACTTCTTGACAGGCTCCTGCTAATGTGTCCACAGGACCTCTGACAGATGCAAAATGACAGTCACTCAGAGTCAGTCAGCTTCACTGAGGTGTTATAAATAGCTGTGAATTTTTCCTTTTGGATTTCAGATGTCCAATGTATAATAACTCAGGAGAGTCCTTCCTCAACTGATGAAAGTCATTACTGCTTTATTTTGTGCTAAGGAATTATTCGGATCACCTCCTCACCCCTTCCTCCGATCAAAGATTCATCTTGCCATTTTCCCCATGATCACCAGCTGTTATAGGGTATAGAGGACCACTGACTTTTCAAACATCTTTTGGCCATTTACAAGACTGCAGCAGTTAGTTGCGTAGGTCCAGAGGCAGCCACCACAGGTGAAACCCGAAGTGAATGCACAGTGAAGTGGTGCTGCATTTTGCCTGAGTACTGACATTAATTCTGTTGCTGCTTTTCTTGATTTTGAGCTTGACAGGCTTAATCACAGCACTGGTATTCTCAACTTC
Source organism: Haliaeetus albicilla (assembly GCF_947461875.1). Taxonomy (NCBI): domain Eukaryota; kingdom Metazoa; phylum Chordata; class Aves; order Accipitriformes; family Accipitridae; genus Haliaeetus; species Haliaeetus albicilla. Next base: position 8,995,451 of record NC_091504.1, on the reverse strand, counting down.
TATTTCTTTTAATCACCCTAAGTATTTAGCATAGTGTACGAAGAGAAAGAAATCCATACAAAATCTTGCATCCCCACCTCAAATCCAAATCAAACTCCACCTTCCCCATCCAAAAAAAAAAAAAAAAAGCTAAAAAACACACTAAAGAAAACCAGAACTCAAAGTGTCTATTTACTCTTCCAAAGCTAGTTGTAAATATTCTGAAAATTAAGGCTACATAGTAATATAATGCAGAGAAAGTCCCCCTGGCAGTAAAGGAAACAATGAAGATAAAGACATACATCTTCGTGCATAGAATTTGCTTTTCAGCTGGGGAACTCACTGTGTCATACCAAAATTCATTCATCAACTCCACTACACTCTATGAATTCCAACTTTGCAATTTCTATGCTCTAAGACTTGGACCAGTAAGACTGGAAACTGCAAACTATCTTGGAAATGTAAGGCTTAAATGCATTTTAAAATAAACTTCTCTGTCTCCACAATTGCACTGCCACAGGACAGCAATAACCTATGCTGTGCTCACCCACAGTTGGCCTAGAAGCAACACAACTTCAATGGAATTCAATATTTAACTCCAAAGATCCTCCAATCCAGCAAGGCTTTTCATCCCTTTCCCCCTTAGTGCTGAATTGCTCCCCAAAGTTAACTGGGCCAAGCTCCTGTTTAACAGTTACCTGACAGTGCAGGTGACACAGCCATAGTAACACATATGCATCACCCGTACTTCTCCCCCTCCACATCTGGTGCTCCACAACCCACTGCATAAGTTGGGATCCACTGAGAGCGGGAAAGGAAATCTCTTTACCTATCTTCAGGTCTGGAACCAAATGGCTTCTCTTCACATTTAAGCTTTTTGCTGCTTTAGGATTGTTAATCAGGAAATGCCTTCCTCTTCTTTTTCAAATATAAAACCTGGTTTCTTTTTTAAACCAAAATTTACATTTGTGATTTTCATTTAATGAGAAAAGTATAGCTTTTGGTTCTTTGGGTTTCTCCCCCCAAAAATCTTAACTAACAGCATCATAGTCTGACTTCAGCAAATGAAAACCTGTAGGTTTTGTTTCTTCTGATGTTCTTAAATTAAAGGGTTTTTTACATTATACATTAAGTTTGAAAGTAGTTTACATATACATAAGAACTATATATTCAGCCAGGAAATAAAGGCATCAGAAAAGCACAGAACCACATTTCCAAGAAAATGAATACAGATTCAAACTCTTCCCAATAAATACACACATGTATTTAGATCAATATGTATCTACAATACATCTAACAGAACCATTCCATCAAACTCTTCTCTAGCTGAAATTTGTTTTCATTCAGAAAGCAATTTATTTAAAAAACTGTTCTATGACTTGAAAGAATAAAATTTATCTAATGTGTAAGGCTTTTCTAGACAGTTTCTATACAAATTATGTGCAAAAAGAACTCCAATAAAGTAAGTAAAGCCTGTGACACAAATTAGTCAACATTCCTACAGGAAATAATGAGGTTTACTTCACTTTTTCTCAATGATCCTTTCCCAAAAGCTGCTCAGACTATGAGAACAGACTTAGTCAACCCATTAGTGCCAAATGCTGGCATTTCCTTTATAGTTGCTGGAAAATGAAGCCATCTTCACTTAGGATAGAAACAAAATATACCATCAGTCTAACTAAGCCTAGGTAGCAAGATACTTCATTTAAATATTTGGAAATGGATGTATTAGGAAAAAAAAAAAAAAAAAAAGAGGTTCAGGGAACAAAACTACCATGTTTTCAAATTCATTAAAACAATATCACAGCTGTCGATGCATTTTAGTATATGCAACAGGCTTCAGGACAAAATGTAACAAAAAATAAACCATACTGCTCTCCTACCGCCTTTAACAGTGCAATCCCTCTGCTAGTGCAATTTATTGTGTGCATTACTTAGCCGTGCAACATCAAAAGAAAATAAGCAATGGAAAACAATAATCTTCACATTAAAAAATAGGAAAAGTAACCTTAGATTAATGGCAACTAATGTGATACCTACAGACAAAGCTCTAATTCCCCATACAAAGTCAGAATTAACACCCTGGCATTGGGTGGGAAGAGCAGGCAGAGGATGCCATCCCTGCGATCTTCTGAGCACCTCACCAAGTCTCTGAAGGATCCAGGAAAGATGTGTGAAATGAAGAGGGGCAATTCCTTACTGCCCTCAACACTAGCTACTTAAAAAGAACTGCAGCCCCACTGACTTCTGTGGGCATTATCAGATGGAAGAAAACAGCAGCATTTGGCTCTAAGCCTCTCATTTGATGAGCAGATTTCATACTTTAAATGAAAGGCAGAGCTGGGTGCTTACAATTAAAAAAGGAAAACTTGACAAATTCCACTGAACAACTGGTTACTGCAGCGCCATGCCTTTTACCATGAAACCTATTTGCTTTGCTACAGGCTCAAGTCTCAAACTTGTCACACGCTTATGTACCAAACTTGGCATTTAACACACAAGCCAAAACCGGGTTCTTCAGATTTAACAAATCATTGAAGAAGGCTGGAACCAGTCACAAATCAAAAAGGAACAGAGCATGAAAGTCTCTTCTGGTGCTCTCTGGAGGTTCTCACTGTGTCATAGTGTCATCTTGTGCTTTTAGGATATAAACTCAGACCAAACGAGACAGAAGCAAGGGTCATCTTTCCTAAGACAGGATTCCTTAAAAGACCACAAGTTCAATCTGTCAAACCTTTTCGCAAAACATAAACTGCGTACCTGTATGAGAGTAGTTAGCTTCATCTTGTACACCCAGTCACGCCACAAGAAACATGTACTCGCTACAGTATATATGAAACACCATCATTTTAGCAATTGCACCTTTAAATAGTCTTCCATTGAAGACTTCTTAATGGGCCCAATGAGAAGTGGCTGCACTGAAGCATTTACTCAGCTCTTGATTTTTCATTTCATGCTTTCAGCACTGTGCACTTGTGCAAGTCCCTTTTCTAAGGCCCAGTTCTAAAGTCAGTTGGACTCCTAAAAGCCTTGATTTAAAGTGGTTAAACAACACCCAATTTCAAACAAATGTTTGAGTATTTTTAAAAAATGTTGCCTTATACTGACCTATACTTGAGTTTTTAGTGGAGTTCTTAGGGATGCTGTACAGAGGAAAAAAGGGTTTAATGCTCCAAAGCAAGTATTAACACATTAGGTAGCATTTGTGTGAAAACTATTGCAAAGCCAAGAAATTAAGCAAAGAATGCAAGATGAGAAGTGACTGATTAACGGTTTTGTGACAATCGTGTATGTTGAATTAAATTGGCTCATCACTTCTCTCTCCCTTTTGAAAGATTAATGACTTTCACACTGCTGCATACCATGCTGACTTACATATCTAGCAGAAAAGGCAGTATTCCACAGATAATCTTCCCTGTATATCACCTACCCTTTGAAACAATTGTACTCCATCAAATAAGAATCTGGGAGCAGTACTCGTCAAGGCACACAGTCTACGGCTCTTACAGGGTGCACTTCCTACAGCTCAGATATTGCAAATCTGAAGATTACCAAAACCAGTCCTAGAACATTCAGGTTTCCCTTCTTTAAATGTCTATTTTCAGAAAATGAATAACCTCCAGCATTGCAGATAAATGCGTTTAAGAAAATAATTGAAAGACTTATTGGCAGTGTTTCAGGGCACTTCCGTGACTTCATGCAACAGCTTGTGATTTTACAACTAAGCTGAAGAAAATGTACCCTGCAGGCTTGCAAGGCCCTCAATTACTCTAACAGAAATAATGAGCCTTACACTTGCAAAACTAATGGCATTAATCATTTATCTTTCAGAATATATCTCTCCCCACCACTAAAACGTATATATGAAGTTAATATTTCCAAACAGTTCTACAGAGAGTATTTCAGTTTCCTGCTAAAGAGAAAGTGCCAAACTTGTTCTCTCAGGCTTACCACAATCCAAGTATGAATATGAGTGGGAAGGAAATGCAAACTTTCAGACCCATTCCTTCAAACTCACAGAATATTGATTTTAGATGCAGCCATTAAGAACTACTGATACCTTTTTTCACCTTTTTCCTTTGCAGCACCCAGTGAACACAGTTTCTTACACAGTCTCCAGTGTGTACTTACTCTTAGTTCAACTTCTTTGCCAAGTAAGTCATACAGACTTGCTCCTTTGGAGGTGATTTCGGAAGCAAGCTGTCTAGCTGCCTTCAAGTCAGCAATCTGGAAACACAGCAACAGGACTGAATAGCAAAAGAGAATCCCAAATATCACAAAGAAAATCCACAACAGATTTTTCCCATTTTGATGTTAAAATTGCATAGGAGGTTAGCAACAGTGGCTGAAACTCTACTACAGTATTGAAGAAGTTGTCCACTGGAATCACAGTGAGCCTATCTCTTGGCTTTAAAATGGCCTAGATGAGGCATCATTTAGACATAGGCTTCTGGGTGAAACCCCAGCCACTTTAGGCCAACAACAACAACAAAAACTCCTCAAAACTGTGACTCAGCCAGTTGTTGGTTCATGTGCTGCCCAGGGCAAAGGGAAACATCACCTTCTTCATATTCAAAAGTAAAAAGTATATACACCAAAAGGTTGTGACCAGCATATTGCATAGGTAATGAATATTGATCATCTACAAATGTTTTTTCATAACTTCTTCAGGTGCTTTCTTCAGAGTCACACACCAGACTGACCCAGAGGAAAAATCACCTGTGGTTTTGGCATTTTTTTCAAGAATGATAGTATTATTGCCTAACATGCAGGCATGACATAGTATAACTATAAAAGAATCAAAGACTAAAAATATTAGAACATAGAAAAGGTGCTAAAACTAATAAAAAGCAGTAACAGGAATTACTCTTATTTAACAAAGCGTTGAGGTTTTTTTAATATGTAGAGATGGCATTTATTTTAAGGGCTTGAACAGCTTTGATGTCTGTTAGGGTAACATGAAGATTTCCCTTTCCTTCAATGCAAATGGGCTGAAAACCAACTTTCAATCAGTATTTTGCAAAATCCTCCTGTTGCAACAAGGTTAGTAGATAGAAAATAGTCTTTATTCCAGCCTACTCCAATATTTCTATGATTTCAACAGCGGTCCAAACCAAAGATAATCAATTTTGTGCCAATGTTGCCTTGTATTAAGCTTCTGGTTGAGAATTCAGAGATTAAAACAAATCATAACATATAACAGAAAGTACAAGTTAAAACCATACCCACTCTCTTGCGAGAACATTCTCCACTGAAGTTTCAGATAGAAAATGGATTTGTTTTTCATAAGTTAACACCAAACCCCTGCCCAAAACAAGAGTACAAGTTCTCCTTACTTTTGAGCCAAGATCAAACTTTAACTTGCTGCTGTCTTCCTCGCTCACATCTGCACGTTCCACTCCCTTGGTATTCATAGCACCATAAAGCACAGAGGTGACCTTTAGCAGTTCCTTCACTGCATAGCCATCTGCCTGGTAAAGCTTCTTAGTGTTGAGCTTTATGTGAACTTTGGTAGCCTTTGGGAAGAAAGAATGAATTCATCGTGTCACAAAGAACAAAATCCTCATTTACCTCTTCACACTTCACTCCAAAGCTCTTTTGGGGAGCACCATGCTCTGCTTTGCAGAAATAAATCTTCATGTTTGGAAACTCAAGTTTGCCTCATCATATTGCTGATGTTTCTAGAAGAAATTTTTCTGAAACGTGCACTTTCTGTATGTCAGAATATTTGCAGATAATTTCCAGAATGAAAAAACTCAAACTATCCATTAATTCTTCCCTGCATGAAGATCAGCAAAAACCCTGTGTGCCACTTAAATTCAAATTAAGTTTAAGTGGAATGTAAGTGCTGCCCAGGTCTTGTGATGATGCTGCAGAGAGGTAAATTTCATCTTTAATGAGTTAAAAGAATAAGATCAATTATCCTAATTTAACTGTCTTCTCTTCCAGTAGTACCTTCAGAATGTTTTATTGTTTCTCTCAAATTTTTCCCTGCTACGATATTAGTGATTTTATTCCCTTGTCTTCCAGCTCTGAAAAGTACAGACAGACCAGTAAGGAAAAAAAAATTATATCATCTTTTTATACTTCAAAATAATAAACGGGAAAAAAGAGCATAATAGAAATGATACATTTGTCACAGAAAGGACACAAATGTTGCTCTTGAAATTCCTGACAAGATTATATTATAAACAAATAGTCACAAGAGGCCAACACCAAACGTCAGGTAGAACTTTGAGGCAATCTTCCTGACAGCATGACTAAACAAGCAAGCAAATAAAAATTGATCACCAGTTATGAATACAAAAACTAAGCATCCAAATGACTTCAAATCTTCTTTTCAGTATCTTTTTAAGATGAAACTTCTGCTAAAATGTTTATCCTTTGGGAATACTGTGTGGCAGAAAGAATCTGTCCACGATTCACTCATGGTATTACACAACATTGGTACTACAGTGTTACCATAAGCAATTCACACCCCCCCTAGGGCTCTGACAGTGCAAGACCTTCAATCTGGGGTAAAAGACTCAAACATTAAAATGGTTGGTACAAGTTTTGCCCACTCCACACTGAGCTTCACTGAATAACTGACTGCAGGAAAATTTCCTGTGAAACTGAAGAGAGAAAGGACCACATCTCAAATCATGGATTTAGCTCCAACTTTTCAAAGAACAAAGTGAACGAAGCAAACAGTTGTTGGCACGTTGTTTCTTCATAAGCAACTTGTCAAACTTCGTGACTTTATAATCAGATTTCCATTTCCAAGAAGTGTTTACCTCTTGGCTCTCTTGTTCCAAAATCTCAACCCAGCAGAGGAAACTGACTCTACATCTGCTTCCTGCCA